>NW_016690184.1:560252-918102 GCF_001604755.1 Lepidothrix coronata
GCCCATGGAGGGAAAAATGACACAACCACTGGAAAGAGAACAGTGGTCCACAGGGGTTGAAAGATTTCTGTTTTGTTTAGGCTGTACTGCCAAGTGACAATTGGCACTGATAATTAGTCAAAATTTCCCAGAAGTGAAAGTGTAGAAGCAGTTGCATCACCACGGGATAATCTAAGTCTGCTTTATTTGGCAGCCTGGGCTAGGATGTCAACAAAAGAGAGAGAAGAGCAGCTAGGGAAAGAGACTTTAAAAGTAAGGTGATGCTTAAGAATTTGCTTATATAAAGTGGTTATAGGGCACTTATAGGTTCTCCTAATTTTTTTACTATAAATTAAAAACATCAATGTTTACATTTAGAAATGTAAGGGTTGTCTTTACATGACTCCCAGGCACATTCATAATCTTCTTTGCCTTTTAACCCTTCTGTACATCTCATGTTTTTAAAGAGCATCTGAAAATAAAACATCTTGTTTTTCTGTATCTTTGCTTCTCTTCAGAGTGTTAGACTAAAGTAATAATGAAAAAAATGCTGTTGTTTCCTTAGGCTGAAGTTGCAACCTCAACAAAATGAGGGCTTATTGTAAAATTTCCTGGTTTATTATTATTAGTGTTAAAGGAATCCAAATACCGCCACTATGAAGTATATGGAGAACCCAACTATCAAAATCCAATGAAATACAACAATTAACACTCATGTGAGTTTACCATTTCAGTGCCTTGAAAGAATAGGCACTTAGCTAATAAAATAATAACCTTTATTATAGAGTGAGAGTTTCTGCTCAAGTGTTTATAGTCATTAAGAGCAGTCAGTCCTACACACTAAGGCAGTCAGGAAACCTGACCTTCAGCAATGGCCCAATGGTTTCAAACACAACACACTGCTGTCTGGATAACAGTCTAAACTCAGGTTTTGGTTTTAGCTTTGAGTTTAACTCTCCATAGGGCTGGTTAAACCTTCTTGACCCTCAGATGACTCCCCTGTCACTCAGTCCTAATGGCAGCTCTTACCTGGCTGTGGAGAATCCTCCAGAGTAAGAGATGGGGAGTACCCATATAGTGGCCAACAGTTGCTAACTGCCATGAGAACTTAACTCGCTCAGAGCCAGATATTGCCTCTCTGCTCCTGTGCCTGACAGGAGCTGTGGTCACTGAGGGACAGAACTCTTTGGGACTCTGATGGCCTCCGGCCCTGTCAAGCCTGTCTGGCTGGGAGTGCTGCCTCGACCTTCCCCACCTCCTTCCTGTGCTTTATTGCCCCGCCACTACCACCACCACCACCACTGCCACCACTGCCGAGGCTCGTTGTGAGGAACCTTTATCCTGATCTGATTGGATTCTCTCCCAGCTGTCCCATCTCCCCCGGCATGGTCAGGGAGGCTGGTCATTAAAGGCAGCTCTGCACTAACAGTGCTTCTGTGTCTGAGTCCATTTAATCTCAATGCATCAGTTCAGTCTCAGACACTTTTACATCCTCATTTACACATTGGTTGTTTATAGTGCTCCCAAGGAAAGGCTACTAGAAAAGGATTTACCAACAGTTATAAAGTGATAGCTTATACGACACTGATCATATAAAATTCTAACAAAATAAAGTTAATTGCAAAGTATGTTTTCAGCAAAGTTCATAAGCAGTGTGGCATCTATACAGATGTTCTGCTTTGGGGCAAAACCAGATTCACACCCAGCTGCTCCCATGGTACAAGCTTGACTGAAGTTTTAATGGACTGCACAGACACATCCTGTATGTAATATAACCTGTTGTCAAATGAGTTAATTTTATTCAAGTCATAACAATTAGAATTCATATAAATATTTCCAGGGTTTGAGCCTATTTTTTAAATTTTTATTTGAACTTGTCTCCCATTCTCTTTCTATGGTTTCCTGTGCAGTGTTCTCACAATTGTCTTCCTTCAGGTGTCTTCCCTCTTCAAAAGAAGAATGATTTCCATCTAGACTTTGCTCTAGATCTTAACAATCAAAGACTAACATCTTTTGGAATAGTGGTCAGGGTCCCGCACTTTTATGGATAAGTTATATTTACAATTTCTGCGTTTTCAGATTTGAAAAAATTATGTATAGACAGCCAGGTAAATAAATATTTTTGCTCCCACTTTTTTGAAATATAATGTCTATGAAAAATAACCCTGTGGTGATTTAAGACTGAGCACCTTCATATTTCCCGAATTCATTTAATGTCTTAATACTCTCATAAAAAAATATTTCCTCTTACTTCTTTTGTAACACCTCTAGGGCACAAGTACAGCAGATGAATCCTTTCTGCCAGTGGTAAGCAATGACAAGGGTATTCAAGCAGGCAAGCAAGTAAGCAAGAGGATACAAGGACAGTCACTTTAACAAAAAAAAAATCTTATTTTAATGATTTTAAAATTGCATTTTTTCCTGGAGTTGCAATGCCTTCATAATAGAGAATGAGGAAGAGAAAGAAAGAAAGAACTGCACTACCTGCTGCCCCTTTTTGGATGGGCACTGATCTGTTCAGAAAACTGGCTCTGTGCAGTGCTATGTGAATTGAAATCAGAACCACTAAAAGTACAGAGAGGATGTTTACCGAACAAGTGAGACCGCAGTTTTGGTGCTGCAGTGAAATAGAAAGGGCATAATCTAGGAAATCAATCACTGAATATTCTTACTAGCAGGTAAGACAGTGATCTGAGGCATATAATTGACTATAGCTGGCTTGGATTTCAGTATGGTGGATAAAGTACCTATGTAGCTATGTGGAATTAGGTATGATGGATACACAAAACCATAATGTACATTCTTATCAATCAAAAACTGTCTTTTGGCACTGCATGAGCAATAGTAGTAAAATCTATGCAAGCTATCACTCAGTGAAGAGCATATTTTTCATTTATCAGAGGAGCAGAAAACATTGGAAGACTTAAGCCCCTGTCATAAAAAGGTGTCTCTTCTCTTGAAAGTTGGTAAAAAGAGCTAGGATAAAATGCATCACTAATTATAATTATCATGAAACTAAAATAAAAATAACCACTGCCTACAACTGCAAAAAAAAAAATAGTTACCAAAATTAAGCTACTTAATCACGAATCAAATTGAAGGCCCCTCCAGAGTTTATGTTCAGTCTTTTTTTTTATTATGGTAGCAGGCTTACAGGCTTCTGTTTGCATGACTGAAGACTTACTTTTAGCTTAATATCACAAATACAATCCTAAATATCAGAAAAGCAGAGGATAGTCAACCTTGGGAAACTAAATCCGTGGGACTTCACCGCTTTTTGGAAACTACAGTGATAAATTTGGCAACATTGGTTAAAGCTGCTGGTAAGTTTGAGCTAAGAAAAGAATAAAATTACCCAGTCTCTCGAGCTCGCTTTCACAGGGCTACACCTTTGTACAGAGGGGCTAGTTCAAGTAAGAGCGTACAGTTAATATTTATATATAGTCATGCCCATTTATATATAGTCATGCCCAGAGTTATCACAGCTTGTATTCTGTGCTACCACAGTTAGCTTTCTACCTCTCTTAAGGAGTCACACATTTTATAGTTGAACTAATTAGAACTGAAGTGTTTTAAAATATTGTTGCTATTTTCTAGACTCCTCTGTCGAGAAAGCTCAAAACAACATTTTACAAGAGCCTATTTCACATGCAAAGCTTTCTGAAGAAAACAAAAGAGCATGCCCAAGAGTGACACAATTATTTTAATGTGCATTTTGCCATATCAGAAAGTTCATGGATCTAAGCAAAGAAAGTAAGGAAGTTTTGTCTGCAACTTAGCACTAGTGTTTGACTAATATTGTCCACCCAGCACTTCAGGCTAAATTACACATTTGATTCAAAAGAAAGAAGCACTTTTTTGTTTTGCACTGTTTGAAGTAAGAAGTATGTAAAGCTACCAGTGACTAGATGAAAGCATGTTCATGGGAAGAATGTATAGGAATGTATGCCCAAAGATTCATCAATAATTTTTCACATGCTTTAGAATTTCGTCACATGGTTTCTGTTACTATTTACTACGTCAATACAGCTATTTACAGCTTGTGTCCAAGAAAGATACAACCACTGTAACTATGTTAAAAAAATTAAAGTTGATGCATACTATAGAAAAGTGACCCAATCAGTTTTTAAATTTGTTTTTTCAAATCTTGTTAATTTCCTGAATCCTTCTCACCCTGAAATACTAAGATTTAAAATATCCTTCTTGCTAAATGAGTCTCATTAGGAATATGATTAATATAGGAAAGAAGTTGTAGCACACTGCAAGGTTAGTTTGATCAATTGGTTGAGCAAGCACAGTCCTCTAGCCAATTTTATAGGCTAAAAGAGAGATATTTTTCTTTTAAACTTACGGACTGTAACCTCACTGGATATCAACCACAAGAGATTAGTTATGTGGGCACTCATAAAATGCCTAATCTTAATTAGTAGCAAAGACACCAACACGTCACATATCTTTGCTGTATGTTCACTTGGTTCTAACTTAAAAGCAGTGCAAGTCCAAAGCCTGTAAAGACCTTTTATTTCATATGTAAACAATTTGAAAGACAAATACTTGCTTGTAAAAAACTAGGAAAATGTGTTGTCTGATTAAAAACTATTCTTCTTACATTTTGCCTTTTTTTTTTTTTATTTAAAGAAGAAAAGTCTCCTTCCAGTTGAGGGAAAACAGACACATAGCACTGCATATCAAACAAAAATGTAATTAAAAGTGGCAGGAATGACTACTTAGCTACTTACCCGGCTGTCAAGTTTTACTTTACTATCTTCAAACTGTTGTACTTACAAAATTGCTGTAAAAACTGTATTACTTTATCTGGTAGTGAGTAATATTTGCAGTGTTTTAGTTCTCCCATGGTCATGCATCTCTTTTTACCTGGCACTTTGGTTAAAATAAAGCTCTCCTCCAGTTTTCCAATGTAGCTTTCCATTTTTACTAGTCCTTTTAAAGGGTATAGTCTCTCAGGCAATGGATTAAACTGATTTACTCAATGTTAGACTTGGGGGGAAGAAATTCTTGTGTCCCCCAGAGCAGCGACACTTTTAATCAAATACAGCTCATAAATCACATTTACAACTTTCAGAGCTCAATCAATAGGGCACTTTATAGTCTGTAACAAAATTACCTGGAAAGAAGTAGAAGTACAAGAGGGATGTTACTGAGGGACCACACACATCTAGGCTCTGCACCCTCTCTGTCTTTAGGGATTAAACTGCCAATTTTAACAATGACTGATTTGTCCCAAAACTCTAATGCATTTATAAGCAATGCATAGTTGGCTGATAATGAAGGATTCTATGAGGCCATAATCAATAGTACCAAAGCACAGTAAGCTTCCTGATCTACTTTACCCTACTTTTGTGACTATTATTAATAGTCACAAACTTTAGTTCTCATCAAACTTTAGTTAAAGACTTTTGTTCTCTTGGGTAGAAGTTTTCATGGCTTTCCTAACTTTGCACAATTAAGTTTCTCTGAAGTGATCTCCAAGTAAGTCACAGAATACCAAGGACTTCTCAGTGCTAATTTAGTTACATGTCTTCCTGAAGTTTAATTTACATATTTAATATAGCAAATCCTTCATCAAGTGTTTAATTTGTATACATAATACTGAACAGTCTCCTTCTATAAAATGTAGTAAAAATTACCAGGTTATACCCAACTTCATGTAGGACTGATACATAGGTCAAAACCAAGTTCTAAAAATTACTGCTCAAATACCTGCATAACTCCAATTATATATTCCACAACTTTCTCGTAATTTCTGGAGTATGTAATAGAAAATAAGAACTTAATCACCTCACATTAGATACTTCTTCAAAATGTGTTGCCTATTTGCATATTCCACTAATGACACAAATACACTCTGTATATTTTGTATGAAGATTTATTTGAAGTTTTTTTCCATGCAAAAGGCCCCAGAAAATTCTTATGCTGTGTGCTAAGAGAACAAATAACAAAAAAGAATTATCTCAACCTCTTGAAGATCTAATGACAGCAGCTTTCATGAAATTATAGACAGATGCCTGCAGCTGTTGTATCAATATTCAAAGTGAACACATACTCCAGTGATACCAAGGAGTGCTGGCTAAGTGACTTTTAAGTGGTAGACTACTCAATAGTAAGTTTTCATTCAGATGAAAATGATCTTATCAGATTGAGTTCAGGCAGCTTTGCCTTTTCTTCCTCTTTGAGACATCTGCAGAAAGTATTGGCAAATGTCTGGATGATTTCAGGTTTTGAAGACCCAAGACTAGAACACACTGAACACACTATATGAGAGCTGTTACCAGGTCTTACAGCATACAAAAGATAAAAATTAGGAAATAGTACTGATACATTAAAACTTTGCATTAAAATATATTTCCATTATTACTTTCAACAGCTTAAATGGAAATTTCCTCTAAACGTAGAAGTTCAATCACAGCTCAGAAATCTATTTTTTTGCCAAACTGTAAGTGACTTTTAGTATTTTGGTTATAAGGAATCACGTTGCCACTGATTTAAAAGAATTGCATAGGTTGAAAATGGTAAATTAAGGTTCTAGATGTGACTGTTTAAACACTTATTGGTTTAAACACTTACCCTTTTTAAACAAAAGTGCTAATGATTTTACTTTAAAGGTGGATGGGAGGAAGTTGTTTGACACAAATAGAGAAGATGATAGCAGCCAAATATTTGACCAAATTTAATACCAAATTGCTCTATTTCAGTTTTAATAAACTCCCTAGGATGGAAGGTATCATCGTAGTCTCACTGGAATCAGAAGCCTCCTGAGATGTCTCCATAAGTAATGTGAAAAGTATTCCTTAAACTGCAGTCCTATTACTTTCTGATGGAAATAAGTGGACCTGTTTGTGCTGTCTGTAAAATTGTTTGTTTATTTATAGAGTTTCTTTGTTTTGTGACCAGAGATTCAGGTAGAGTAGTAGGATGTTGAGGAGGGGAGCTGAAAGGATTTGAAATCTAGAAACCAACTGTTTGAATCCTGCTTGACATCCGTATTTTAGGAAATAAACAAAGCCTAAATATATACACACCTAAGGCTATATCTTAAAGACCAAAATCTTTAAAAGGTATGTTGTCATATGGAGCCTTTGATTTCCCACTTATGGTGTAGGAAGAGCACATCTGCTAAAGTTTTCTATTATGGTGTTCTGCAGACCTGTGGATGAGTCAAGGCAAATGTCATCTGGTGTTGGGTGGTCAGCTTCCAGACAAATCTTCTCTTATAGATGGAGAATATGGCATACAATAAAATTACTATATTTATTTATATTTTGTCAGAGTCCTCTGGAATGTAGCCATATATGAAAATGTTGGCAATAAGATATTTCTAGTATTTCAAGAACAGTAATTGGATGGACATGCAGAGGCCTTTCTGCAGGATCTTGCGCAGAAAAATACTTGGTAATTTAATTTCTACTCAAAGTTGGCAGGGCATGAATCAGATCTGATCTACAAGGCATGATGCTGCACTAATGCACACAGATGGTAGTAATTTTCCCAAATGTGTGAATTCCTATGCTGAAAAAATCACATTATTTATGATTTCTTCACACACTGCTTCAAGACCAGTGATTTTTCAGATGAAGTTAGAGCGTGACCATCTGTCACTGGTCTTAAGGATATGCATAGAGCGGAGCAATCATGCAGCATCTGGTCAAAGTACAATTCAAAAGGCTAATAAAGGATACGTAATCAGGAACATGATATGATAAAAGTTATATCATGAAACAGACATATAGCAAGTTAAGTAACGCTTCACTTAACAAGTTAAATAACACAGGGCCTGGATTTTCTTTCAATTGTAAGAGTCTGAAATCTGAGCCAAATCAGATAAACTCTGAACTGAGAGTTTTCTCAAGAGAAATCACATATCAGAGCTACTATGGGTTTATTAATATGTTGAATATATACTGTGTATCTACTCTGTAAGATGATGTTTTCTCTTGTATCAGCCAATCACCAAGGAAATGTGCACCATGATAAAGGTTTTTATAATTATGCATGCAACTGATTCTATGAAAAAAGTATGTTTATATAATTACTAGACTGACAGGCATATTTTTAATTCATAAAAAATAAGATTTTTTGCCAAGTTATAGATATTCGATTTACATTAATAGTGCTGATATAGAAAAATGCATCTATTAAGATCGTTTAGTACAAATGAGTCCTAAAGTTTCTTTTCTACATTAATGTCTTGAGTTTTAAAATCAAAGTAAGCTTTCCCTCGAGGAAAGAAATTTTCTTCTGGGAAAAGAAAGAAGAAAAAAAGTCACTGATAATGCACATGTGCCTGTTTCAGAGAAACAAGGTTTGTGTTCTGTGAAAACTCATAGTGAATTGAATTGTCTGTGGTTGGTCTTAGATACTGGGCTTAAATTTAAGACTTGATCAGAAATAACTGTATCTACAGTCTAATGTTTGCATTCACAATCACTCTCATGAGAATGACTTTGTCTATGCTGGCGGTCCCATACTGAGTTAAGGACAGTTATTTTGGACTATGGAAACTTTGGTGATCTGCTGATCCTTTGCAGAAAAATGAGTTTGGAACTAGGCTTTGTGGAACATGATTGCTGTTAAATACATTTCACTTAATGTGTGAGACCTGACAGGTTACAGAACCTGCTACTTCATTGAGCCTCATTCTCCTGATGATACTGTATTAGCTTTCAAAGGCAGCTGATATGCATTATCAGACATCCCACGATTAGGAAAGGATGTAAACAAGGACCTCCTTGAGGCAGCCCTACAAATTTTAAAAAAAGATAGAGAATGAACAAGTGAATTATCAATTAGCGAGCAGAATCACAGCATTATTATCCCACAAAAAAAACCCACAAACAACCACAACCAAACAAAAACTATAGAAGGAAGTGCAGCAAGAACTGTGGTGAGGGAACAGAAGTCCAAGGTCATACAGTGAGTCTGAGGCTAATTCAAGAACATAGTTGAACTTGATTTTTAGTCTCCTATACTATTTAACAGTTACATTTTCTCTATCAAGCACTAAACTTGTCAGAATACAATAGAAAAAAATACGTCCATAACTGGAAAATCAGTTTCTTACAGAGCATTCACTGAGCTGCTTCTAGTGTCCTGATGTACCCTCCTTAAACTGCTCCCAGGGATAGGCTTTACTTGCAGGTGGAGGCAAGGATGCTCTTTTCATTTCCTTATCTAATTGTTCTTTCTTTCCTCAAATACACACTGTGTTGACTGAGAAACAGACACATTCTTTGATTTGTGACTGTTTATTTTACTTTCAGTGTATTTGGCTTTGTTATTTCTTCCCCTACACTGAACATTGTTAGTACAAGTAACTCTTCTACTGTTACCATCCAACAATTGAACAGTTTGCTTCAGGAAACTAATTCTGCAAAGCTACATCACATCATGTATCTCCAAAACATATCTCTTTCAAGTCAAACTCTTTCTCTCTATAATCCAACTTGGTGAGGGAATTTTATTTTGAAACCTTTAATTCAGCTTTATAATCCACTACATATAGCCAAAGAAAACCATTTCTGTGGTCTCAGTAGAGTGATTCAGGCCATCTCAGAATATATGTATTATTCTTCCTCCTTAAATCCTTCCCCCCCCTTTCTTTTATCCTTATTG
Source organism: Lepidothrix coronata (assembly GCF_001604755.1). Classification (NCBI taxonomy): domain Eukaryota; kingdom Metazoa; phylum Chordata; class Aves; order Passeriformes; family Pipridae; genus Lepidothrix; species Lepidothrix coronata. The sequence continues at coordinate 569,862 of NW_016690184.1, forward strand.
TAGATTTGATGTGATGTGCAGGACACTAAGCTAATTTTGGTGGTGGATTCTATTCTCTTCTGTATCATATAGGTGATGGTCTAGTGGTCACAAAAGCAAGGAAAATAAACAAGCTACTGCAGATTTCCAGAGAAGGGCTTATAGAACCAACAGAAAAACAAGAAGTACAGGCCTATCTTTTGTGGTCAAAGATAGGATGAATAAAGCATAGTGATTGTTAATGTCAAATATACCACAAGTATTTGGATATACTTTCTGATATAATTTGGCTGATAGTAATGAAGGCATTTATCTTTTTATTCAAATCCTCCAATTATTTCCTAGAATTGTCTGTTAACCTGACCTATATGCTAACAAAATTCCAACCTCAAATTTTCATGGATTTTTCCATTTCATCTTCACAACATTCTATTATTTTTGAGTATCACAATGGCTGCTAATTCAATTGAGCCTCATGCTCTTTATGATAATATATTAGCTTTTGTAAGCAGTTGATCTGAATGATCCCACATCCCAGAATTAGAAAAGGAAGCAAATAGGACCTCACGATGCTACATAGTAAAATATTGATTGGAAAAATTACTGGTTTTATTCTACAGATGCTGTTGTCCAAAATCATTAAGGGAAAAAGTAATAACATTAATATTTACAAACATTATGAAAATATTTGAAGACTAATCTTTTACCATTTTCTGCCAGAATAAAAAATTTCAATTATAGCATAGAAAATATAAGTGGAAGCAACAAAAGAAAAGTTGGGTTGGGTTTTTTTGTGATTTGTTTATTTGTTTTTGCCCAAATGATGAAAGAAACTTCACAATTTATTCAGTGATGATAATAAGGAAATATTCATGTATTTTAAAAACAAAGTCTAAGTAGGACTTGGACTGAATATGCTTGGCTTTCAAATTATACTCAGATTTGCACCACAAGATACTGCCAAAAGATAACTGAATTCAGATTTTGTTTAAGTATTATCTCATTTTCAAAATTATTGTTGTCATCAGTTATAAATAAACATAGAGAACACTAATGTGTGTAGACAGCCCTTTCCATGGCACTACTTTCCAGAATCTCATTCCCCAGTCTGTATGTACACCTGGGGTTCCTCCACCCCAGGTGCAGAATCCAGCACTTTCCCTCCTTGAACTTCATATGGTTGGTGATTGCCCACTGCACTAATTTGTCGAGGTCTCTCTGCAGGGTCTCCCTGCCTTTGAGGGGGTCAACAGCTCCTCCCAGTTTGGTATCATCTGCAAACTCACTTAGTATTCCTTCCAGTCCTGTGTCTAAATCATTTATCAAGATGTTGAAGAGCACAGGGCCTAAGATGGAGCCTTGAGGAACCCCACTAGTGACAGGTCACCAGTCTGATGTTACCCCATCCACTATTACCTTCTGTGCTCTACCTGTGGGCCAATTGCTCACCCACCACATGAGGTGTTTATCCAGCTGTGTGCTGTCTGCTTTGTCTGGAAGGATTCTGTGAGAGACAGTATGGAGAGCTTTACGGAAATCCAAGAAGATTGCATCAACTGGCTTCCCTTGATCAGCTAGGTGGGTTACCTTGTCATCAAAGGAAATCAGGTTTGATAAGCAAGACTTTCCTCTCATGTAGCTGTGCTGGTTGTCTTTCAGGTGTATTTCAATACCTCGTAGAATAATCTTCTCCATAACTTTACCAGGCACTGAAGTGAGACTGCCAGGCCTATAGTTTCTGGGGTCCTCCTTCTTGCCCTTCTTGAAAATCAGGACAATGTTCTCTAGCTTCCAGTCAGCTGGGACCTCTCTGAATTCCCGAGGTGACTCAAAAATCATTGAGAGGTTTTGTGATGACATCAGGTCCCATAGGAGAGAAGACTGAGAGGGGATCTCAGTAATGCACATTAATATCTCAAAGGTGGGTGCCAAGAGGATGGCGCCAGACTCTTTTTAGTGGTGCCCAGTCACAGGACAAGGATCAATGGCCATAAACTAAAACACAAGAAGTTTCAGCTCTACATGGGGAAGAAGTTCTTTATGTTGATGGTGGAAGAGCACTGGAACAGGGTGCCCAGAGAAATCATAGTGTCTCCTTCTCTGGAGGGATTCAAAACCTCTAGGATCTCTAGGTTACCCTGCCCTGGCAGCGGGAGTTGGACTAGATGATCTCCAGAGATCCCTTCCAACCTTAACTATTCCATGATTCTGTGACAAACAAATTGTCAAATACAAGAATATGACAAAAATGTTTCTATCTTTATACTGAGGCTCAAAGAAAGGAGATGCAGAATCAGTCTCTTTTGTTCCTGTTCACACTGCACTGGGGGAATTTGTCAAGTCACAGAAGACTGTAACAGGTATAACAAAAACAGGGAGAATAAACGAATGACAAATGGTGGCAGGAAAAGACACAAAACTATTATGAAGTTGAAATATAATACTCCTATGTGATGTTTTTGTTTCATACACATATACATAGTAGCATAAAAATAGTCTATTTTTGTTTGTGAGAACAAAGTCAGAAAATAAGGATATAATATCAATATTTTGTGGTCTGTAATATAGAATTAAGAAAGAAAAGAAGCAACAACGTTGATCAGGGTCAGTAAAAAGCATTTCTTTTTATAACAAAGACTCTACTTTTAATGACATTTCCCAGTATTGTAACAGATGCCTTCAGCATTTTTATTTTTTTTTTAGTAGGTAGATATCGATTGTATCTTCTCTTAAAGATTAATGAATCAAATGTTAAGAGAGAAGACAATTTTTGTCAGGGGAGCACCTTTTTTAAAGCAGAAAATGAAAATAGCCATGCTAGGAGCAAAAAATTGTGGCAGAGATAAATGAAGATATTGCCAGAACTTACAAAAATCCTGATGGCATGGACAGTGACTAAGCCTTATTGATTATTACAAGTAAGTTTCACTACTACTCATAGAGTCCTTGTTTTTTGCAAGTTGTTCGTGTGAAAAATAAGATGCAGCAATATAATAGCATAGTATTAATCTACTGCTTCTGAAACTGTAACAATGCAGCAGGATTTCAATGTGACACTACCGGAGCCAGAAGAAAGAATGAAGAATGTTGTTGTTCTGGAAATGCTGAAAACATATGACATATTTTCACAGGTAACAGAAAATGTAGACAACTACAGGGGTTGGTAAGGTCACATTTGAGACTTCATTTTAGCAACAACAAAGTAGTAGGCTTCCCCTGCACTGAGATAAGATGATTAACACCTCAAGCTGAAAGAGTTTGAGCAAATGTCAAGTATAAAACATTAATTTCCTTCCTCAGAGAGTTCTGAGTTTTTATTAGCATTCTCTGTGTCCAGGATTTTTTCTTTATTCTTCTAAGAGACCTTCAGCTGGATGAAGTATAATGCTGATGACTACTTTTCTTTATAATTGCTCATTTCATTTTACTTTTCAAAAATATTTTCATTGTTCAGTTGCCCTATCGTACAACTTCACAAATCTGTCCTGCCTGCTATTAAGTGACACTTTATCCTGTTCCCCCCTCCATGTCTTAAATGTTATCAAATTTTTAGTGTATCTAACAGGGACCTAAGGTTGCCTTCTTAACGTACCTAAAACCCCATATGTTTGTCAATTTACAAATAAAACAAATCAGACTTAAATCAGACATATATTGAGCCAATATTTTGGAAAAAATGTTCAGTTCTGACAAAATTTGTTGTTACTGTTCCTTTTAAATCTTTTGCCTCCCCAGCATCTCTGGATAAATTTTAGGCCCTGAAGCATCAGTAGCTGGATGATTCATGGGAATGTTCAGGCTTTAAATCTGGGCTGACATTCTTTCTTTTATTCTCAATCGGACCCTGGTTGGTCTCCAGAAATGTCAAAAAATGGGAGACTGATTCTGATCATCTAGAAATGAATATTCTCAATTCCTGTCTTAAGTCTCTCTGAATTCATCTATAAAGGAAGAAATTTATGCAGCCTGCTGGAATCCAAAGAGCAATGAATGAAAGATCCCTTCATACTCAATTTTTTTAATGCATGGAAGTCCTTGATTTTTAGCACCTTTTCTGCGCATTAATATTTTTATGAGTGATTTAAAATGCTTTTATATCAAAAACAGAATTAATGTAATAAGAGTTCCTGTAAAACTCCTATATAAGAATCTCCAGGAGCAGAGAGGTTGTGCAGTGTTTCCACAATGCTCTTAGCCAGACATTCAATGAAGTACACATGTGTTTAGTAGGAATATTCCTATCTTATGGGGTTTTTTTCTATTAAAATAATGACTCCATAATTTAAACCTCAAACCAACCTGCAGTGATAAACCTTTTTCATTTTGCAACTGTGCTGAAAAAAAAAACACAAAAACAACCAACAGAAAACCCAGTAGCACACTTCCTGTTATAGGAGAAAATACATGTGAAGAGACAGATGTCCAACAGGGACTGGGCTTCTGCTATTAAACTTTAAAAGAAACTTCAAAAGCTTGTGACTGAACTTCACCACATTGTACGTATTTTACTTATATAAATTCTTGATTGATTTGTGTTCTTTATTTTGCTGAAGTTCACCAGTTGCCGAAACAGATTTTACACATGTATAAAAAGAAACAGTCATTCATCTACGATTATTTCCATAAGATAGTATTAAGAATAATGCCATGTGTTGGCAAAAAGCTTTGGAAGTTAGATGAATCTATAGTTTTCCACTTTGGTAGAAGCTAATAGGATCCTTGCCTTTATTTTCTTGATTTTATTTCCCATATTTGCATATTTTCTATTGCATTCAATATGTAAATGTCTTTTATTAATTATTTATAATATTGTAGTTTTATTTTTGTGTTCTGTAGAGCTAAAGAATCCATGAAGGAAAACTCTTGATAGAGGGAAATACAATTCACATAGGAAAATTTTGTTCATTTGTGTAAGTTCTTGTCATAAATATGAATGTAACAGAAAATAGGAATCTGACAGTAATTTGAATATCTATTTGGGCAATGTCTCAACTCTTTGCTCTGTTTGATGATGTACTCAATATTTTCACTATTTACACTGAAACACAGGGAGACTCTACACGTCTCCCAAGCTCTAGAACCTTTACGGATTTTGTACGGAACTGATGTACACCCATGTAGAATGTAAATAGATAAATATATTGTGTTACTTGGGAATTCACCTTCTGAATCCTGAATTTCCTGGGTAGCTAAAAATACTAAATAGCTAAAACATTTTTGCTATATAACTACTTGCATATATTATCACCACAAACTGTTAATACAAAAATATAAAGAAACTACAATGGTGGGAAGAAAAATTGGCTTTTTATATTACATAAGAGAAGATGACTTCCTCGGGGGGGGAGGTTTGAAGCTGGAGAAGCCTCAATACAGTGACTTCCTAACATCTATATGATATATTTTCCTCCTTTTTAAACAAAAATAGTTTGAGATTTTAAGTGACTGCAAAGACCAGCATTCCATGAAGATCCATGAAAAGGAATGTGTCAGGCACTCTTAATTAGAAATAATGTGTGTTTTCATGCTTAAGTCAGAAATTTATGTTTAGACCAGGAAACAGCAAAGCTGTTTCCACATCATGTAAGTATCCAGTGTCCTTCCAAAATGACCACTCACTCTGGGACATGACACTTTAATGAAGTCTCTAGAGAATTCTCATGTTCACTTCACTCTCTCAGCTGGCTGAGGATCCTGAGAGTGGTTTGAGAGCAGACCAGCAGCTGCACACCTTGTATCCAGGGATGAAAAACCCCCTCTGTTTTTAAACACATCATTCTTGAAAGGAAAATGTCAAGGTAGTAAAATATACTGTTATCCTAACTCAGTAACACAGATGATTGCATTGGTAAGAAGCCCAACTAACTATTGCTTATTTTGTGCTATAAAAACAAACACAGTCAAAGCCTTCTACGCCTTACAGGCTACACAATAAAGCTCAAAAATTGTATTTAATACCTCACCTGCTTTATTACATGGTATCTCCTGTGGAAGAACTCAAATGAGTCAAGCTTAGAAAATAAGCATTGCCATACTGCCGGGGGAGACACATCACATTTTCACAGATGACTTGATTAACAGCAAATTAGCACCAACAGAACAAATGACTGCAATTCAGGAGTTACTGAAACAAGGTTTTTCCAGAAAATGCCATAAATGGAGAAGTAAAGTAAGGAAAAAAGTAAGTATTTTTCACCTATGCAACATTTAATACCTTCAAACAAAAAATGACTCAAAGGAATTGGGAGATTAACAGCTTAATAGGTTGCAAGCTTTAGAAACAATCAACTTTTATCCTGGCATTTTAAAGCAGAAAATGAAGGGAAGAAATCTTGTTTCCTGCAAATTCTAAACTCGCCATTATTTCACTTTATGTTACCTGTTCTTTCCCAAAGTAGTATTTGTTATCAAATTTTACAAATCTCCTAAAGGTTACTATGACAGGAAAACTTTCATCCACATTAAAGAAATAGTAATTCAAAAACCTAATACTAGAAATGACAAAATTTCACAGGTTTGCTCTACAAGATGAGGAGACAAAGAGTTTTCTACGACTTCTATAATTTTTTTTTTTTGCCAGAAACATCTCAAAGCAACAAATGCCCAACAGACTCCATAATTTCAGAGAACAGACTTGTTAAATATATATTAAATCTCTGTTCAGTAAGAGAATCCTGTAACACTACAGTATACCATATAGCTCTATATTATACACTATAGCAGTAGACCTTATAGTTGTTCTGAAGCGAGTTGGTTGTGGGTAGATGGCAGTTGCAAACATAAACAACTTTATGGAGACTGGGACACAAGTTTTTAAGAGTTGGTTGGTGCTTTGAAGAGCTCTTTCTGCATTTCAACAAGCTCTTTCTTTCTTGTCATCTTCCCTCTAGGTATAACTAAGGTGTGTCTTAAACTCTCATTTAATTACATTTTTAATCTAGTCTTAATAGTCGTAGAAAACCGTCACATCCCTTTAAAATTTCATTAAGTCGTCTGGAGGGATTTGAGATGTAAGTTGTTTTTTAGTGATAAGCTACATAAACGTAACAAAATGGATGGATCCTAATTCAGGGTCTAATGTAGCAGAATACCTGCATCTTTAACATCAAGTACATGAATCACACAGACTCCTTACACTCTTACATTTAAATACATGTAAAACTTACATGTTGCAGTGAATCTGGGACATAATTTCTAAATTAGATGAAAATGTAATACTAATTCGTATGAAAGCTCATACTGACACTTGCTTTCGAAGTGGTAAAATTCTACAAAACTGTTCTAGAGAGTGGAAGAAGGATTAGTCAAAAATTGCTTCACCTCATCCTTGTGAATCCAGCTGCTCTTCTGTCAAAATCCTGTTTTCCCTTGATTTCCAAATATTTCATCAAATTAATCTACATTAAAATAAAACACTGATACATAGTAACCGATAGAACAAGATGGCACTGGACCAGAGATATTTTAGACACCTTCAAAAACTTCTCCATAGTTTTGTGAACGATATGCTAAATCCAAGTGATTGTGCAGCTAATACAATTACTCACAGGCACAAGTTCCATTTCACAAGGTTTGCCTAGTCTGATATCAAAGTACAAGACTATATCCGCAAGTGAAAGTGCAGAGCAGAAAATTAATTTGTATATGGCATTTTTGCATTGCTTACTAAAATAGTACTTCTGTTGAATTTTATTGAATGAAGTAAACTGTGTGGGAATGGTTAGCTATTTCCTATAAAATTGCAACTAATGTATCAAAGCCAGCATACAAAGTTATTTAACTTGTGGCTAAATCTTTGTTTGGTCTTTACTAGCCTACTGTGTTCTTGATTTTAAAAGCCATTCTCTAAAAATAAAATTAAGTCTGAAGGGAAAACAATGCGTTTTGCAAAGCTATCCCAAAAGCTAGAGAGTTCATGTGGAAGTTTTACACACATGAATGCAATTTGTGGGACATCAAGAGATATCTCATGAGTTTAGATATTGGCTGAGGTTAATGACACGAACTTAATTACTAAAGTTTATACATATCTCTAAACACATTATTTTTTCTTTTCTGTTCACAAAATCCTAAAAGGTATGAATCATTTTGAAGGAGGACAAAATGAGTGAAAGAAAACTTGAATTCTGGAGAACCAGAGGCTTTGGGGTAACAGCATCCCGTTTTTGAATTCTGGGCACCTCAAACTGAGACTGGAATGTGGAGATGAAAGCACAATTGTCCTTTCTCACCCACAATTCTCTATATCATTCCCATTTGCTCACTTTTCTTTTTGGTCGAAAATGTTACAGACTTGTTTTAAATCACATGTACACAGTATAAATATTATTAAGGAGATAAATAGATCTACTGGAGATGTGAGATTGTTCTAAATATGTCTGAAATCATAGGAATTGGACCAACTACATTTCTCTTCAAAACTAAATATAATATCAAACATAAAGACAACCACCCCCAGAGCTGTCTGAGATGAATGATACTAGTCAATGACAAGTTAGAAATGTTAAGTTAGGAACAATGTCTAGAAAAGCTGCTGTAAAAGAAACATCTAATGTTCAGGGTGATATTATCAAGTATTACTCAACAAATCAGGAATTCAACAAATGTGTCCCAAGGAACAAACGTAGCAAAGCCTCTAGGTGTGACTGTTCCAACATAAATGCCCATAACAGCCTTCCATTTTACTGCTGCTTTTACAGCTTTGTCAAAGGAGTTGACCTTTAAGTAATGTACAGAATATACACAGGCAACATATCAAATTAAACAGATTTCCTGTTTTTACCACATGACATTTAAATACTCTTTTTATTGAACAATTTATAAAACTTTTACAGAATACTAAAAATTTTGGAGACTTAAAAAATGTTAATGTTATAATTAACAGTCAGGGACATAATTAACAGTCAAGGACATGTCTTGTACATTCAAGACAGTGATATTCCAAATCTATTGTTATGAACTTTACAGTAATAGACAACCATCTGCTTTCAAGCTAAAGCAGAAGCATTGCGTTTTTTCCACTTGTAGGAATTTCACAATGAAGCAGATAAAATAGCTTAGCTAATAAAGAAAGAGCGATACATTTCATGTTAAAGTGAAGAAGTTTATTTACACAGAAAGGAAAAAGAGAAAAGGGTAGCACAGAGTATACTATCTACCCTTGATTGTATTCCTTATCTACAAAATAATTCTTTGCTATTGCACGACCCAGCAGTTGCTACTGAGTAATGAAGAGTAATTTTATATGAGAAGCAAGTTTTCTATGCTGCATTTAAATAGAAATATTTTAAAATAAACCTTGTACTAACTTCTAAATTCCAAGTAACTTTGGTAATTATTAGTAAAAATAAATCAAACAAAAAAAGAATGTTGTTGATAACACACCAGTGTTTTCAGGCTTCTACTGAGCAGGGCTGGCACAGCATCAGCACTGTCTCTCAACATTCCTTCCACCCCATCCGGAGGCTGGGGGTGGGCAAGATCCTGGGAGGGGACACAACTAGACCAGCTGACCCAAATTAACCGAAGGGATATTCCATACTATAGGATGTCAGCTCAGATATAAAAGCTAAGGAAAGGAGGAGGAAGCAGGGGATATTTGTTATTTACAATGCTTCCTTTCTGAAGAAACTGCTAAGTGTGCTGAAACCCAGTTTTCTGGGAAGTGGCCAGACATCCCTTGTTGATAGGAAGTAGGGAATAAACCTTTCTTTTTTTTCCTTTATTTATGCACCCATAAACTTTCACTTTTTTTAAAATGAACTAATAGCTGCAGTTTGAACTTTGCAAATGCACTGATTTATATGCATACTTTTCTATTTCCTTAGAAAAATGGAGATAGACTTCCACTCTTCCAAACTGTCAGTTAGAGATATTTCAGGGGTATCTGATTGTTTAGAGTAAGTACACTGTGTATTTAAATAAATTGGCTTGGCCCTAGTATATCCATAGTGACAACTGTGATTTGAACATATTTCTTGTAAGGGCAGAACAACCTGCTGGAGTTTATTAGTCAAGGAACAATTGAATAGAAAAAGGAAAAATGCAGTATTGCATTTATAACACACTATCACGTTAAAACACTTGAGATAATGACATTCACTTGTTTTGACTCTAGAAGATGGTCTTATACACTGTTAGAAACATACAGTTGCTACCAAGAAACTAAGTGGTGTATTTCACCCTAAAAATGAAACAAGCAAATGCACACATTCTAGTGAAGCCAAGATATCCATGTAGGGTTTGTATGTGGTATGCCATGCTGACTATTAATATGCCACTTAAGTGTATGACATATTTTCTTGCTGAAATTTAGTTAATGGTAGGTGCAAGGCAGATCACAAAGATGAATAATGAGAATATACTACTGAAATGTACAGGTATACATTACAGCAAAATTAAAACAGATCATAGCTAACTTTAAGGAGTTGAGAGACAATTTCCTTGACTGGAACACAGTTTCTGGATTGCTTACATGATAGTTTACTTTCTCCATTGCAAGGTCTATGGTAAATAATTATAAAATTACTACAGATGCCCTTATCTCCTCTAAATATGAGCTCTTTCCAAGTTTCTTGAAGAACTTGTCTCTGAATATCAAAGGCTTATAGTGATAGTTCAGTTGGGTAATTTCTGGTTTCATTACAGTAAATTGTCACTCTCATTGAAACCTTAGGATTAAATAAAATCACAGAATGCTGCAGTTACTTTTCAACTACTAAATACAGGATACATTAAGTCGTATCCTGATCTACATAAACATATGATGTGACAGCGCACACTCTGGGATTTAACTGTCCCAGTGAGCTGCCAATGAGCATGTCACAATAGCACTAGCGAAAAGGATGAGGCTGTTCCTTGTGTTGAAGGAATACAGAGGGTAAAAGCAGAGCTTTGTGAAAAGAGAAACTCCTTAATTTGTCCTCTCCACACAAAATGAAAGAGAAATGTTATTCTTCCAGTGCTAGAACTATTACAAGACATCCTATACAGAAATATTAATCGTTAATATCTCAACATCAGGCATGGTTAAAAGCTTCAGGAAGGCAAATGACATGTCTTTCACTTTTAGGAAAACAGAATAGATATCGCATGAAAACTGGACGTTCAACTATTAAAAGGATGGTATAATTATACAGATGAGGTTATATTCTCCACAGGAGCTACTTGTTTCAGGGTTTCTTTAAAGCTTGTATTCTGATTTTATTGAATGGAATGGTTATAGATGTATCTAATGTAAGGTGCTCAAGTCCTAAACATCAGAGATTTGGTTACAACTGCGACTTAGTGTAATAGACCCATGCTTTTAATTTGCTCTTCAGGGACTCGTAATTCTGTCATATTTTCACATATGATTTTTGAAACAAGATCACAGAAAGAAAGATAAGAGACCCCTTCATTTACACAGGTAAGATAAATTTGAAAAATTTACTTGGAAATGTAGTTGGAGGTCAACTCATCCCATTGTATGAACTCAGCAGGGCTGTACTGGTTAGTCTTCAAAAGAGAAAATGGCTTAAAATCCTATTTTTGAATAAACAACTCAAAAGTAGCTATTTCAGTCAACGAACGAGGAGTTACTTCCTCCAAAATCTGTGGCACACGGGAGTAAGTACCCAGCCCAGACAATGATACACAGGTTATGTAAATTTTCATTAAAAATGCCAAACTATAAAAGACTCCTGGAGATTGACAGATCAACTAGAAGGTCAGAAGAAAGCAGCAATCAGACATTGGTGGAAGGAACCGATGGAGTCTGGACAAAGTGTCACCCGACAGAGTGGTTGTGCACACACATTGATATGGCCTATTACCACAGGATGTCTATCAAACTCCTGTTTAAATTTAATATTGCTTACTTCTGGCATAACCCTTGGAAAAAGCAAAAACCTGCTCACATCCAAAATACCACAGATGATGCTGATACAAAGGGTGCCAAGTGCATTCTTTGGAACACAGAAGAGAATTCTGGCACATAAAATGTATGTAAATAAATAGAACACTTTATTGAAATTTTGAAAATACTTCATCGAATCACACACTGAATGGTAACTAAATCTGTTATGTTTGATGGAAACACACTTTTTTTGGTTCCATTATTTTATGCTGCAGTTTCCACAGCTGCAGTGTATTGAAAACAAATGCAAAGAGTATTCCCAGAGACCAAATATGTAGAAGATNAATTCAATGTAACACTGACAATTAAAAAATATATGATTAAATTTGTTTTAAACTTGGGAAAGACTGAATGGTAAAATATTCTCTGATATATAAGCAACACATGACAAATTTTTTTTTTAGAGGTGACAGTCAGTGATTGCTTTCACATATAGTGAGTGCAATGACCTATTTTTAGACAGTAATAAAAGGTGATGTTAGCTCAGATATACTGGCAATCTGGCAAGGGCATTTTTAACTCTAGTTGCTTTTACTTCATACCACGGGAAGTTCATTAGGAGGATGATACAGTTATATAATCATAATGTAGACAATCTTTTTGTTAATTTCCTGGACACTAGGAATTTAATTCTATGAGAATTATCTACTGCGATTTATAACACATGGTACCATAAAAGCTAAAGCAGGTTTTGAAGCCAGCTATAGAATTTGTTCTAAAAAGAACATTCTGTGAAGCAGTAATGCAAAGCAACTACAATTACAAAACAGAAATATTGATCAGTTTGCCTTATAGCCTTGACTCTTTTTACAAAGAAACCAAAATTGTTCAAAGAATTACTTTTTATTCAAATCGTAATTAAAATATGTTCATTCGACTGCTCTGTGCTTTATGAGCAGCAGTAGTAGAATAGAAGTATAAATGAGCTATAGAGTAAAAAAAGTCTTTTTCAACAAAGGACGAGGCACAGTGATGAATGAAACTCAATCCATAGAAATGGAAAACATATAATCTTTTGAGGAAATCTTCTCCTTGTTTTTATAAGTTAACTTTCTTCTGTTCCAGAAATACTACACTGAAAATCTTGCATTAAAACTGTGCACAACAATTTGCACCAATAATACATTATTTTTTTCCTTAAGTCTGCAACTCTTGGAAGTGTGCCTGACATATCTTACATCGTAAATAAGTACTATTAGAATTACCTCAATGAATCTTCTCCTCGGTTACCAACAGTTACCGGGATGAAAAGCAGAGAAACCTGATTATCATTACCTCTTCCCCTTTTCCACCTCCAAAGAAGCATACAACTTGCATTTCACAACTAATTGAGAAAAAATTAATCACAACTACCTTTTTCACAAAATCGACCAGTGAAGTGTAGTGGGCAGTCACACCGAAACGAGGTGGCCCCAGTAGGCAGAGAGAGAGGATGACAAGTCCCTCCATTATGGCACAGTCCTTCCTGGCATACAGATGGCAATTCAGAGGAAATCTGAGAGGGCACAACAGGTTCAGGCAACTGAGGCACATCAGAAGAAACCACAGGGAATGCTGTTGAGAGATGTGTGGGCACAGGAATTCTGAAAGGAGAGACAATGTATCAAAACAAATCAAATAATGAGACCTAATTTTGCTACTACACTTAAGCTACAACTAATAACTCTACTGGGTTTTTTTCAGACTATAGTCAAGAAATTCAGACTGGAAATTCAGACTATAGTCAAGAAAATGTGAGTACATGAGGAACTCCCAAATTAAGTCCCCATCCTGAAATCTGGCAAAACCATAGTGAAGGTATTTTTTCCTGTGAGGGAGCAAGAAATAACCTCCATGCATATGGCACTGCTTGTACATGCTCCCATAATTCATTTTTGGTGGATATCAACAATGGATTGATAAATAAATACAGCCTTCACCTGTTTTTCAACTCTGCTTATTACTGCTTTTTGTCTCTTCCAGAGAGCCAAACTTGTGACTCACTAAAACCAAACAAATGTAAGGCTACCAATTTAACAAACAGAACAACTTATTGTGCATCACACAAATTACTATGAGGGCAAAGCAAAAGTAATCAAAAGTAGCAAGAAGATTCATGACTACTTAGTAAGGGTTTTGAGTTTAGAAAATATTCTCACTGCATTTTATGTAAGAGATAGCTGTTCTTCTTTGATTTTCTGAAGTTCAAGAGGTTCATATTTTTTTCCAGAAAGCAACTTCTAATTCCGAATTCTAATTTGGCAACAGTAATCTAGTAAAATATCTTACTATTTATATCTCCTTCATAACTTAAAACTGGGTTAATATTTCTCTTATGTCTCAATACTCTGCCAAAAAAAAATGATCAGAGGGCTGGAGCATCTCTCCTGTGAAGACAGGTTGAGAGAGTTAGGGTTGTTCAGTCTGGAGAAGAGAAGGCTCTGGTGTCCCTGCCCATGGCAGTAGGGTTGGAACTAGATAATCTTTAAGATCCCTTCCAAACCAAACCTATGATTCTATAAAAGGGAGATAAGGTTGAACTGAAATGTCACTAACATTTTGGGCAAAAAAGAGCACAGAAATTAAATGCCTAATACAAAGGTTTATAGGCACCACAGCTAGTGAAAGACAGGACTTTTGGCAATGTGTTAAACATCAGCAGTCAAATTCTTACATATTTTGGTGAAAATGGTGTCATAAATCTGCTTTACAAAAATAAAAATTAAAAAATAAATCATATACTGGCCCCTGCTGTGCCCTACCCTTTCTGCTTTTCACCTGCTCTTGTATCTGCTAAAAATTCTGCTTCACCATATTTTTGAGTTTGTAGTATGTCTTAAAAAGAAGCATTTGAAAGTGATGAGGTACCAATAGAATGCAACTGCAGAAGCAAGGTGGATGGGGACACAGCAGTGTGACGGGACATCTTCAATGGGACATTGTATTCACCACATCAGGCATCTGTCTTATTAAGTGTAGCTTCCAACTTTTTTACATTCTTCATTTATTCATGACAACATGAAAACCAATTTTAATAATTTACTCTTTTGGAAGCCATATTTTAGAAAGTACTAACAAATTTAATGAGATTCTGAAAAAAAAAACCACCCACCATAACATATCCTAGGTAAGTATGTTTTCTCTGTCACTATTAAAAACTCACTTCTCTGATTTTTCAATACGGCAAAAAGGCATATATGCCAAGAGGCAAGTAGGAAGGAAAAGAAGCTAGGCAGAGGAATGAGAGAAATAATTCAGGGCAAAGTAAATATCTAAGGAGACCTAGAGAAAGGCACAGTAACTGAAAAAGGAGTGGATGTTGGGAAACAGTGAAAGGGACACAGGGTTTATGTGACAGTAAAGAGAAGATATGCAGAGCCATAATGGTAAGGAAAACACCAGAATGGGATAGTAAAATAGGTACCCAGATTGCATCCAAAACTTAAGATAGCCAAAACACACACACTGTGGTGCTTAGCAATGAAGATTTCAAGGTAGTTAAAAGTCATCTACTTTATATGAGAGAAGAGCATCCAAAAAAGATGGCAGTCAGCAAGAAGGATGAAAATAAATCCCTAAAATATTTTTAAGGCTAAGGACTTGCAAATAAAAAACTTAGGAAAATAAGTGTCTTCCTTTTTTTTTTCCATTTACCTGAATAGAATAAGAACGTTTCTATTTATATAAATACAATTAAAACAAAGAAATTGCTGCCAGGAGAAAAACAATATTTTTCTCCTGGGGGAAATAACTGACGTGATCTTCATGTAGGCTATTCCATTTAGAGCAGCATTAAGAGTGTACTAACGTGTGTGTTATATTCTACTAGGCTAGCACAGCAAATCAAAAATGCTTAGTCACCTGCCTCTATTAGAACAATTGATTAAAAATAATTAAACAAAAATATTCATTTTCTCCCCAAGCATAACCTAAATGATGTATAAAATCTGAATTAATAGTAAGTTTACATAAAGATTCAGCCATTTACAGGAGAAATTTATTGGGACCAATTAGTGGTATTTGGGGTTGATTTTTTTGTTACTCCTGAAAAAAAAATCAACAAAAACTACATGAAAGTTGGGGAATAAACAGGGCATAAACTAAGCTTTCACTACTAGCTATCAGAGAGACCATTTTTCTAATGACAGATAATCCTATACATGACCAGTGCAAAATTTACTCCTCTGAACCTGGTCACATCTACTGTCAGGACTAAAATGCTGAACAAGAGGTAGAGCTCTCTGACTGGCAGGTCATGCATTCTTGTGTCCACTGGAAGCACTGATTTCCAGCTGTGGAAGTTTCACATCCCCTTTCTGATGGGAAACTACTGTTTTTCTCTAAAGTAGAATCACAGCAGTGTGCTTTAAATGAAATTTTATGAGGGCAAGTAATACAGCCTTGCTTCATTTTTTGGTTCATATCCTAATCCACAGAAAAGAAAAGAAAGGAAAGCTCCTTGGTAGGCTGATTTCTCCCTGGTTCATTTGTTAATTTTTCACAGGATGTCAGTGCTGTTCTGGATGTTTTGCTTCTAGATGGTGCCTGACTGTGTTCGTGCCAGCACTGCTTCCAGGCGCCCTGCAGCTTGCTGCCTTACCACAAAAGCGAGACGAGTTTGCTGGGGCTGGTTAGTGGGGCAAACATCTGCAGCTGCGCTCGCAAGCCATTCAAGCTGCTGCTGTGAATAAGCAATGACCTCAGCTCAATGAATTTTAACTAAAACATTATTTGAATAAAGAGCTGGGAAGTGTTTAAAGTAAAATAGCAATTGAGGTGTTAAAAGTTTTGACAAAGTGTAACAAAAATATATCAAGCAAAACTTGATTCACTGTTACTACACAACAAGGCACAATTTTATGATTGTGTTTTTTTTTTTCTTTTCAATTTCCTAGCCTGTCACTGCCTTTCAGGTCAATAATGCACACAAATATATTCTAACTTGCTCCAAGCAACAACACATTGTTTTTAATGTTAAAATGAACTCAAAAAGTTCAGTTTTAAAGGCCTGCAAGCTTGTGTTTCATAGCTAAGTGCATGTAAGCTTGAAATGCTTGTCTAAACATAGACCTTAGTGCAATTTGAAGTCTTGTTTATTTTATATTATATTGCTTGATGCTCAAGGAGATGTATGATGAACTGAATGGCAGGAATCATCATTTAGAGATCACGCTCTGTGTTGTTAAACCTAAAGCACACATACCCAAACCAACTGTGCTTCTCTCTGCCCTATACTGTCGTCTATTCAATAAGAGCCTGAAACTATTAATGTGTGGAGTTAGAGGCACTGCAGCTTAAAAAGTTAACAAACCATCTTGGATGCCCCAGCTGTGCACTGGCCTGGCAGTAAGGGACTCAGCCTTGATGAGGACTCAGCTGGGTGTTGCTGGTTTAACCCCTGCAGTGGCACCAGTCACCAGGGCCAAGACAGCTGTTCAGCCTGAAGAAGGGACGGCTCTAGGGAATCTTGTCAATTTGTATAAATACTTGAGTGGGGAGGTAAGTGGAAAAGATGGAGCCAGACTCTTCTTGCTGGTGGCCAGTGAAAGGACGTGCAGCAGTGAGGACGTGGCAATGGACACAAACAAAAATGCAAGAAATTCCACCTAAACAGAAGAAAATATTTTTTTTCCCCCCAGAGGGACCTATCTGTATGATAGACTTCAAACTGAGACCTGCAAAGAGAGAAGATTTGTCCCCCAAGTAATTCATTATCAGGCTGACGGCAGCTGTGTCTACAGAAGCACTCTGACATTTCCCAGGAAGCAGGCTGCTGAGACATGCAATGGCACGGGAGTCCCAGTGATATAACATCTCCACAGCCTATATCTTCTGGTACTTACGCACTTAACATTTCATTGCTGGAGTAATGGATTTAGCCTTATCTGATATGAGTGCAATAGGGAGGTTTGTATTTTTAGCTTGTCAATAAAGTAGTTGGTGCTGGAAATCAATTGCTTTTATTTGCAATTTTCTTCGGTGGAAAAGTGTGCATATGCCATTTTTCTTAGGTTGTGACAGAATATTATTTTAAGCAAATGTTTTAGAATTTGGAGCCTAAGGAAAGATTTTTCAAAAGCATTAGAATGAGTGGCAAAATATAATTTCAAACTTTATGAATCTGAAAACAACTGCACTTCATGGAAATTTTGGTTTAAACAGGAATAAAAACCTAGTACCTTGCACGTAATTTGGCAAGAATAAATAAAGCCTTTTACAGGATGTTTATTTCACTGTTCACAAACATGTCAAGCAGAGTACTTTAAATAGCATCTCACTGATTTCAGTGAATCCACAGAGCAGTATATCTGTGCATTTATCATCCTGGAGAAACCATTTACACCATTTGACATGGTAACTGTGAAAACAATTTAAGAGATTACTAGATATGGATTATTCATATTCAGCAGTTTATCTGTGAATCTGATTTCCTCACTAGTCACAGTTTTTGTTTGATTTGGAAGAATCAGGGGTCTGTTTTCCTAATAGAGATGATGTATGCTCAGGCATACCTCTTAAAAAAATTTAGCTCACAATGTATGTTCCAGACTGTGAGTCCATCTTCTCCCTCCTACTAGGCACAACATTTGGTAGCAGAACTCAGTGATACTGTAGTTGCAGCTTTTCATTTAAAAATTCATGATTGGTATAGCATTATCATTTGCAACTGCTTTTGCACACACAGTATCTCATTTAATGGTGCAAACTCTCAGCAGTGCAAATAATATGTGGGATCTACAATGCAACTGAGGATGTGAGAATGCAATTAACAGATATAATGAAGTTTATGAAATCTCTGTTTACAAATACAAAGAAAAAATTATAAATTCCAGGATGTATAGCAGTGGGGAGAAATGTCAGTTATGGAAAGACAGATGAAAGGGGAAAGATGAAAAGGAAATACTTGTACTAAGAGACATATTTTTGTTCTGTTTGCTTTAAAGTACACAGATTCCACAAACTTTGCAATGGATAAATAAATTAATATGATACAGAATTTGCAGCAACAATAATTTATATTGAAAGTTTAATAGCAAAAACCTTTCTAAACAAGACAATAAAGTTAATGTTCCTTATACAAAATATCCTCAGTCCCTAAGTTTAGGACATGACTAACAACAGTTTTGCTAAAACTGAACAACTGAATTCCTGTAACAAATTCCATCATCTTTTTACTTGGCTTGCTTGGAGAAATAAGTAAACATTGAATCTTTCAGTTCTTCACACTGATCTTTACTTAGGCATGGTTTTGCTGTTTCATAGCCTTTCCCATCCTCCTTTTTAAGTCCACCTTGACCTTCTGTCATCCAAACATTAAACTCAAAAAAAAAAAAAGCAGTTAAACTGCTGAACACTGAATGGACTAATGTGCAAATCTTATAATTTTTAAAATTTAAACAAATCTCAAATCTATCTGAATTTCAGTTTTCTCTTTTACATTTAGTCAATAATCATATTAGAAAACCTCTTCCCAGTTTCATCTTAGCCGCTGTTTAGAAAAAGAGCACTTGAAAGGCCTGAGTACTGCATCTTTTTGTTGATTTATGCAACTACTTTTGTTTCTTGAAACTAGTGGTTTTGAAAGGGAAAATTACTTTCATTCCCTCCTTGAAGATTCTTTCAGCAGATGAAAAATGGACTTTTTTTTTAATTTTTTTTTTCTACATGACACTGTACTTGTCCTGAAAAGATTAAAATATAACCATTCTGTCCCAGTTCTAAATGGCTGAGTAAATTGTACTGGGTAAATTGAGTTTCTGTAACAGAGATGCTATGATGGTTATCTTAAAAGTCACAATTCCAGAATGGAGTCACTACTGTTTATGAAAGATTCTATTTAGCTGTAAGGAGTAAAGAGATTCTTCCACCTCACTGATGCCAACCATAATTTTGACTTCAAAATGCACGGTCTACTTATGCAATATTATTGTGCAACATTTCCATGACAGATAAAGGAGAATTACCTCTAGTAATTAGAATTATTACTAATCCTGAATATGCAATTGATTCTCTAAGCAATAATTCATTCAGGCAAGACATCTGCATTGTAGTTTTTGCGACTGTAGTAGCCAAACCTTTGATCTTTGCCCACAATGAAGATTCTCCAGATAGCTAGTGCTCTGTTTTGACAAGAAAAAAAACCCTGAAATGGTTTTTGGAAAAGTGCAAATCTGTAGTCAGGTAAATATTCTAACCTAAGGAATGGGGAACCATATGTGAAAACTTTTAGTTTCTCCATCCTATCCGACAAATGCTTATTCCATGCAAGACAGAACTGTTTGGGACTGGTTTGGGGAGCTCTTACAGCAGTTTTGGAAGTAGACTGGCATGTTTATAATTCCATCGAGCTGAAGACAGAACTGAAGTCAAGAATCTGATAAACTAGAAGAGTGCTCTTACTGATCTGAAGAATAAAAACAGAAAGAAAGTATGTACCACCAGTAGACATGTCTTCCACAGTCTCATCTCAATTTCTTCTGGCAATGTTTAGGAAATACTGCCCTCTGGGAGATACACTTATGAAACAGAGGCATTCTTAGACCATAACAAGAGTGAGGGGGACTCTCAAGAGAATCAAGGTGTGTCAGGCTGGAATTTCAATGCACCTTGATAACATTACAGATAAAATACAGTTTTGAGAGTATATACTTTGCTTTTAGATGTCTCACATAAGAACAGTTTAGACATTTAAATAATTTTACAGATAGATTGCCTTATTTCTTTTAGCATTAGTTTCCCATGTGCTGAAAATAGTTCTTGCCTAGTTAATTGAAGTAGGGGAGGCCTACATTGGTGCTTTTGACTGGGGTAGAATTAATTTTCTTCACAGTAGCAACTACAGAATCACAGAATATGCTGAGCTGGAAGTCACACACAAGGATCATCGAGTCCAAATCCTGGCCCTGCATAGGACCATCCCCAAGAGTCCCATCAAGTGCCTGAGAGTATCATGCAAACGCCTCTTGAATTCTGTCAGGCTTGGTGCTGTGACCACTTTCCTGGGGAGCCTGTTCTAGTGCCCAACCACCCTCTGGGTGAAGAACCTTCTAAAATACAACTTAAACCTCCCCTGACACAACTTTATGCCATTCCCTTGGGTCCTGTCACTGATCACCTCAGAGAAGAGGTCAGTGCCTGCCCCTCCTCTTCCCCTCACAAGGAAGTTGTAGACTGCAATGAGGTTTCCCCTGAGTCTCTTCTCTGGGCTGAACAGACCAAGTGATCTCAGCCGCTCCTCATACGACTTCCCCTCAAGGCCCCTCACCATCTTCATCGCCATGTTTTGGACCCTCTCTAATAGCTTAATATCTTTCTTATACTGCAGCACCCAAAACTGCACACAGTATTCAAGGTGAGTGCAGAGCAGAGCAGGACAATCCCCTCCCTCGACTGGCTGGTGATGCTTTGCCTGATGCCCCCCAAGGACATGGTTGGCCCTCCTGGCTGCCAGGACACTGCTGACTCATATTCAACTTGCCATTGATCAGGACCCCCAGGTCCCTTTCCATGGCACTGCTTTCCAGAATCTCATTCCCCAGTCTGTACAAACACCCAGGGTTGCCCTATCCCATGTGCAGAATCCAGCACTTTCCCTTGTTGAACTTCGTATGGTTGGTGATTGCCCAGTCCTCTAACTTGTTGATGTCTCTCTACAGGGCCTCCCTGCCTTCGAGGGGGTCAACATCTCCTCCCAGTTTGGTGTCATCTACAAACTCACTTAGTATCCCTTCCAGACCTGTGTCTAAGTCATTTATCAAGATGTTGAAGAGCACAGGGCCTAAGATGGAGCCTTGAGGAACCCCAGTAGTGACAGGTCACCAGTCTGATGTTACCCCATCCACTACTACCCTCTGTGCTCTACCTGTGGGCCAATTGCTCACCCACCACATGAGGTGTTTATCCAGCTGTGTGCTGTCTGCTTTGTCTGGAAGGATTCTGTGAGAGATAGTATGGAGAGCTTTACGGAAATCCAAGAAGATTGCATCAACTGACTTCCCTTGATCAGTTAGGTGGGTTACCTTGTCATCAAAGGAAATCAGGTTTGATAAGCAGGACTTTCCTCTCCTGAAGCCATGCTGGCTGTGATCAATGACTGAGTTGTCTTTCAGGTGTTTCTCAATACCTCGTAGAATAATCTTCTCCATAACTTTACCAGGCACTGAAGTGAGACTGCCAGGCCTATAGTTTCTGGGGTCCTCCTTCTTGCCCTTCTTGAAAATCAGGACAATGTTCTCCAGCTTCCAGTCAGCTGGGACCTCTCTGAATTCCCAAGGTGACTCAAAAATCATCGAGAGGTTTTGTGATGACATCAGCCAGCTCTTTGAGGATTCTTGGATGAATCCCATCAGGTCCCATAGAAGATTTTTAGGGATCCAGCTGGAGCAGCAAATCCTGCACAAAGTCAGGATTGACTGGGACTTGATCATTCTCCCAGTCATGGTCCTTCAGCTCAGGGCACTGAGACCCCCTTGGTCCATCATCTCTGTTGAAGACAGAGGCAAAGAATGTGTTAAACACCTCTGCCCTGTCTCTGTCGCTTTTTGTGAGGTGACCATCCTCATCCTGTATCGGGCCAATGATATTTCTATACTACCTTTTGCCATTAATATATTTGAAGAAACTCTTTTTATTGTCCCCCACATTTCTGGCAACTCCAACTGAGCTTTTTCCACATGAATTTTCTCCCTAGAGCGGCAAGCAGCATCTCTGAATTCCTGCTGTCAGTAGAGATTTTAGAGTCAATCACTCTGTGGTCTCTGTGGCTAAGAGGACCACCAATCGGCACTTATGCAACTATGGGTCTGTGTTTTGTATTTGTACTGAAAACAGTGTTGGTAATATGGAGATGTTTTAGTTATTGCTGTGCAGTTCTTGCTCAGCATCAAGGCCTTTTCTGCTCCTCACTCCACCCCACCAGTGAGGAGGCTGGGGTTGCACAAGGAGTTGGGAGGGGGCATAGCTTGATCTCAACTAACCAAAGGGACACCCCACACTATATGGCATCATACTCAGCATATAATGCTGGGGGAAGAAGAAGGTGGAGGGGACATTTAGAGTGATGTCATTTGTCTTCTCAAGTCACCATTGCCCGTGCTGGAGCCCTGCTTTTCCGGAGATGGCTAAACACCCTGCTGCCCATGGGAAGTGGTGAATGAATTCCTTGTTTTGTTTTGCTTGTGTGTGGGGCTTTATCTTTATCTATTAAACTGTCTTTACCTCCATCCACAATTTTTCTCACTTATACCCTTCTGAGTCTCTCCCCCATTCCACAAGGAGGACTGAGCAAGCAGCTGAATGGGGGTTAGTTGCTGGCTGGGGTTAAACCACGACATTTTCTAAATATTAATGAAGATTGCCGGATAGAAAGTTTATTGCTATTCAAAGACTGTGCTACTGGAGAGAAATGGGAATATCAGAAGGCATTCTGTATCTATAGAAATTACCATAAAAGCTGTCCTGCAAGCAGAGTGAGAAAGTTATATAGAAATTATTAGTGCAGAAAGAGTTAAAAATGCAGAGTACTGTTATGTATCATCTAGTCTTTCTCCCAGACTTAATTTCTAATTATATCTTAATGCTGGAGAATGGCTGGCATGCATAAACACAAACATCATTTATTCATCAGTAATTTGGCATTTAATTAAAATATTACTTCATTCTCATTGAGAGCATAAGAAAGAACATTGTAAATATGACAGGTCAAAAAATCCCTATGATAATTAACTTATAGAATAAAAAATGCACTACTGAAAACATCCTAAATAGAATTTCACAAGGTAAAAAATAAGGAACTAAAATAATAGGCCTCATGTAAATTTTTTTAGGAGGAAAAAATTATTTTATAGTCAATAAAGTGTGTGACACTGATGAGAGAGTAATCAACAAACCCACAGTCAGGGTTTTACTTAAGAACAGAGGAGATTAGAGCTTTTACCCTACTTGTTTATCTCATGCACTCCCACACGTCCTCACTCCACCCATGCCCTATTATGTTCCTTAGGTCTCTATTTTCCTTCCTAGCAGGGAGATTGCTGCTGGTCTGAGAAGCTTGAGTGGAAAGTCATGTTGATTCACACTGAGCTGCTGTTTGTAGGAATTGGTCTTGACTGTTACCAGCCACGATCCCTGTGTGTCTCCTGGTATTCATCTCCACGCACCTCTCTCTTATTACCAGTACCTTCCCCACTTCTAGGATATTTCTTCCAGCCAGGATGTTTACCTCCTTCTCTCTCAGACCCCTTCTTTTGTCCAAGACCATATCTTCTTTTCAGGAACTCTTATTTTTCAGCACTCACTTTTCTCTCCAGAACACCCAGCACCCATTTTTCCCAATGAAAGTAGAATCATGGAATCATAGTCACAGAATAATTATTGTTGGAAAAGACCTCCAAGGTCATTGACTCCAACTTTTGACTGAATACCACCATGTCAACTGAACAATAGCACTAAGTGCCACATCCAGTTGTTTCTCAAACACTTCCAGAGATGGTGACTTCCCCTTTCTTGGGTAGCCCATTCCACCACTTAACCACCCTTTCAGTGAAGAAATTCTTCCTTATGTCCAACCAGAACCTCCCCAGACAAAGCCTGAGGCCATTTCCTCTTGTCCTGTGGCTAGTTCCCTGGGAGAAGAGGCCAACTGCCAGCTAGCTACAACCTCCTTTCAGATAATTGTAGACAGTGAAAAGGTTCCCCTTGAGCTTCCTTTTCTCCAGACTAAGCAACCCCAGCTCCCTCATCTGCTCCTCATATGATGTACTCTCCAGACCCTTTACCAGCTCTGTTGCCCTTCTCTGGACTTGCTCTAGCACCTCAATGTCTTTCTTGCAGTGAGGGACCCAGAACTGGACACTGGTGATAAGTACAGAGGGATAATCCCTTCCCTGGTCTTGCTGGCCACGGTTTCTGATACAGGTGAGGATTCCATTGGCCTTCTTGGCCACCTGGACACAATGCTGGCTCATGTTCAGCTGCTGTTGACTAGCACCTCCAGCTCCTTTTCCATTGGTCAGCTTTCCAGCTACTCTTCCCCAGTCCTGTAGCATTGTCTGGGGTTGTTATGACCCAAATGCACTTGGCCTTATTGAACCTCATACCCTTAGTCTCAGCCCATTGATCCAGCCTGTCCATATTCCTGTGCAGATCAACACTCTCACTCAACCTGGTGTTGTCTGCAAACTGACTTAGGGTGCACTCAATCCCCTCATCCAGATCATCAAAGAAGATAGTAAACAGGACTGGCCTCAATACTCACTGGGGAACCCAACTAATGACTGGCCACCAACTGGATGTGGCACCATTCACCACCATGCTCTGGGCCCATCCATCCAGCCAGTTTTTAACCCCATGAAGAGTGCACCTGTCCAAGCTGTGGGCTGCCATCTTTTCAGGACAATGCCATGGGAGAGAGTATCAAAGGCTTTACTGAACTCCAGGTAGACTACATCCACAGCCTTTCCCTCATCCACTAGGCAGGTCACCTGGTCATAAAAGGAGATCAGGTTGATCAAGTAGGATGTGTCTTTCCTAAACCCTGCTGACTGGGCCTGATCCCCTGGTTTTCCATCTTGCCCCATAAACTTGTGAGTATTTAAAGGCACAACAGGTCACTAATTACTTCCTCCTGAAAATTACATTCTGCTGGATTACTTCCTCTGGATTACATTATATTCTACTCTCTGTCCCTGTCTGCCAGCTCAGGGGTCCAATTGCCCTGGAGATTTCTGTTAAAAACTGAGGTAAAGAAGTCATTAAGTACTTCAGCCTTTTCCTTATTTTTAATGACAATGTTCTTCTCTGCATCCAGTAAAGGATGGAGATTTACCTTGGCCCTCCTTTTGTTTTTAATATATCTATAAAAACACTTTTTATTATCTTTCACAGCAGTGGCCAGATTGAGTTCTAACTGAACTTTTGTCTCTCTAATTTTCTACATGTCCTAATAATATCCTTAGACTGTTCTCAGGTTGCCTGCATCTTCTTCCAAAGGTCTTAAATGCTCTTTTTTTCCCTGAGGTCATGCAAAAGCATCCTATTCAACCAGGCAGATCTTCCTTGCCATCTCATCTTTTGGCACATAGGGACAGCCTGCTTTTGTAGCTTTAAGATTCTCCTAAAGTATGTCCAGCCTTCCTGGACAGTCCAGTTATAAGGACTGTTTCCCAAGGGACACTCTGAACCAGTGTCCTGAACAGACCAAAGTCTGCCCTCTGTAAGTTCAAGGTAGAGGTTTTCTTGACCCCCTTCCTTAATGCACCAAGAATTGAAAACTGTATCATTTCATGACTGCTATGCTGCAGATGGCCTCCAACCACCGATAGTCTCTCTGTGCAGAACCACAGTCAGATCAGCCTCCTAAATAGTGCATTTATCTCATGTCTTTTTATTAACTGGAAGCTTCAGGGTGTGCTACTGTTTTTTGGTCCAGACATTACCAAAATTTACAACCAATCATATTGCAGCTATGATGTAGGAGTTGAGAATTGCTTGAGAATTAAAAAGTTCAATTTTGGGTATTTGTGTGTGTGCCCTGTTGTCTGCTGCCTCCTATTGTTTACAATTTAATAATTTTTTTCCCCTACAGCAATATCATATTTTAGAGTGTCCCAGCGTAAGATGCAATGCTGGTAGGTGAATTTTCCTTCTTGTAATGACTGTAAGGGTACACTAAACAGTGTTATGGTATCTTACTAATTGGATTTTCCTAAAGGAAGATTGTTAGATGCTGGAGTAAGGAATATTTATCTTTCATGCAATTGGAAAACTATTTGAATTTTGGCCCAAATGTGTTTTTGTAATGAAGACTCTCACTTGAGAGGGAACAAATACTGTAACAATGGCATTGGTAGCAGCAACAAGAACCATCAGCAACAAAGTAATTAAGAAATTCAGTACTTATGACCTGATGTGCAATCTCTTTTCAATTCCTAATTCTCCAAGGCATTAAAATGCCCTCCCAGGTAGTCTTTTTCCTACAAAATATTTGAAGAAATTTTATCTGCAAAAAAGCTCTTGGACAGAATTCACTTTGTCAAACATTATCTGCCTAAGAACTTCAATACCTGCCTGAGAACATCATCTTGGTTCTCCCTGTAGATGTCCTATATGCGGAAAGAGGCATCTCCAGTTCATCCCATTCTAAGAAAAGTAACCACCTTTCTCTGTATACTAGAGATGGAACTGAGTAAAATAACTGCGATGAACCAGGACAAATTCCTGCTTCTACTCACTACGTTACACTTAAAATTATACGTTTCGAGTATATAATGGAAAAACATCCCAAACAATTGTTAGGTATTCAAAACATTTCCTAAAAGCACTTCCTAGGAATCACATACCTTTACAGCAAAGAATGGGGAGGTTTTCTCGACCCTTCGTGATTTATTTCTCTGTCAGTGTCCCAGGGAAGTTGAAACCCTTATATCTGACCAGTCTGCCAGTGTCCTGTAAGGGGACCCTGCACCGAGCAGATTCACAGGACTGGAAGGAGACTCAACTGCGCTTTTCGGGGGGGGCGGAGAAAACAGTGTAAGGGAAACCCCTCAGCAGACCTTCCCAACATGTCGTCTGCCACAGGCAACTGCTAGCATCTGTAGAGGACTCACTCTAACAGTTCATGGAATAACACTCTTTATTAATACAAATTGTGACAGGTTAATAAAGTTCATGGTTGTCGGTGATAGTGTCTGACACAAAAAACATTTAAAGCAATTGAATAATACTACAAAGCAAATACAAACACAAGCTCTAATACAAACAATCTACTAATATACTACAGAGCAAGCACAAGCTTGCATTTAGCCTGTGTATGTTTCTTACCTAATAGGTGTCCCTATAGTGGGGGCAAAGACAGATTCAGCCTGTCGACTGATCCAAGCAGTTTTGATGGAGTCTTCCTCCACTTTCCACCTATTCTCAACCTTCATTTATACTATCTCTTTAGGTTTAGGTGAGTAAAGTCATAAGTACTTAATAGGGTAGTTGTCCTTGGCCTCTATCTCCCTTGACTGACAAGTACTGTAGGGTCTTTGAACAACAAAGTGTCACCATGTTCCCCTCCTTGCAGGGATATCTATGGAGAGAGGCTGCACCATCTTCACTCCACTGCTCCACTCCATCCCCTGTAGCAGGTGCTTATCATTGTTTAGGGAACCTTTGTGGGGCTTGTCGGCCACTTTCCATCCAGGGAGCAGCAGCTGCATTTTACCCTGTAATTCTTAGTCTCCTCTAATTTTTAACCCTGTCCATTGTTCCATCTATTGTATCGGTTTGCTTAATAATTTCTATTATAGGACCTAAGATTGATGGCATCTAAGATGCAGAGATTTCCTGATAATAAGACAATTTATGACTCAGTAACAGATGGTAGATATGCAATCATGCCTGCATCATGTGTTTTGCATTCAAGGTTGTATGGCCATATTCCCAAATTAGAGAACTTGTCTTACTCTCTTCATATCAGAAATTTATTCTGAGGGGAAAAAATTATTTATTGTAGATAAAACTAATCTCACTTGCAACCAGAACTATCTTGCCACTTAAGAGTTCTGAATGCTGGTGAATTTATTTCATATACTTTAATTCAGTCAAAAAGATCTTATGTCTTCTGTTTTATGAAATGGATTTTATAATTGGCTAGTGCTGGAAGCCAGTTATTGAGGTCACACTTGTGTTTATAGTGCCCAGAAAAGATTTAATTACTTTCTGTAATTTCCATCCAATACTTACTCAATTTTAGAACATCAGTGAACTTTGTTAGACAGTTAGTTCTAAGAAATTAATGCATTTAAAATTGACTAATGTCATTTGTCCTCCAGTCTTGATCCTTACAGATGCAAATATTTCATATTACATCTTGATATTTAAATAAGGAATTTTTTTTTGACAGTTAAGATATGCCAAGTCACACTTTTATGTCAAGTAGGATGTTGCATGGGTACTAGTAGTGCAGTACCTTGTCCTATCTACTTCTTAATTTTAGCATGGTATAGAGAGAGAGCCAGAAAATCTGGCTTCAGAATGCTGGTCTGGAGCACATATATCTCAACAAGTTCATGCACAGCATAGAGATAGTTAGTTTCTTGAAATTTAGTTCATTTATGTTCACGTCTTCTTTTTGGCATGGCTGGCAAACTTAATAGGTCATGGTTTTGTGAGCTGAAAACCTTCCTTTTCCCCATACACAGACAAATTACTTTACATTTCTACTATTGCTAACCACTGTTTCATTGAAACTTTGGAGCTCCAAAAGAAATACATAAAACTATAACTTAGATTGCCTCTAGAAATTTACCAATGACTTTGGAAAGATGTGAGTAGGAACTGAATGAGAGAAAAGAAACCCCAAACTTATTTTTATATTACACGTGTAATTTTGAGTAGATTGTTGAAAATATACATGAGTACCTACTGCAGTTTTGCACAGATGAAGCAGTATTTTTGTATACTCTGAACATTCTGCACATTACAGAAATTGATCTTCTGAGAGCCAGACTTTCTTTCGTTTTGTAACTATTTATTTTAAAGTTTACACTTATATTTTGAATTGCTTGTGTTCTGGTTTCTACTTTTCATATGCCAGAATTTTTGAAGAAAAAAAGAGATTTTTTATTCTGACAAATATATCAAGATCTGTCTTGAATTTTCTGTTACATTTCTGAAGCATTTTCTCTTTACTCAAGAGCTGTGATTTTGCTTTTAAAGAAGGAAGGACAAAAAAGGAAAGGATACAAGAAGATTTAAAGTTGTTCCTTTTCTGAATAGTTACTTCAACAAAGATCAATATCAGGGTTTTTTTCAACTGTTACAGTAGTGTTTCAAGGCTGCAGGGGGCAGTGATGCACTGTTTATCTACAGTACTGCAGAGCAAGAGTCAGACAGGATAAGATTAAACAGTCCTGCAGGTTACAGATTCAGAAAAAAACCCACATAAACCATTTATAATCAATTTAGGTTTTGAGAAATTAGGTAATTGTAAATATTTATATGAATTTTGGACGGAAATTTACCTGTGTCTTTTACAGGTTAATATATTGGTTTTTCTGCTGTAATCTGTTGTAGGGATAAGACTGTTTCCTTAACTTTATAACCAAGGTCCTTTGAAGGATGATATATCTTTCTAGTGTTGCATTACTTAATATTACAACCTTAACAAACAATCTCTATCCTCTGTGGAAAATAAAATTTTGCTTAGCAGCTCTCCAGAGAAGCCCATTTATTCATTGTAGATAATAACTTCCTTATATATTTGTCAGTCAATACACATTCTATCCAATTCACAGTCATTTAAGCAAGAATGTATTAAAATAAGAAATAATTCCATTTTTAAAAAAATGTTTACATATTATATCACTTTGTTTAATATTTTCTATTATAGGACCTAAGATTGATGGCGTCTAAGATGCAGAGATTTCCTGATAATAAGACAATTTATGACTCAGCAACAGATGGTAGATATGCAATCATGCCTGCATCATGTGTTTTGCATTCAGAACTGCTTATTTATTCTTTAATTCCTTTCTACACATAATTACTTTCTTTTTTTAAAATGCATCTACATCACAGTTCCATTTTTTTCTGTTCATCTCAAATCTGCATTTACAACTGTACTAAGTTAAAGCTGCCTAAAAAACCCTTTCTAGAAAGACATGCAGTGTAATTTTAACACAGCAATACATGAAGAAGCCACCACTTCAATTGGTAATTTGTACTAATTTTAATCATCGTTTTTACTACAGCTTTTTTGGGGGGTTATTACCAATTTAGACCTTCTGCTTACAGCTTTCAGCCATTGGTTTTACCATACTGGTCTCTGCTGAGCTAAAGAAACCTCCTCTGTTGTGCTTCTTCTCATTAAACATATGTGCTACCTTCGTATACACTATAATCACCTCAGTCATACGTTAGAAAAAAACTAAGACTGAATTACTAAAGTATCTTTCTGCATACCTTTTTATAAAAATATCACCAATTTCTTCAAGCTTTTTTTTTAATTATAGCTCTCATCTTTATATTTTTTAGGTACTGCTCCACTGCACACCAATACACAATGAAATACAGTACAACCAATATCAAAATCAATAGTGTACACAGAAATGAATTAATCTTCCTTCTTTCTTGTTCAGACACACAGAAATCACATTTATCATTTTGCCCCAGAAACTTACATTGAGTTGCTTTTCTACTTTAGCTAAAAGCAACTCTTCAGGATATTGCTCTTGCTTTGGGGTTTGGCCAGTAATTTAAAGATGAAGTTTTGTACAAAAACAATTTCAAAAAATTACTAATATCTCCTTTTTTCAGGCCTTCCTTTTCTGAAATGTTTGAGCAACTTTAGATGATTTCTATTTTAATTTAAATACCTTTTATTACGTTGATTACATATTAATATATCAGATTTGGATTTATAGGCTCACAATATATATAATTGTAAAGAGCATTTTTTTATCTTAAAAATATAAGGTACATCTTAAAAAAGCCTCTGTTTTTAAAATGTCAATTCTTGACTAATTTTTAGACCTGAAATGAATAGTTGTTATCAAAAGTGCTCTGCCAAAGAGAAGCTCAAATCATCCTTTTAATCATAAAAAAAAAAGCAAAATACTTTTCAAAAAATAGAATATTATTTGTGGTAGCTTTTTTTTCCTATAAAATCACAGAAAGTTTTGTGACACTCATTGTTTCATGTTTTAGCTTTGTTAAATGAGATTTTTACAAACCCACAAATACTTTATGAGTCAGTCAGTTCACTGACACAGTGAAGGACACGGAATGGATGCCAGCAGAAAGCTGCTAGGTAGAATAAAACTGAACTTCCAAACTTTTCTCTTGATATTCTGTCTGTTAACAGTTCAAGGCAACTCTGAAGATTCCTTATTACTTCTGTATCAAATTCATATGACAAAAGTATTACATTGATTCAAGCTTCCAGTAGGCAAATTATTTCTTTCAGTATGACTCTCATTCTTACCTAATCTCTCTAATATGCCTCTCCTCACAATACAGTCTAGTATAATAATAGGAGCAACTACAGCTCCATTACGAGGCACTTTCTGCACATAACATGAAAGTCATGGAAACCTGTTCCAAAGTTTAATTATTTGTGAGTATATAACAAAATACATCTTCTCTATTTCTAGATTTCTGTAACTGGAATGGCAGCAAATGCTAGCGCTAAATCTAAGTGTGACTGTAGTTCAATAAAGAAAGCATGCAAGATAATTTATTTTACCATTCAATTGGTTTTAGATAATTCCTTCTATGATATACTTGGCTTTTCTGAACCACTGTTCATAATAAATGTAAGACTAGATATATAGGGAAATATTCTCAAAGTATAATTTTGTCAAACCATTCCCGCACCCATCTACAAGTTTTAGATGAACAGAACAAAACTGAGATAATTTTTCTCTATTCTAAGAAAGTAGAAGAGGGTTTTATTATTCACATACTTGTCTGATTAGAAGCCTTAGTGATTATTTCAGGAAGTTACTGAACCATAACACTTGATGCCTTGTGTGACTAAGATAATTTTTGTTAAGAATTAAGGTAAAGTTTGCAAAGAGTATTTCAATGGCTATGACAATGCTGTGAAAAATATACTTAGTGAAGTTTTAAGAACTTTGAAAAATGGCTTTAAATTTAGCTTCTAGTTTGTGAATCTGCTCAAGTTTTACAGGAAAGTTAGTATATTTTCAACCCAATCCATTTTTTTTAAATTGTATCAAATAATTTCTATTTTTATGTTGATAATAACACTTTGATTTTAGGAGAACTTGTGCTGAAATCTGAAATGAAAAAGTTACCTTAATTCACGAGCAAATGAGTCTCTCTCATAAATCTTTAAGATGTCTTTTCTTATACTTTTTTATGCTTTTATATTTCAGAAGCTAATCATGTTTAAGAACAGTTCTTGTTCGGATAACTGAATTTCCAGGGAAGTATAAATAGTCAAAGCAACTTGGCAGAAGGTAGTGAACGCTGTTGATAACCTAGAGCAACGCAAATGTTGTGGCAATCTGTAGTGTTCCTGGAACTATGATCTTTGATGTAAAGCAAAAAAGGGATCCTTCTTATTTGCTGGACCTAAAAATAAACAGCTGAAATCCTACACCTCTCCAACCATCAAATTACCATTTAAGAATGTGCTACAGAAGGATACGGTGACTTTAATCACAGTTTGTGGGGCTTTGAATCTACTACTCAGTGTAAAGAAGCCATAGCAGATAAAGACTCTTTTGCTGTAACAGAAGCCTTTAACACATATTTCTCCTTCCTAGTTAGAATCAGAGCCACAGAATGACTTGGGTTGAAAAGGATCTTAAAGATCAGCTAGTTCCAACCCTGCCCTACCATTGGCAGGGACACCTTCCACTAGACAGGTTGCTCAGAACCCCATCCAACCTGACCTTGAACTCTTCCAGGGATGGGGCATCCACATCTTCTGTGAGCAACATTCTCCAGTGCCATACCACCCTTACAGTAAAGAATTTGTTCCTATTATCTAATCTAAACCTACCCTCCTTCAGTTGAAAACCATTCCCTCTCTTCTTATCACTACATGCCCTCATAAAAAGTCCCTCTCCAGCTTTCTTGTAGGCCCCTTTTAGATACTGGAAGGTCCTATAAGGTCTCCCCAGAGCCTTCTTTTCTCCAGACTGAACAGCTCCAACTCTCTCAACCTATCTACACAGGGGAGGTGTTTCCAGCCCAGTGATCAACTTAGTGGCCCTCCTCTGGACTCAATCCAGTAGGTCCATGTCTTTCTTGTTTGGGGACCCCAAAGCTAGATGTAATATAGCTGGATGTGAACAAACTCAGCTCTATAATATGTGTTCTGCTCAATGCGACCCACTGTGGTCCCTTCCAAAGTTTCCCATTCTGTGATTCTGTGATGCCATGATTCTGTGACGTATGAAGGGATCAGTTTATATGCAGTGGTTAAGTATTTGGGGTGAAAGAAACTTTATGAATTCCATTAGTAAATTTAGTAATCTAGAGTAAGAATCACCAGTAACTGGAGATATTATATATTATATAAGTGAAAAAAAATAGATCCAAAGGTGTGACAGGAGTGCAAAACAGCATTGCTCCAGCACTGGAACTTTTTCTTTGGCACACAAAGTCAAAACACTATAAAATAATGAAGTACACATGAACAGTAATAGAAAGACAACTTCATAAAAGAAATCTGTTGGTCTTATTTACAAAAATATTTCCTTTTTGCATTTTCCTGTTTTCCAAAATATTTGAGATATTATTTACTTGCAGTAATAAACTGTCTCAGACTTAGGCATTGTATGCATACATCAACATATATATTTGCAAATACCTCCTTGATAAAAATGGAAGGAAAAAGTGCATATAAGTGCTAATAAGACCTGTCTTATTAGCTTCCATGCAAGTGCCTGGTAATTCCAGCAGAAATCGTGATCTCATTACAGTTGTTCATTACAGACGTACTAACAGACAGTGACTGCCACCGAATTCTGCTGACAGAATTAGGAAACAATCTTCTGTTGGTATAATGCATATGCCTAAAGTTACAGAGGGATAAGTAAGATAAAGATAAATATTGCCAAATAGGATTACTAATCTAGAAACAGAGAGTCCCAAAGAAGATTAATATTAGTTTTGTGGTATCCTGATGAAAGACAATCTTTTCCAGAAACAAGGAGAGAAATGTAATATTTACAAACATATATTACCTCACCTGCATATATTTGACACATGGATTTGTCTAATATCCGTCAGAAAAAATTTTCACAGAATACTTCAAAAGATTAACGTAAAGGGCTTATACAACAATTTACAGTGACTTTGAGGATTTATATCAGTAGGAAAGATTAGATCTATCACTTCTTTCTTTTCTTTTTAAACATTGAAGTCTATCACTGACCAGGAATGCCAGAAGAGGAATAAAAGGTAACAGAAAAATAGTCAGAAGTCGTGTACAGACAGAGAGCAGAAAGAAAACTGCACAGGATAGCAAAAGGAAAAAGAAAATATTACAAACAAACATTGTAAAAGATGGAGGAAATCAAGAAGAGCAAATCAAGTAAAGAAGACAAAAGCATATAAAAGGAACCCAGACCCTGGAAGATGAGTATGAGGCAATTAGAAACACAGAGACAAGGTTATCAGCCAGAAAAAGCAATTGATGAGAGAAAAAAAAAGTAACAAAATAAAGGCACAAAGAAGAACAAATTATTGTTATCACTACTTTAGAATTGCACAGAAATGTTATTAACATAATATCAAGCATATATGTGGTGAATACAAACACATGATATTTCTGAAACTTTATCTTCAGTTCTGTATTTCAGAAACATTTAGTCTAGTGTCCATGTTAACCACAGAAAACTCATAAAACCTATTAAATAAATAAAACTAAGCAGTGTCAGTATTCTTCATTTAATCATTCTCTTCCACAATGTTGAGGAGCACTGTATATTATTTTTTTGCTTTTGTTTTTTTTCTGTTTCAGAATTAAGCATGTAACTTCAAACTGCTAATGAGAAAATACAAACATACAAATGTTATAAGACATAAGAATTGAGATGTTGAGATGTAAGAATACGACTTAGAGTCTCTCACACACAACAGAAGCTCAATGCTTTTTATAGGATCTTGCATTTATTCATAGACTAAGATGTAAGTAGACAGAAGAGCTTAAGCTCGGAACTCTGTGATTTCCCTTTTGGTTTTGAGCCAGCTTGTATGTTTGATTGACTTTAAAATTTTCATCTCAGGTGGATTCATATGAAGAAACTCTTTAAGCCTACCTGAATCTTGTACAGACTCTTAAGATGAACTCTAACAATGCACCAATATAAACTTTCCTTTCTAGGTATGGAATGGTAACTGCAAGACTTTCACAATTGGCTGAAAATTAACTTTCAGTAGATTGAACTTTCCTCTTTATTAAAGTGTGCAGTTCATTCCAAAGACAGAAATCAAACACCTTCAGATGCCTGGTGTCAGGTGCTCTGAGTTGTGATGTTTTATAATATTCTGAAAAACAGGAAGTTCAACAGATGAAAAAATCCTGAGAAATTGCACAGGAGACTAACTTCCTAAATGTGTTGGGGTGTGTGTATGTTTGTAAAATATCATAGAAAACTACAGAATGGAAAGGGGAGTACTCACACACAAGGAGGAAGATTTGGAGCTTGTTGGAAAGTGTATAAGTGAGGGGAAAGTGGAACTGAGGGCTTACTGAAAAAATGCAAAACTCTCCAAAATGTATTGCACAGTTCCTGAGAAAATTGCCATATATTAGGAAACTCATCAGTCCTCATGATGGAATGGAACTTGGGTAATGCACTTTCAAGAGCCTCTTTCCTAAACGCAAATAGCAATCAGTGTCTTTGCTGAAACAAAACTCAGTTTCAGCCTGGAGAACAAATCTTAAGATAAATTAACAGCAAAGTACAATCTTTAAAAAAACCCAGAAAATCTGTCCAGTTGGCAGTAATGAAGAATTCAGCTTATTAGTTCCTCTCTGAAAGTATAAATCACTCTTGTACATTTGCATCCATCAGTAAGACTTCCCTCAGGAAAACAGAAAGCAGTGTTTATGTTTCCTAGCTGGGAATTGTTTTTTCATTTAAGTGAACAAATCATGGCTTGGATAGGTATAAGTACAGATATATATGCACATGTATATATTTTATATGTGTGTGTGTGTGTGTGTTTGGAACCTTTGAATTTAGTAAATGCAGTAACTGTTAGAGTAAGCTCTTACAGCAATATATAGCAGTCATAGCTCCCAGACACTAAAACAGAAGCAAACTGCAGTAAACACCAGCTTTTTATACTGGGACTCAAAGCTTCATTTATATCTGTCATCTGAACTTTATCTGGAAGTGATAGTCATTTATCCTACAAATCTATTCTAGCAACATTTTCTGAAACACTTCAAGATGCTTTATATTGCATTAACACATCACAAGTATCTGACTTGCTTCAGAAGAAGATAAAAAAAAAGCGATTCCATTTACTAAAAATGTCATCAGAGATCAGTTATTTCCAATTGTCTTTCTACTACTACTGTTGGTCATTATATAATATCTATTATATGTTACCTATATATTCATAACTTTGAGACAAGTATAGTTTAAACAGAATCTTAAAATAAACTTTGACAAGATTTATTTAAGTATATAGTCTAGGATAATTTTAGAAAACTATATTTTGGAGTCTGACCTTTACTAATTGATACAGTTCCATTACAACCTTTCCTGAAAGCAGAACCTGTGTAACTCAGAGTATTTTTATGGCTGCAAATCTTCTCTCAGAGAGTCAAACTTTTAACTCATTCTCCTGCCCATACCATTATTCTGCTCTTTCCTGCTTCACCTTGGTTACATCCAATGGCAGGAAGCTCTGATGAGTATTGCTCAGTGCAGTAAATCACTTCTACCTGTTCTCTCTCCTTGTGGTATCATGTATTATAGCATATGGGTGAGTTCCAGGCTTAAACAGTGGTGCATGTGAATAGTAGAAGGATCTGGACCATGACCTTAACAGATTAGCTGAGTTAAAGGCTCATGTCTGAAACCTCAGTGCTTCTGAGCATGCGCAGAAATCTTGCATTTTTCAGAATGATAAAGACATTGTAAATTGTTGGTCTTTAATCTCTTCCAATTGCCTGGTGCTGCCTATATCAATTATCTTCCTGAATTCCAAGCAGAATTTAGCACCTGTTTCCAAAATGACATAAAATATAATTTCCATGTTACCCCCATCTCCAATTTAGTTCTACCAAATTAAAATAATTCTCCCTTCTTTGTAGCATATGATATTTGCATTACAAAATAGAATTCTAAAGAAACAAATAGCATTCTTGCCCTAATATATTTAGGGCATTTTAGACACTAGACAGC
The DNA here is from genome assembly GCF_001604755.1 of Lepidothrix coronata. Lineage (NCBI taxonomy): Eukaryota > Metazoa > Chordata > Aves > Passeriformes > Pipridae > Lepidothrix > Lepidothrix coronata. The sequence continues at coordinate 607,602 of NW_016690184.1, forward strand.
TAGATATGTATGCCAGTGAAATGAATGTTATGATGTAATTTTTTACATTTCTTAATTCTGAACATTTTTTAAACTGTAATGTAAATCTCTGAGATAAGTAACATAAAGTATGTTACTTTATGTTTTACCCTGTGAAAGGTAGTGACTTGTCCTGAAGTAGTGATATCAATAGTTTTGGAAAGGTTAATGAACCGTTTCTAAAATATATTTTTGAAAGCTTTCTATATTCATTGCATATATTAGATCATCCTTTGGTATTTTAAAATTCAAGTAGATCCAGTAAAAAAAAATCACAGAACACATCTGAGTAAATTTCAAACCTATTAAAAAATCATAAGTTTAACATTTACTCACAAACCTTTTTATTTTAAGAAGTGTCAGCATGTCCACAATAATAACCCCTGCTGCTGGGGCACCCAGAAGGGCAAAAGCCAGCAGGGTAAATCAGTGCCACTATAGAATGGCTAAGTACACAAAAGCAGGGGAATTCAAAAAGATTAGAATTCTACAAACAGGTGATGATAAGCAGAAGGTCAATTAAAGAAAAACTACCACAGCAAGAACAGAAATAATTAGTGCCACTACCTGGCAATATACAGGCATGTTCTTGCAGGAAGAAATTTGTTTGCTTTGTCTGCCACACTGTAGAGTTCTCTGCTGCTATCAGGTAGCTCCAACTGTAGCAATGTTGCATCTACAGAACATGACTTCTGTAAATACAATAGGCTTTCCAGTATTCACTAGCTATTTGTATTGGTGTTATTTAAACAACTTTCTTCAACCACTTTCTCCTTCTTTCTCAGAATAAATCTGTCTTCCCCAGAAGCCTGTCTTGCAAAAACAGAACAACAGCTGAGCTTCCTAGATGGTTTCTGGGAAGGAGTGTTTATATGTAAGGACTGATGGTGTTGGGATGAATGTGGGTTATACCTAAAGTGAAAAGCAAAGAATGATGTTAGCTGCCATGTGTGAACAGATATGGAACAGGCTCCCCAGGAAAGTGGTCACAGCACCAAGCCTGACACAGTTCAAGAAGCATTTGAATGATACTCTCAGGCACATGGTGTGACTCTTGGGGATGGTCCTGTGCAGGGCAGGAATTGGACTCGATGATCCTTATGGGTCCCTTCCAACTCAGCATATTCTGTGATTCTGTGAAATTCATGTGTCACAGGGCAGGAATGAGTAAGGAGAATGCTTGCCAGGCTTCTCCACAATCCACTCCCATGCACTTCCCTTCCCACCAAGGGAAATTCAGACTAATTTCAATTTTCTGTTAAAATTACTCTGAATTTCAACAAACTAATTCCAACAATTTCAATTGTTGAAATTTAGCTTTTTAGAGAGGAATAACTCTGGTTTGGACCAGGATGGTGCCAGGTCTCTGTGGACTGCATGGGGCTGGACACTGTCAGGCTCATCTGCAGCATTCTGAGGAAGCCAGGAGGTAAAAGGAACACGTTTCTTAGCATAGAGGATTGAGATGACCCAATATCCTTCCAGTATCCTTTTATATCCAAGACTATTTCCACAGTTCTTCTATACAAATTATTGTGCCATTTTACTCACCTAATCAGTAAGATAAGCATAGTATTTGCAAGAAACAGTCCCAGACTGTAGTCAGTAAGTTCTGATTCAAATATGGTGATCTTTAATGTCTATATTACACCACATAAGCCATATTCGTATTCTAATTGACTATGAAGGGAAGTACCAGATTCAATACAAAATGCAATAAATCTTGTAATATAATTCTATAGATTATAACAGATAATATAGCATTCTATTAAACAAATTTAAAAAGGAACAAAGTCAATTTTCTTACAAGCTTTCTTTTTCCTGCCTATATCCCTCTCTCTGCTATATACACAGACTGGACAAAGCAGGTCTCATTAGTCCTTGTTTCTTGAAGGATATTGGTTCTTAAAGGAATAGTTATGTAAACTATTCAATAGGAAAAGCTGTAAAAAAAGAATAGTGTCGTAAAGCCCAAAGATGTAGACAGCCAGCTCAGAGAAAGTATTATGGAGAATGAAAGAAAGTACAAAAGATGGTAACAGTCCTGATTTTAAGGTTATCCCTCTTTTATCTAGTAGTTTAAAAAACAGAGCTACATCTTGTGTAGGATTTGTGATATCAAAGCTCTACTGCATATGCAAAATGGAGAACAATTTCCTAATCTAGTAATTTGAGGCGACAACTGAGATGGTTTATGACTTTTTCCCCATGATTATTATATTTCTAATACATAGATAGCCCTTGAAGTCAAGATTTTTATCCACCTAAGTTAATACCTGAATTAAAGATATGAAGTTGCTTCCTCACTTGCTTTCTACCTTCTGAATTTTTAGTTCTGCACAGAGTCATAGTTTCACAGACAAGAGTATGTGCCCTCATTTTGAAGGAGACCATAGTTCTGACTAGGAAAAAATGTGCAGAAAGACAAGAGTGGAGCCATCACTTCTTTCTTAGGCAGGTTTCTCCTTTTTTTGCAGGGTTCTCTATTTTGTGCAGGACCTAGACCCACAACCATTTGTTAAATGCACTTAGAGAACATATTCCAAATAAAATGGCACTTAAAGGGTACAGAGTTCAGGTCTCACAAGTCCTTAATTAATGATCTAGCCAAGTGCCACTAGCTTTCTAAGACTCTGTTTAAACAAGCTCGTGAACATTAATCAAAAAAATTTGTAAATTTTAGGAAAAAAACCCACAAGTAAAAAGGCTTATATAATGTTCTCTAGGGTGATATTCTATTCTGAAAGGCCTAATTACCTACAAATGCAATTCACCTCTGTTTTATTTTGCTTTCCACTTTTCCATGTTCAAATCTATTATATTCCGGAACAGAATCATAATGTACCCCATTGCCCCTGTGTAGCCTTTTATTTCAATCAATGCATAACCAGTAGCGATGTGAATATGTAAAAATGAAATCAACTGGGGATTTTAAACTTATTCAAAAACAATGCTTTCCAGTATTGTTCACAATCTCTTGTATAGTAAATGTAGCAGGTCATCCAAATTTGTTATAAGATTAATAGAAATCCTGAAATCATAAGTAAAACACAGCCAGCACATCACCCTACTCTCTGTTCCTATATTTTTTTGCAGATTATCTTTCTTACTACACTATGTTTCAGCATTCAGTGGGTGACAACTCGCTCTAAGTGTGCTGTCAAGCTTAATTGAACTACTCTGCAAAAAAAGCATTTTCCATAAAGAAAATGCTTCAAAAGCTTAAAAGAAAGCACAATATCTGTCTCTCTAGGGTTTTTTCTATCTTTTTCTCTGTAACTATTGTTGTAATTATCTAAAATGGTCACCCTGTGTAAGGAAGAAAGAAAAATCAGCACAAACAGTTTCTTCCAATTTGAAAAGGCATAGAGGGCAGTTTACCTGCAATCGTCAACATTATTTCTTTCCACAGCATCAGAGAATCTGAAAGGTCCCACATTATTGATTTCTATAACTTGTATACAGCCAGTGAAATTGTAGACAGGTCCGGAAATCTACAAAGGAAAAAATTCACACAGTTCTTTTGTTTGTTGCCATTGTGATCCATTTTAAAAATAAATAAGTTTCTACAGAAAGACTTGTAGCATAATTTCATCTACTCCTGAAAAACTCTCCTGATCCTCATTTTTTCTATAAAGAAATTCTACAAAAAAAATTTAAATGTGAAAAGATATCACAGCAAGATAAGCAGTACTGACTTAAAAATAAACCTAATAAACAAACTTAAAAAGAGAGTTTTGGACACATAGACAGCACAACAGGTATGGTGAAACACCAGCAAAAAGTGGGTTTCTCTAACTTTAATCAGATATTTTTTTATGGAGGAACACAGGTCACGGGGAATGGTAAACAGGGAAGCTTTGAAAATCTACTTGTAAGTTTACTACTTCCCTGCTCAGAAGATATCTAGTGCTATTAATCATGTTTCAAAGATGCCTAAGGACCTACTAAAAATGGGAATCACTTTAGGGGCACTGAAAACACACAGAACAGTAAATTGTTACACACTACCAAGGACCCATTTCTAACACTGAAGTCAGGTTTAGATATTTGCAGAAAGAAAAATATAAAGATCTTGAGGAACAATTTGCTAAAAGCAAAATGGCAGGCATCAAATGCTTTTTAAAACCCAACAGGAGCAGTAAGCCTGCCAGAAAGGCTTTAGGGCTAACAGACCATCTAAGTATAAAGGGAATGTTCAAAGGGACATGGCTCTAGCAGGAAATGTAAATGAACTCACCAAATCAAAATTTAATGTAGAGTAGCTCTGGGAAGTTCCCATGGCAGAACCCCTTTTTAGTAGGGGTACATCAGAAATCTGTCTCAAATTAAATTATTCCTGGAAAGTATTTTTAAAGAAAACTAAAAAGTTAACAGTAGCAAACAGTATTTGCCTGGGATTCCTATGGGAAATTACTGTGGTCATCACTTAAAATGGCATCCAAACCATGGGAATGGTAGATGTGAATTTTTTTTTAGAGTTTTTTGCTTTAATTATTTATGAAAATGGGGGTAAGACCACGACATGCAAGGGCACACCTCAAACTACATATCAGTAAGTCCCAATTACATTCAAAAGAAACCATTAAGAAATTAAGAATTACACTGAAGAACAGAATCAACAGATATATAAATGAACATAATGTATGGGGGAATAGTTGAGAAGGTTTCTGAAAAGGGAAATTGTAACTCACAGGAGGAACACTGAATATGTGAAAAAGGATGTCTTGGTACATGGCTTTTGATTTTTCAAAGGATTTTACCAAGCTTCTATGCTAAAAGATTCTAAAGTAACTCAGTCACCCTGGGATAACAAGGAAGCCCTTCAATAAATTAAGAGAGTGGTTAAAACAGAAGAAGAAAAATTGTGAATAAATGGTGAGCTCAGTATGGAGAACCCTTAGAAATTCTCTCTACAAATCTGTAATAGGATCTATTCTCCTCGGTGTATACAAGTGGTTCAATATTTCCTGCATTACTCAGGATAGCAAACCCAAAATCCTGAGAACAGCATTTCACAATATGCAAAAAAGTCACAATATGAAAAAACTTTGTTATATAGGAATGATGAGACATATGAAGGGTTCTGAACAGAGCGACTGTATAGACCAGGAACCTTTAGTCAGGAAAACTCTCCATCAAGGAGAGTTAGAACAGAGTAGTGCACACATGAATAAAGAGTTTTCACAGTTTCTTACAATACAGGATCAAAAGGATAAGAAATTACATAAATCAGTGTGAAGATGAAAGCAAGGTACGGGGGGTTGTTTTTCATACAACTCAAAATGAAGTTGTGTAACTGTGCTATAGGATATTGTGGGTGGTACAAGTCTAAATGAGGTCAAAACCCAGTCAAATTAATGGGAAAGGAGAGCTCTCTCCCTCCCAGCAGAGAGTTAGCATGCACAAGTACAACAAGGCTGAAGCCAGGAAAATTGTTTTTCTCTGCACTGTTCAACCACTCTGAAACATAACATACCATACCATGCCATACACAATAAACAAAATGCACTGGCCTTCCAACTCATCAAAGAATTTCACTAACAGTTCCCTGTTTATTTCTTTAGCAGCAAAGGCCTACAGGAAGTATATTACTGCACTGCTGATGCCTGCTCAGCTGGTGCTAAGAAAAAACTCGGGAGCAGTTAATTGAGGGTGAGATAAGGAAAGGGTTTAATCTGCCAAGGCAATAGATGTTACACGTCGCCCGCCCCTGTGCCCGAGATGTTACATTTTATAATACCCTCCATCCAATCCCAAATGTGTCCACCCTGTGGCCTTTGCTCCAATCCACCCCAGGGCCACACCCTGAGAAATGGGTCTGGAGTGTATTTTGGGACCACCTCTTCATCAATCTTCATCTTCTTCGGGGCACAGAGTGCACATAGTCACCTAATTCTTGACTCCATTTTGTTATTCAGACCCTGATATGGTTGTTCTCTAAACAGTCTAGGCCTTGCCTTGACAAGAGACTAAACATTTCTACTGGATTCGGGGATAGGAGTGATATAGGGTACATGGAATGGGGTAGGAGGGGTAAGGGATGTGTAAACTAAGGGTGCAACAGGGAAAGGGATGTGAGGGTTGCTGCTTTTAGAGTCTACTTCTATTACTTATAAGACTTATAAGGCTTACAAAAATTAGAAAAATAAAAAAACTATTAGGGGCTTAAGGCATCACTGCAACATTGTGAAAAGTTATGTAACCAGTTAAGGTGGCATTTAAAATCAGCAAAGCTCAAGTGCAGCATAGGTAAGGTGGTCTCTGTGTGTAACAAACACAAAGGATTACAATGAGGCTCCCTGGAACTTAAGAAACAAAAATCTTATTCAAGAACTCAATGTGAACACTGTCCTCAAAGTTGCGCTTTGGATGTTAAGAGAACATTATTATTTGATATACTACAAGGGCTGACAGAGATTATTGATACAGATTACAGACAACAAAACACTCTTTTTCTTCCTCCTTTGCCAGCCACTTTGGCAGGAAATAAGTGTGATGGACTGCCAAGTGTTACACTCAGCAGTCTGCTTTTGCTGCCATTATCATAACAATTTATACCAGGTAATCTTTGAAAATGTGTTGTCCTACTGTTTCACATTTTTATTTTTATAAGAGATCCTTGTTATTCTTTTTTCCCTGCCTTTTATAAGTAGTAAGACAAACAATTTTCAAATTGACAGGATGCAGAATCTGTTGGAAATTTAATATGAACGCGGACAGAAATGGTTACAGGATTCTGAGCTGGAAATTACATGGTACCAATAACATTGCCCCCCCCCCAAAAATGAACAATTAAACAATGTTTTAATATTGGCTACATAAATCAGCTTGTTAGAGCTCTGCTCCTTCATTTTTCCTGAGTCTGTTACAAGGTTTAACTAAAGGTTAGTTATGATTGTCCAAGTCATACTATGCATGTATTTCAAGAAAAGTCCTCATTCTTGGTATTGTAAAAATGAACAAACAAAAAAAGAAAGAAAGAAAGAAAAAAGAAACCAATAAACACAAAGGTCAGATACAATATAGTTTTATGAATCTCTGGTATAGGGAAAATTTACTATGTCAATCTATGATCCATTTTGCACACTGAAGGGCAGACTAGTCACTTGATTTAGAAATCAACATTTATCTGCATATTTTCCCATGCACTATAACACTGAATATTTTAACAACATGTTTTTCTTCTCCTCAATACTGTTTGGTCTCCTAATAATTTTTCTTACATTGATATGTACATATTTTGAATGTAATCCATTCCTCTAAAGTAATTTTTTGTTTTGTAATTATAACTGCATTATAAATATTTTGGTCAAAAAATTGCTTGCCTTTGGTCTGCTATGCTGTCTATACAAAAAAATAACATCTTCTGAGATATGTAGGAATAAGAGCTATCGGTACACATATTCAAAAGTAAGCAGCTTTTATTCTGCTGTTTTTGAGAGCAGATACTTGTTTGTGATTAGCAGATTAAAAAGTAGGCTTCACTTGTAGTTGGGTTCCCTTCCATTTACAAAAATACATTAATATGCTAACAAACTGTAATACTTAAATTGCCTGAAAATGTCAAGGCCAGAGCAACACCAGAAATTTAGTTTAATAAAATTCACTATTCAGAATCTATTGAGATATGTTTGACATATAGTAACTATGCTCTTTAAATGCCCTTTATACTTGACAAAAATGAGTACAGATACTTACCTTGTAGGAAAAGTTCACACATATATGCCAAACCATTTATTAATATCCTTTACTGACTAGCCCAAATTAGAGTTGCTGTTAGGGAGAATTAACCTAGAATTGAGTTCCTAATGAAATGAACTTGCATGCTGTCATTTCGCTACAGATTCATAAACAATATAATGAGGTTTTGGCTTATGTCCTGAGCATTTATTTTAAAAAAATACAATTAACTGGAAAGAAAACAAAGTATAGCATAATCTTTTGTCATTGTCTGCACTCAAGATAAATTTTATGTATCTTAAAAATTCTCACTATATATATTACAGTGTACCATAATACACTATATAGTAGTCTTTCACATCTTTGGGATTCCTGAAATATATCCAATTTTGGAGTCTGATTAGTAGAACTCTCTGCAAAACAATTGCAAACTTCTGAAATTGCAATATTTCAAACTTAAATCCAGCAGGACATTATTCTGCCTTAGTATTCCATTTACAGAGCACTGAAACTTGCCTGGATTCAAGGTGACATGCTATAGGTAGGATATCTATTGTTTCCAGTCTCTTCAAGCCAAAAGGTTTCCAAGGATTTATTAAAAATCAACGTTAGTGACTCAGACATCACCTTGACCAAAAATTGTTAACACTTTTTTCTTGCTGACTTAAAATTTTTAAACATTAATTAATAAAAGTTAGACCTTATTCATTTTAACTCTGGTAGTTTAAACAAAATAGACAAAATTACTCTGGTCAATTTGTATAGCTACTAATGAGAGAGAAATGCACCTTCCTTTGAGAAATGTTGCTGAAGTAGACAGTGGTAGGGATGTGTGATGACAGTAGACAGTGTGTATGATGTATTTATGCTGTTCATTACTTCACTTTCTAATATTTACGTTTTAAAACACTTTTCTCACTCACTTCCAATTTTAATCCACAAGCATTTTTATTGTTTGATAATGTAGTATGACTCAAAGAGTTTAATGACATTTCAAAATGTGTAGGAAAATGGAAAGTAGTATTAGCTCTGAAACAAAAATAGTAAAAGAAAACACTTAAAATATATGAGACAGGATATTGTTTCAGCTTCTGTCCTAGTATTAGTATAGAAATGGAAAGTCAAAATGGGAAGATATACTGGTAAAATATACATTTCATCATATATATAAAGTGCATGAAACACAAAGGAACTGAAATCTCTTCTATGTCCTGACTAATACTGACCGTGAAATTAAATACTGTATAAACCTATGCAGAACACCAATAGTTCATTTGATTCGTATTTTAATATAATAGATGATTTTAGTCCAAAATTGTGATTCTGGATATAAATATCTAAATATATTTTAATTCGGTTATACTAACACAACTAAAAAGGGGTGGGGTTAAGAGGTAAGTTAAATTCAGATTTTTTTCATCTAACCACCTCTACTGAAATTTTTAACAATTTATTGTTATTATCCTGAATGTGCTTTTATTGTATCTGCCATGGATATTGAACCCTATCGCAAGACTTTCACGAAGCAAGAATGATAAAGCAAAATCAAATAGACAGAAGGGGGGAGGGAGGAATAAATCCCCAAACTGCCCAGGATGGTAGAGGTTTACATTTCTGATCTTCATTTCTCATTTGTTATAGCCATTCAAATCAGGGGTTGCAAAACCTGCGACCTTGGTAATTGTCCTGCTATGGGAAATAAGCAAGTCAAGAGTTCTTCCACTCTCCTGTGCTGCAGGGCAGGGAAATGGGACTATCTTTTCCCATTGAATCTGTGAGTGGACCAGTACTGGCAAATCACCTTCTGGACTCCTGTGCTTCACAGTGGTCCCAGACCCTGATGGAACCAGATCACCACATAAGAAACATTCACATTCCTCTTGCATCTTTTCCTCATCTAAATTAGCTGGCAGTGTAAAACTTGAGCATGTGTTTCACTGTCAGGTTTCCATGATTCTCATAGTTCTAGCTTGGAGTGGTTCATTAAGCCACAGTGGATTAATTAAAATCAGGAGATCTGAAAGATTCAAGAGTATTGAGAAATTACCTTATCATTTTTATTAAAGTTTGTTTTCGGTCCGAATCCTTACCTTTTAAACTTGCTCTTGCCTTGCAGTTAAGGAGGTGCAATGTTGCATATCAGAAGTGATATGAAGACTCTGAAGTAAGGCAGAATCTCCCTAAACTTTATGTCTCGTAATGTCTGCCCTTTTTCTAAACAATTTCAGTGCTTATGCTTACAGTCATAATGTATGATTCATTTACTTCATTTGCTATTGAAATTCTAGGTTCAATTACTGTAATTTAACTTTTTCAATTCTTTCTCTTAAATGTGGTACAATACCTTGCGCATGAGCAAGATGGAAAATATATTGGCTGGAGATGACTCGAAAATGTAGAGTGAAATTTGGAAAACAGACTTATCTTTCTTATATACTACAGAGTCTGTCAACTAACTGTGGAAATCAGCTCACCTCCCTGCACTTCACCTTTTCTGAGTGATGCTGGAGTTAGACATATTGAACACCATGCCAACACATTACAGCACATTAGGGAAAGGTATTTGTAATCCATCACCATGAACTAGTTTTCAGATCAAGCCAGTCAACCTCTGTATTTCTGCTTCTTGTCCAACCGATAACCAATCACTCAAATCTACAAAGATATAAGCCAAGAGATGTTTGTATCAAGTATATGCATTTATATACTGATGGATTTGATGATCCTTATGGGTCAGTTTCAAGTCAAGATGTTCTGTGATATCTAAAGGAGGATTCCATATGAAACACTTCTAAGTGAATTACGAACGTTGATTTACGAAAAGAGGAGTTAAAACAAGTGGTTTTACACCTGTCTGAACTAGAAAAGTCCTTATCTAAAACAAAGACATCTGCATGTCAAAGGATGTCTTTAGAATGAAAATATGCCTATAAAAGCAAAAATATTCCAAAAAAACAAGCTTTTCTTTAATGAGTATAACCTGAGGTATATAGTGTTCAATAGGCCTAAGTTAATCAGTTCTAAGAAAACTGAATATTCTAAGCTAAAAAAGGGAGAGAAGAGGAAAATTTCTTCATACATTTTTATGATCTGTGCTTTCTTATATCATGGCTGTACATCTTTTAGAAACATATGCAACTGGTTTGTCTGGTTTTGTACACTGTAAACATACAATTTTTTGTTTGTCTGTTTGTTTTTTTCTAGCCCAGTTTCTCAAGGCAAGAGATGCAAGGTAGCACAGTATTCACACACTGGATAAGGAATATATCAGCTGGTGCACTACACCTTTCAGTAAATGCTTTTACTTCCCCAGAATGCTACAGAGAATCCTAAGTTTAACAGTGAGGCATATATAAGTATCAGGACCAGACAAGAAATAGTGGTTTTCTGTGTTAGGAATGTGGTAATGAGAGCTACCTGACACATAACAAGGTTTTTATTAGCATGCATTCCATGGTACCAAGATGTTAGTCACATGTATTTGTGTGATCAGAGGTGTATCTAGATAACATAAAAACGTTAACCATGGGGTACAAAGAAGGTGATGAATCCATGCACATCCAAAATCCATTTAATTATCTTAAGACAATACAAATTTTTGTGTTCTAAAACCAACAAACTCTACTCATGAGTAAAAATTTAAAACCTTCATTAATTTTTAATCACTGTTGTCTGCCCTGTGCAACATTTAGGTGTTACTGCCCTTGAGACAAATGTAATAGAACAGGAAAATATATCTATAATTCATCATATTAACATAGATTGAGATTAATGGCAGTTTAAGTTGGCAAGACTGAGAAGTGGACGTATGACCTGCTTTTTCATCTCTCCTGAGGAAACAAAAACCTTTAGCAAAGGAGTGGGGCAAGCAGTTGGATTTGGTTACCAAATTATTTGTTTTAGCTTGAATTTCCATTTTGAGAGCCACAGTCCTGAGAGACTTAGGATAATATGTTTTCTCAGAGCTTTGAACTATCTCTATACTGCCTACTCATTGTCAAAGGCTGATGCTGGTTTATTTGGAGCATTTTGTTTTGCTCCATCTCTAAATTTTTTTTCCTGCCTTGACTTGTATACTACTTGTCAAAAGACACACCTAGTCCTGAAATTCTCATACTTGCCGTGAGATTCATGTATTTAGAGTCCTTGCCTAAAGTATTTACAAATTTTATTTGGAATTGATAATCTCCAGGAAAACTAGAGTAAACAAAAGATCAAATTCACATGAAACAACATTATGAACTAGATGATTGAGAGGAGAAATCAAACAATGTTCTAAAAACTGGAAGCTTGAAGCAAGTTCACTTAAAGGAATTCTTCACCTAAAAAAACCCCCCACATATTAAAATAATTAAACATACATGGCAGATTCTAAGCAGCTTCCTTACTTGCTTCCGTCATTCAGATCCTGGAATTGAGTTTCCTCCTCTCCCTCCCTCCCTCATATTGCTTTAAGCCTCAATGCTGACCTGCTTTATTCTTCTCAAGATGAAACCTTACCTGTTTTATTTTTACTCTCAACATACCTTAGACTGTTATGCAGGACAAACACTACAAGGTCAGCCACTTTCTCCTTCCAGAAATTTAATGTCTCTTTATAGGATTATGTGAAAGTCAGGATATGTCTATTATTTCAGGTTTACATTTCATCTTATAGTTAACTTGTGTTACTTTTAAAATACATTCTATAAATGTACTAGGTTTTATTTTTTCCTCTTTTTTTTTTCCTTACTATTCTACTTGTGCTGTAAAAAAGTCTGTAAAACCATGGTCTCTAACCTGGAATAAGGATCTGTATAATGAGGCAGTGACAAAATCATATAATGTTTTTTCCTGTTACTATTATACACAGAGAAAACATCTTTCCGTGGTTGTATATATGGTTTTCAATAATTTGTAACCACAAGCACAGTAAAGTAAGTAAAAGCTAAGTAAGTAAATAAGGAGGTTTAATCCACAGAAGAGAGTGAGAGACACTGACAAAGTTACTTATCTTTAGTCCTTTTTGCTTTCAAAAAGCATACCGTTAATACTAAAGAAACTGGAAATTAATGATTCTGTGCTTGTGTCCCCCACAGTTCCATTTCATTAAATGTTTCCTCCTCCTCCTATATTCTTTCATTTCCAAATCTCATTTCATTTAGATAAAAGATCACAATGATTTCATGTAGAACAGCTGCCAGTTCTTCTGTTCCTTTTTTTTGATATGTTGTCCACCAAAAATCACAAATTTACTAACAATATGATCATTATGTTCTTCTCTTAATAATGACTCTTTCTTTATATTACAGCATCTTAGTCTGCCTCTACCTATAGAGCAGAGTGCATTTCCTGCTGGCTTCGCAAATGTGTTATATGACTATTTTTCAGGCTCAGATGTTCACTGCATGCCCAATAGTTACATTCAGATTCTTAGTTTAGAGTGAAGTCATTAAGTAAAAAGCACTGAAGGGCTATTTGCCAGGGATCAGGAACAGACTCCATTTACTATAGTTTTCTATAAAATCTATCTCTGCTACATTGTTTGTTGTTGGGAACAGCAATGAAACAACATGGCAAAGCTGTCAAGAAACACGAAGACAATTTATTGTTACTGAAATAATGGAAACTTGTATGTAGAAGATCAATGAGAGTGGGAGATCCTGCACTGAGAGTGAATGCAGAGAAAGATTGTGAACGTTATTAGAGAAGTAGGTTCTAGGGGAAATCACACAACTATGAGCCTAACTTAGCACACTTAACAGGAAACCAAATGCTTTTAAATTTGGTAGAGTTTCTATTCCTCGATGAAACATTTGATGGTTTTTTATTCATCAAATACACAGCCTAAAAAAATAATAATATCTTATATTTTAGTTTGACAAATGTCAAAGACACTACAGAAACACTAATCACCCAGATTAACTCTGGAAGGAGCAAACAGGAATCACCACAATTTAAACAGAGCCTAGGCAAACAAAACTACATCTTCAGTGACGGTTTTCTCTTTTGAAAGGAAAAATCACAAAATTAAAGGGATCAGACAAAGAACTGAAAACATCAAGCATAGGAGGTGTGAAATTTCCTTAATTAAGGTGGCGAGAATGTCTGGCAATCCCCAGCTGGAAGAAGGTACTGGGAATAATGAACATACAGAAACACACACACAAAAAACACAGCAAAGAATATAATGTATGTTGGAAGTAGAAAGCATAAACATGAAATAAAACTTGCCAAAGCTCAGACTGAGTTGGACCTGACACAAAGTAGAGAGAAGAGTGACGGACTACAAGTGAGGAACAGGACCAAGTTACCAATTCTGCGTCGGTGTCCAAAACCCTTTCCCTTATTAACACTGGAGAAACAATTCTAGAAGCAATTCTAGAAGCAATTTCCTAGACAGTTGTCTATCACTGTGATGCTGTAATAGGCTGAATATTACATTTGCTTCTATTTTAAATTAACATTATATTCCCTTGAGCACAACATTTTCATCTGTAGAAATGGAAAATATGATTTATTTCCACAAGGGAAAAAAAAAGTGCTCTGATTTAAAAAAAGGTTTCCAGGTAACAACCCAGATGGAAGGCAATAGGCATAGCAGGGAAGCAACAGACCAGCTTAAGCAGAGCAACTGAAACTACTGTTAGGAGAACAGAGTAGAGAACCTGGGCTCAGAGATAATGAAAAAGAAAATGGGACCAAAGAAGATGCAAATCCACTAAATTTCAGAAAGGCAGTGAGACTAAAAACCCACCCGCAAGATCATGATGTGTGGGAGAGGGTTGTGTCTAGCCATTTTTCTTCTATTTTGTCCAGCCTCATCCTAAGATTTTATTAAGAAGAGGATAAATATTCTAGCTTTTATTCTCCTAAAACCTAGGATGTTTCTTATTTTGAAGACTTTTGGCCTCGTTTGGTTAAAGAAAATGGTGCAGAATATCACACCCAGATAACTTCCATTAGTTTGGGTCAGAGCAGGAAGCTGTCAGCTGGGAGGATATTTATGCAGCCGTGTGTTAGGATTCCATGACAAACCCCCATATTTCAAAATTCCCTTCACCCAAAGATTAGGAAAATTATATAACCTCATGACTTGCTTGCTGGAAAACCTTTTAATATAGTTTCCTGCAATTTATAAACCAGATAGTTCCACTACTAGATATTTCAAGATGAGATCTTGATCACACTTCACCCAAAGAATTATTAATGCTCTTTTAATTTCAGAAACGCTGATGTTCATTGAGTATTGTCAAGTTGAAACATACCTAGATAGCAAAGAAAACTTCCTACTGACTGTCCTAGTATTTATTTATAAAGACATTGTTAGTTCCTAGTGAAAGCGTTACCAGCTAGTCAGGCAGGGCTCTCACCATTGGAAAAGTCTACTAAGACCCACAAATCATCAATGACAACAGAGATATAAGAGAGAATACTGTGTGTGATTCTTCATGAGCACATGACAGAAATTAACCATAGAGGTCCCTCTGAGGTGACAGTCCAGTTGAGGGAATGTGATGGTTATATCCCAGCTGGTAGAAGACCCCTGCGGTCTCTTGGTCCCACTCCCTCATTAGGATGGCAAAGAGAAGAGGGGAAAAAGTCAGCAAGCTACTGGGTTGATAATAAGACAGTTTAATAAATGAATTAAAAAAAGTGATGCAAAAGCAACCACCACCAGAAGACTGGTGCCCAGCCAGTCCCTAAGCAACAGCTACTTTGGAAAAACTTCCTTCCATTTTATTGCTGAGCATGATATTATATGGTATGGGATATCCTTTTGGTCACCTAGGATCAGCTGTCTCAGCTGTGTCCCCTCACAGCCTCTTGACCACTCCCAGCCTATTTGCTGAGGGGTAAGAGCAAGAAACAAAGAAGGCCTCGATGCCATGTAAACAATGTTCAGCAACAACAAAAACATCCCTGTGTTGCAAAACTGCTTTGGTCATGTGAAACCATCACAGGTCACCAGTCTAGAACACAGCACCATACAAACACTAGTGAAAATGATGACAGAGGTAAGAAATAAACCTCCAAAATTACCATACCAAAATACTGTGGAAACACAGCCGTGAGAGCAAAGATTACTTTTATTGTTAACAATTCAGGAGGCACTATATGGTTTTGGAATATTAATTAAACTACCTTTGTATACTTTCTAACAACATGAGCGCTTTTGACTACTGAGTTTGCATTTATCAGAAGTGGCAACAATTTGCTCCACTTGCCATCCAGAGCACAGAAGTTTAATCGGTAATTTTCAATGGGATTTTGTGGGATTTAGCAGCAAATTGTCTTCTTTTTTTTTTTTTCCTGAGGAGAAACTCATGGATTTGCATTTTAATAGGATGAAGTTATACACCCAAAACTTCATGTTTGTGGCATAAACCTCTCTGCTGTTGAAAAAACTTTGAGAAAAATCACACATACATAAAATAGGAACTGATGAATATTCAGTTCAGTTTTATCTACTAAAATGTGATAAGAAGTTTCATAACATGCTTTTTCTCATGTAGATTGAGTTTTGTGGTTAGATTGCTACAGCTGATGCGTCATCACGTACTGTTATCAAAAAACAAGTTAACAGATGAGTAAATTGATAGCTAGAGGAGTTTAGCTCTTGATTTTAACTGTGTGTTACGGGGAATGCATGAAGAAACACAAGGTAATATTTGTGCATTCTCATCAATTGCATAAAGAACCAGTCTGCAAGAGATGAACCCACAATTCCCAAACACAAAAGGAAAGAGTAAGTGATAAACCTAGGGAACTGCTGATTGATAGGTCATTAGGGTAATCATTGTAGCAGTTGCCTGACTGTCACATACATGCAGCTAAATATATTTCTGCCTTGCCAAATATAGTCTGTTTTCTCCTGAAGCTCCTGAAGCTGAAAGGGTCCTACCTAAACTACATGGAAGTAATTGCAATTACTTCCCCTTTAGGTTTACACTATCAGGTTGTATCACCACAAGAACTGCAAAGGAAGATTAGAGGCCATTAACTAGTATCTGCTGGTACATGGTCAACCCATTACCTTTTCCAAGGGATAAACCCTAGCTCTTTGTTCTTCTTTATTGCTTATAGAAAGAGTGTAGTGGCCACCATTCATGACTCTTAGACATAATTCTGCCTTGAAAAAGAGACTGAAATGGAACGGTAAGCCAGAGCAAGAAACCATACAAATTTTCGGTGTGAAACATTTTTTTTTGGAAGAAAGTGTGCCCATAGACATTTTCAGCCCGAGTAGATAGTCTGTCAATGACCTCGTTACATAATATCCCAGAGTACACTTATTCAATGAATGGTTACAGCTTTTCCTCCCAAGCTTTGGGAGGCTGCTTGGAAATAGTGCAGTGTTCAGTCAGTGTCTGGAAGGAACTCAAAGCTATTAGATGACAGATGTCTGGGGTGCAAGCACTGAAGAGCATTGCTGCATTAAGTCACTTCACTGTAGTTTAAGCTTTAAGCTTTGCTGGAAGAGCCTGATACCAAACACATCCTCTAAGGGCTCATGAAAGTTATCTGTTAGCTGCTCAAGCCATACTTCTCCCTTATCATCAACGAGACCTGCTGAAATTTTCAAAAATAGGATCTCAAAGAGTGACACAGAGGAATTAGTGAAATGTCATCTTCACAGGTGATGCCATCTGTTGAGGTTCATTTCTTCCAGACAATGTGAACAATTATTTCTTTTTGTTGTTTGTATAACATGAGGTAGTAAACCTATACCTACAACTCTCAAAGGTATATTCATTATGAATTGCTTCAACTTTCAAGATATCAATGTGAAGGCACAGCTCCATCAAAATCTACAGATCCTCTGTAGCAGACTGTTTGAATGTTTTCTCCAACCCCTAATACTTCATGCTACCACTTTCAAAGCAACAATAACTTTTTAAAAAGAGCTTTCTGACTGGACCATGAAGAATAGGCAAACAAAGGTGAAGTACATGACAAGGTACCTGAGAAGGTGATATGCACATTACACTGCTGCATTTCCAGGTAAGCAAGGAAATTGGTGAACATAGGAAGCTATTGGATAAAAAGGACTGAATATGCTCAGCATGAGTTGAGTCACCCCAAATGTCTGTGATTGCCCTGAATTTTGCACACTGAATAGCAAGAAGAGACAAATGGTTAATAATAAGAGAATCACAGTTGTCAAAGAATGAAAACATCACACAAACACTGAAAATCTTATCCCAGGACAATTTCTACATCATACATCAAGATAAGGTATCAAGGAGACATCTAGCCAACAAAAATGGGCTGTAGCTGTTGCCAGGATCCTGTGGTAATATGCCGGAGCTCTGGATTAATTAAGTGGCAACATCAGCCACAAACTGAAGAGCTTAACAGCAGATCAGCCTGGCAGCTATGGGAAAATAAGAGTTCTCACAGATCAAAGACAAAAAGTGATCTTGCAGGCCTACCAATATGTCCAAAGAGAAATGATCATCTGGATTTGAACTTGTAAATTCATAAAAGCAACTTGCATGGAAGTTCAAAACGATGTCATCCCTTTCAAAATGTTCTTTCTTGTTTTTAAGGAAATAATCTCCACAGGAACAGTATCGTATCTGTGCACATCAACAAATGATATCTCTGCATATCACCAAAGCACCATTTGTCTTATAAAATTAGGTTATTTTTGTATAGGAGGCAGGTTTCAGCTGAAGAGATGGGGAGGGGAGCTTTGTGAGGGGAGACTGGGGTTGCCCAGTGCCAGGGACAGCTGGTTCCAGCCAACTCCAACAGACCCACCACAGGGCACAGCTGAGGCCAGCAGCCAAAATAGTAGCACCATGGGAAAATGCCACAAAGGCAGACAGGGCATAGAGAAAAAAAAAGAGAGCAGAATGTAAGTGCAAACATCAAAATCAATGTCTGCTTTGTGGTGCCAGAGCAGACATTCCCCTGCAACCCATGAAAAGAGCCATGTCAGAGGAGGTGGAGGTTTCCTGAAGGAAATGTGGCCTGAGAAGAGAGTATAGGTAGGAGCAGGGAAAAACCGTGAGGAGGAATGAGCAGCACGGAGGGAGTGTTATGGTTTGACCACAACCCTCCTTTCCCCTTGCACCACCTGTGGTTGGAGTGTGAGGAGTTGGGAATGAATCTGAGCTTGGGAAGAAGTGTGTGTGCTTGGGGAAGGTACTGCTTCATTTTGTCTTTTTTTTTCACTACCCAAATTTATTTTAAATGGCAATAAATGCAATTAATTTTCCCCAAGTCAAGTCTGTTTTGGAACTGGTAAGCAACTTCCCTGTCTTTATCTCAACCCACAAGTCTATTAATCTTATTTTGTCCCACTGTCAAGCTGAGGAGGGAGACTGAGGGAGTGACTGAATGGGCATCTGGCATTTAGCCAGTGCTAAACCCCCATTCCTCAAAAATTGAGATAGGTTTGGAAAGATCGTGAATTTAATCAATTTAATCAGATGACCATTTGTATCTAAAGACAAGCATCAAATAAAAGAGGATAGTAGATGATACTGTTGTTGCCTGCAGTAAAACATAGAAAGGAGAAAAGTAGTTTCAAGTCTTCCAACACATACTTAAGGTTGCTGACATGCAGAAACAACCTGGTGGGAATAATGCAGACAATCCATGATGGATAAAGAGCTGTCATCTGTGAGGATGGTTAAATGACTGTTGAGGGTGACCTCAAGGAGCATCTTAACATAGGATGCACCTCAATACAGAATGACAAACTTTAATCACATTCATTGAGGTCTTCAATATCCTCACCAGGAGAAGTGGAGGGGCAGGCACTGATCTCTTCACTCTCATGATGAGTAACAGGACCTGAGGAAACAGCACGAAGCTGAGTCAGGAGAGGTTTGGGTGTGGATATCAGGAAAAGGCTTTTCACCCAGAGGGTGGTTGAGAACTGGAACAGGCTCCCCAGGGAAATGTTCACAGTACCAAACCTGTGTGAGTTCAAGAAGCATTTGGACAATGCTCTTAGGCACATAGTGTGATTCTTGGAGTGTCCTGTGCAGGACCAGGAGTTGGATGTGATGATCCTGGTGGATCCTGGGGTTCCTGAAGGCTGGTTTTACGGGTAAAGACCAAAGCAAAGAAGTCATCAAGTACCTTGGCCTTCTCTATGCCATTTGTAACCAGTTCCTCCACCCCATTCCTCGCTGGACCCACTGTTTCCCTAATAGATGAACAAGTGAATGCCCACAATGGACCTGTCTTGTCGGATGACTTGAATCACTGGTACCAGCGTTTCATGAAATGCGGGAAAATCCCACAGCTGGCACAAAGCTGGAATGGAGTAAAAGCTGAGTTTCTGAACTCCAACAGACAAGATAACTTCAGAGGAAGAAATACCAAGTAGAAGAACACTTCATCTCAGTGCAGTGTGAAATGATTGCAGATATTCTTGCACCTTGAACAGATTCCCTAGAGGTACTACAATAAAAAAAAAATTCTAGTATCCCACAGGAATACATGATATGTGCTTTCTTTCAAACAGATTTGCATTTTTACAGTGGTATATGTATCCATTTGAGCATGCTCACCAGTTGCCTTTAGAAATTGAATATCATATCATTTTCCTTTTCCTTTATCTTTTATTTCTCAAAATATTTTCCCTCTATAGGAAATACTAGTCAAAAAGAAAAGAAAATGTTTCTTTGACACTAAACAGAAATCTGAACTCAAATCTCTTATTAAATTCTCCACATACAGAATTTGTTTACATTGCTCTCCCCACATGTGTTTTTTTTTTTAATGATCTCAAGAGAACTAGACAGAGACATTTTCAGTGATGTCTTTGTATCAGTCTTTTAATTTGCTGAGGATGCTATTTGGTTACTTCAAGTATTTAGAACACACAAACTTGAGTTCAAGCACTGTAATTATGAAACAACTAAAATGTTTTTGAGAAAAATACTTCCATAAAGTCAAATTCTGAGGGGATTTCAGTGAGACAGTGGCAACCGTCATCATTCAAGATCAGCAGGAGACTTTGCAATGTTTTTCGCCTTTTCTCCTTTTCTCCTTCTATTCTCCTTTTCTCCTTCTTTTCTCCTTCTTTTCTCCCTTTAATTTCTGACTCAGAATCTTAAGGGGTTTGATTTCCCTGTGCACAGAGATCTCTTGTTATTTCTAGCTGCATAAAAGAATTTCTAGAGAACACAGTTAAAGCCATGCTTATCAAGAGTCTCACATAAACAAGAAACAGATACAAACCATTTGGCTCAGCATCCTGATTCTGCTCAGACTTTGAGTACAAACCCATTCTGATTCAGTGTGGCAGCTCCTAGTCAAGGCCTGTTGCACAGATGGCCTGGGGCCATGAACTTAGTAAAGTTCACTGACTTCTTTTCTGCAGGAATATAATGTAGCTGTAATGTCTGCAATTTGGGTGATCTGTAGCTCTGTAATAAGTATATGATCTTGGCATTTTAACATTATCTAATGAGAGTGAATTTAATTTTTAATCTTGCTTACAGTAATCAGTTTATACTGTAGACTGCAGATATGTATGGAATGCAATTTTTTTTTTAATTAAAGTTGTTGATAATAATGAGATTTTTGTACCTCTGTGAAGCACAGCCTGGTCAAAACGTATCACTTTATGTAAACTTGAGTGTCCTCTTTAATTTGATGCAGAAAATAATCAGTGAGAAAAAAATCTTGATTTCTTACCAGCAATACTTTCTAATCTGTGTACAGTGAAGGATATTTCTTGATTTCTGGTTTAGGATTATTTTGTTATGGTTTTAGTAAACTTTAATGAAAAGTTTTGTAAACATCTTAATAATACTAATATCAATATTTGATATAATATCAGTATTTGCATTAATAATATTACTATTTGTATAATATAACACAATACATGCATATATATATGTTTATATGAAATTCTAACTTCTCTTAACGAACTCTAATGAAATTTAAAACAGAAGCAGTAAAAAATATCTCAGAATACAGCTGGAGAAATATACATTTTCACAATAAAAAAAGTCTGATATTATAAATGTCAGAAACACTTCTCTTAATATCTTCCTAACAAAATATGAAGCGCAATCTATAACTAATAAAATCACCCAAATTAATATAAATTTTCAATAAAGACTTATCAGGAAGCATTCAAGAAATAGTACTAGTAACTGAATTAAGAGAATTGAGGGGTCCTTATACTTACTTATATGTCTTTCATTCTACTTTTTTAATATCATGAATTTAGAATTTATTAGATGTACTAGAAAAATTTATAGTTCATTTTGATTAAAAGTCTAGGTTTAGATTTTACTATAACTAGCAAAATTCAAGACTTTGGTGGTCTGTATGAGCTTTTCTTGTTTGGGTTTTTTTCAGCTTTAAGGATCACACAGTGCTAATATTGATCCTCAGAAAGAATTCAAACTTGTTTCAAGTAGATAAATCAATAATGAATTTTCCAAGACACTTGCATGAACATACTCAGCTGTAAGAAAAAGAATTAACAAATCAATAATATAACTATAAGCATATAGATTAATCTCATTAAAAAAAACAAAATGGAATGTGGCACTATTCACTACAATGCTCTCTGTGCATACCTCTTTCCTCTGAGTTGGTATCTCAAATGCTGCAATGTCCAAGATCATCATCTGCAGCCTTTACAACACTAAGCATTATTTATTTTCAAAAGACAAGTAACTGCCTATGGAAAAATATATGAATTCTAAAAAGGAAAAGAATCATTCAAACAATAGGAATATGATAAGCATCTTGATGGTAGAAAAATCAACACCGGGATATTATGATGCAAGAGTTAAAACCATGTAAGGTGTAGGCTACACTGAAAAAAGGTAATATACGGGTATAAATATATGCAAATTGGTACAAATCACTTTACACTGAAATTTCATGCAGAAAGAAAAATATGTTATTATAACCATATTATATATCACCAAAGTGATGATAGCACTTGTTAAATACTAGAGAAGGTTAGAAGGGGCAAGGCAGAAACACAGTAATAAGAGAATTTAATTACTCATAAGTCTGGTAGGAAATCATGACAAAATATGTTGGAGGGACTACATTTTTAGATGCTGTAAATAATTGTTTCTTGGAACCATTAGAGAAATTACAAGAGATATAACTCTCGGTTTTGCACTAGGCTTATAACCAGTCTACAGTCTCATTGTACACATTGATTAAAAAAAATAAATTAAGAAAACTCAAGCAGGCTTTTTTTTAAACTTAGAGGACTCTATGAGCAGATATGACAATTTGACTGGCAACAATTATGTGAAAAATCTGCAAAATTTAAATGGTTTTAGAAAGCATAGAATTCTTAATAATTAAGTATGAAAATTTCAGATGTGCTGTGGATCAACAGGAAATTTGCAGAAGTTCAGGGACTGGCCCCTCTAAGGCTTCAAACTACCCACTCTTGCTAATACCAGTATAGTAAACAGTTGCAGCCATGTAACAGTCTAGTATTCCTTGAAGTCCTATGACAGATTGTATGTCCTTTCCTTTGTTGGCTTCTCCAGGAATCTCAGGACCACTGTAATTTCCTCACATGCACTGTCTACTGTGGCAGGGTGTTAAAGCATCATGTGCCTATAATATTATTATAAATTATTATGTGAAAGCTGCTGTCAGTGCTCCAGCTTTATCAGATAAGATGAATGCCAGATAATCAAATCTAAAACACTGCACAGATTGTACTAAATTCTCCCACTGCTTTGTGATGCTCTGGCAAGAGAAATGGATCATAAACCGTGTCTAACTAGGCAGTTACTGTTGCTTTAGCCTATGGAAGCACATCAACTGTAACATGTAGCAAACTCCTTTCAGATTATTCCAAAATAAGGGTGTGATTCTGTATTTTTTAACCTCACTGTCCATTTCTTCACTCAATGCCACTGAATTATTGATAATAACTGTGGATGAGTTATTACAAGAGAAACAACATACTTTTATATGTTTTAGCAATTGGTTATTAAAATGTATGAAACATTTTTATCTGCATATGGATACATCTGAGAATATCTTGAGACTGGGGAGTTCATACGATTGTGATATCACATTCTCTCTGTTTCATAGGAAAACTACAAGTTTTCTTAGATATGCACAGTCTACTTTATACATTTGTATTTAAAATGCATGCCCTCTAGACTACTGTGGGCTCATAGTCTAACTGGAAGTCTTTAGATGTATGATGATTTCCATCTCATCTTAGTTTCAGCATTAAAACACTATGATACTGAGCATATCACTCAATTATCTCTTGCCATTTCCCCATCAGTAACCTACTGATGCCCATAGATATATTTGCATACGTTCCACTTAATCTTTTATCTTAATTTAGAAGATTGCTCTCCTGGTACAGAAGCTTCCTTTCCTTCTGAAACTTTCCTGTTTTAATACTTGCAAAGTTTAATTATAGAGAACTGCTTGTGTTGAAAAGGAATATGAAGATATAATGACATTTCAACTTTCTCAATACTAAAATAGTATTAAGTCTAGAAATATAAATTACTGGAGCAATTATAGCAGCAGAAATAACAGCATTACTGCAATCAACTGCTGCTGTAGGTATTTGAAAACAGTCTTTAATTTCCCTTTAAGTGTACCAATCTTCTCTGCAGAGGAAAAAGCTATTGTAAACAATTAATGATACTAAAATTAACATGAAATCAATTATTCTGAAACAAGTCTTGAGATTTCAGAAATATTTTTTTTTCATTTTCGATGGAAAAAGTCTTTTTTTCTCTGTGTAATTTTATTTCTATTCCTCTGTTGTCGATTTTAAGTCTTAAAAACCAGTGATCATAAACCCAGTGTTTTAGAAAGATGATGTTATTTAACTGTTTAGCTGATTTTGACATTTACCTGTTTATTAGATGTGACAAGTCTGAAGTATTCCCATCATATTCTTTATCAGAAAATAGGACACGATTTAAAAATAAGTAATAGACAAATCTGGCACAGAACTGAAGGGGGGTGGTTTCACTATGTAGAGACAGCAGAACAAGATGTCTGCCAGCCAGCTATTTATAGTTTCACTTTCCTCCTACTGTTCAGCTCTGCCATCCTACACAGTCAGATGAATCCAATAGACTTTGCAAAGGACAGTTTACAAAGTCATAAAAACAATTTCCTGCTGCGCATGAAACAGATTGCAATGCTTGAACTTGGATGAGTTTATCCAAAGTGTTTCAGTGCATGTATCCGTTACCTTTTCTACCCACACCTTCAGATACTTCAGAATTCATACCCAGGCAAATACTTTTCCCACCTTTGGCCTGTGGGTATCTGAGATAAAAGAACTGTAGATGTATAGGAGGATGGAGTGGCAGAGACAAACTCTTATGTGCTGATTACAACTCCCACTCCCCATCCTCCTGCGCTGCTCAGAGGAAGGAGACAGACGAGTTGTGAGTGAAGTTGAGTCTGGGAAACAAAGGATTATCTACTGCCCTCTGTTTGTCCACAGAGCCAGTCAGCTCAACAGGGAAGGCAAGGATACTAGTCAGGCAGATTTTCCTTTGGTAAATCCATGCTGGTTGTTTCCAAGGATCTGCTTGTCCCTCATTTGTTTCTACATTTGTTTCAGGAAAGAGTTGTGCCATTGACCTGACCAACTCATGGTTACTCATTTTCCTCTTTGTTTTTTTGAAGATGAACACGACATCACATTTGTCTTTTTCCTGTCCTCAGGGATGTCCTCTGATTGCTCTAGGCTTTCAGAGGTAATGGAGAGCGGCCTTGTGGCAGCACCAGCCAGCGGTGTGTGCTTGTAAGAATCCTATCTGGTTCCATAATACTTTATATGTCTGGTCTACTTAAGTAGTTCTTTGGCTTGCTCTACTGTTTCTCCTCACCTGTCACAGCAATTAGGCCTTGTGATTTGGGAGGTCTGAGATTTTCTGTATAGTGAGGAAATCTATTGGGGTGTTATGGCATTGCTTTGCCAGATATCACAGGTGTTATTTCAAATAACATCACTACCTTAAAGGTTAGGGCTCTACTCTCCTGAACTGCTTTCCCAAGCTGTGGCAGCAGCTAGGGAAACCATTAGAATTGTTGCACCTTGCCTTGCATTTGGAGGGCACTCTGACTCTAGGGAATACCAAACAATAAACATACAGACAAAAGAGAAATATGAGGAAAAATATGCACAGACACTTGAGAGCTGATTAGGAAAATGAGGTATAGGAAATCCTCAGAGGATGCAATATTTTACCCTGAGGGCTTCACAGATCATATGAAAATTCACTCAAAATGAAAGGAAAAGGAATCTAGCCTGGAAATGAATAGTGTTGCATGAGCCAATACCAGTAATATGGAACTTCTGTGTCAACAGTTTTTGGTACTGACAGCTAGAATTTCCTGTTAGTCAGAAACTGAAGGAGTTAGGGTCTGAAGTAACTGTTCTCTCCAGCTTCCACAATACTGGAAGTTAGAAGAGCCAACATCAGAGCGAATTACTCCAGTGAGAGAAGGGACTCCAGTAAAACAAGACAATGTATTATTAGGTCGATACTATGGGTATCATAAGGATCATTATCGAACTTGACTCCAAGAGTGATCAGAGCGCTTGCTAGAAAAAGCTGAGTCTCAGCTGGAGCAGAAATCTCCCTTGAAGCAAACTGCAGGGTGAAGGTCAGAAACAGACCTTTTCTGTTTAAGGGATGATGGAGATTTTACAGTAGAAGCTTGACTGTCTGGGTCTGCAATGTTGAGAAAGAAACTTTATGGAACGGTTTCCTACTGGGATTGAAAAGCTCACACAAAGTGTACTTGGACAGACAGTTCTCCATTCCCCAACAAAAAGGGAAAAATATAGCCTTTATAGACCTTATGCGGCTTAGAGCCTACAGACTTTGATAGGGAAGTCAAGGAAAATAAAACTTACCTAAAGCTACACAAATGTAAAAAATAAGCAAAATGAGACATTAAGATCAAAATGAACACAAAAATAATAAATAAGCAAAGAAAATACAGTGAAATAAAAGCCTGAGGTCATCTCAAACAGAAAGTAATGACCTGCAAAAAAGCTCAGTGGAAAACTAGAGAGGTAACTGAGAGTAAAGGTTGTATTTTTTCCTTTTGGGAAAGTTATAGGAATGTATGCTTTCCTCTCTATATGTAATAGAGGTTAAGTATCACCAATCTGACCACTTGCACAAGTCCTACATCTATAACCTAACTTAGATGACAAGCATGGACCACAACATCTCACCTGCATTAAGAATAGAATAATCCTGCATTAAAAAATAGAATAATCTACTGAACTGCAACATCCTTAAAGAAAGAAAGTCCATGTTGATATGACAATCCTACACATATATAGGCAAATTTTTTAGCAGTAAATTACCCTTAAACCATTGTCTCTTATTGCTATTTGAACTTCCTGAAGGTAAATTTATTTTTCTGTGTTTTACATTGCCTTTAGCTACTGAAGAGCTATTTGCCATCTCAAAATTCATTCTCATATATATATTATTATTATAACTCTCAAACAAATTACTTCTTTACCTGCTCCTAAATACATAGAATTGAACTTGTACATGGACTGAATTCTCTAAACCTTCACTATAAATTCTTTCTGGTATCCCCAAAAACATTTCTCTTAGCTTCTAGAAGATAGGTCATTTAAACATTGAAAATATGATTTTCTTATATCTTATTATTATAGAACATTTATTGAAGATACATTTCTGTAGTAAATAATATTTCGTATGGAACTCAGGATAAAATATTGCAGATGAATAGATAGTTTGTGTATGATCATTTGAATTAAGGGGAAACTTGTATAAACTGGAATACTAGCTGATGTGTTCTTTTAATGCCAGTGTGTGGTATTTAAAAGTATACTTTTGGCTAAATACTTTACAACCTTAAAAGCACCTACTCACAAGAACTTCTAAGTTGGATTTCCACAGTCTTGCCACTTCATTGGTTACTGTGCAATTTATTATAGGGTAAAAGCAATTTAAAAATGCTGCATTATAATAGCAGCATTAAAAACCTCCTGGTACTTGAAATTACTCTATTTGCCTCATGATAGGATGACCCTCACTTACTGAAGAACAGAACAGAAATGAAGAGGTTAAATCAATTGTCACAGGGTAAAGCCTACCCAAAATATGGCTTAAAAAATTAAAATTGGATTACATATGTCCATCTCTGACTATATGATTTTGCTGTGCACTGGGAAAACAAAACCCCACAGATTAAATTTGCTGCAGTTGTGGGGTAACACCTTTCCAAACACCAGCGTTTAGATAAATGAGACCCAGACCAGAATAACTCAGCGCTAACAGTTTAGTTTATTTCACTATGTGTGGAAAATATACAAACACTGACAAGTAGTCTTTGTTATGTAATGTGAACAGCTTTACTTTCCGGAAATGCATTTGAGACATGAGACAAGAGGGTTAAAGAGTCCAGGTAGCAACACAGGTTGTCTTTAGACAAGGAAGTCAGAGACTGACTTGGGTACACAGTACCAGTTTCAAATGAATTACAGGGCCTGGGTCTTTCATCTATGCAAGTGTGAAGAGTTTGAGTGATAAAAAAAAAATTTTATTGGAAATCACTTAAGTGATGTGCATCTGTTATTGTGACTACTGTACCTCAAAATCCTCCATAAGAGTATTTTCACATCTTAATAGAACCAGCACCTGAGGTAATAGGTACTTCCTCTAAATTTGATCGTATTTGCTCCTTAACTCTACCTAATCAAGGCAAACAGGATTTCAGTTCATAACTTCAGACCAGAATGTTGTTTCTATTCACTTACCAAAGTCCCTCACATGAACAATACTCTTCAAGGGACCATAGTCATCACTTAGGTGTAATCCTCAAAAAGCTGTAAATAATTTTTATTTTTTGCATGGTTTAAATCTCTTCAGTTATATCCTACTCAACATGCCATTCTTAAAATAAAAAATTCTTAAATAAAAATAAACAACAATAATAAAAATACCTGTTTTGTTGTGTAACGATGAGGCAAACCACCAACAAATATGGGTCCTGTTTTAAGCCAATGTGAATCGGACCAGAAATTTCTAGTTATACTTGTATTTGAAGATAACTTCAGGATTGACAGTTCTGCTTCACATGGTACCATGCTTTGCCTGTGTAAATTTAGAAATAGGCACATTTTACCATCTGACAAATTAATTAGGCTGTTACTAAAGCAACAAGGAAAGAAAATCAAGTACATAGCTGGTTTATATTACAGACTATAAACATAAAAGAAGCTGTAAGTTGGCATGTCTTTGGGGTTTGAACTTCCATTAAAATGAAGCCATATTGTAAATCTGAGCAGAGTAATCACTAAAAAAGCCAAAACACATAATAATGACATGAATAAAAAAATAAGACCGTTATTAAGATACTATGATATGTAATGCTTATCATCAAAAGTATCATTCCTAAAGCTGAAGGCAGTAATTTTAGGCCCTGATATTAATATATCTATTCCCATTTCCCTCTCACATCCAAACACCCTCTTAAAAGTGTTGCTTTTAAAAACAGGCATAAATTTTCAACAATAAACAGAAGATACTAAGCAAACAATTTGGTTTCCTTCAATTTTTTATGATGCAAAGGTCATTTACACTGCAATAGCCAAGTGGCAGTGAGCACTTTATCTTCATGTAAGAAAGCACAGTGAAGAAATATCAGAACTAAACAAGTCTCTTATGTAGAAATTTCTTTTAGTCTCTCCTTCTCTCTTTACATGAAATAAATCAGAGTTCAATCAGCTATATGTTTAAAAATACTCAAGTGCCTTTGCAAAATAGGTACCATAAAAATAGTGAAAATAGCATATCCAGGAAACCCCTCCAAAAACAGAAGGAAAACAACTCCAAAACTATAGCTCTATTACAGCAACAGTCTGTAATTTAAGTAGAATGTTATACATAAAGTATGATTCTGTTTATATTTAACAATGCAAAATTACCTTTTGAATACTTCTTAGTTACAAAAAGAGCATTTCTTCCTTATTAAGTTTTCTTCCTTATTTTCTGTCAGATGATGATATATAAAGGATTTTTCACATACTATTTGATAAGGTCTTCTATAGTTTTTTAACTGAGAGGACTGAGAGCTAACATTAGCAACATCTGCAAACAGTTCTCTATGTTTTCCCTGTAATTCTGTTTTGAGATACTTTTAGAAAATTATGCAAAATAGTTTTATCTCTTTAACAGAAAGGCCTATAAATGTTTTTGCAAGAAAAATGGCCCATCCATACTATGGTAAATAGCTTCAGATGAAGAACAAAAAAAATTTGTTTTGCTGCTAAAATAAAAATTAAGTAAAGAAATAAATTAGTTTTGATTCTGTGGACTAAAAAACAATTTTTTAATGGATCAGTTTATGGAATTTTTTTTCCTCCTATCAAGTTTTTTTGAACTTGCTGATTAATGGCTAACATGAATGAGAAAGAGGAGCTAAATATATCTAGAACTGCAATCAAGGAAAGGAATGTTTTCCTAACATATTTTGTAGATATTATATGATGGCTGTATGTCTAAGCATACACACAAGGTTCTGCAGCACACTATTTTCATTATTGGATTACAAAGGAAGTTTGCTGATAATGTGTGTAACTGTCACATACATTCTCTGTAGCTCTATTTGCAATGATTTGGCAGGTTTTCTTAAGGCTTGAACCCAGTGTGACATCTTGGATATTTTCATTCTACAGAAGAAAGATGAGGTGAGAGTTCTAAGGAAACAATTATGATTTTGCAAATATTTAAAATTTCTTCCCTTCCTGATAAAATGATATTGTAATTCTGAATAAAAGCATTATATTGAGATAGCAATATTTCTTAAGCACTTTAAATCAGACTTGGTTTAGTGCAACTTAAGATGGAGTGGAAGAGGGTCAGGAATGGAACTGACAGGAGTTTTTTTTTTGTAACGAATTGACAGATGTGGTAAATGAAGTAAACCTGCTCAAACATCTTCTTTTCTGTATTTTTTTTTTAATTACTATTACTTCTACATATTTTGAGATGCTAACACTGTAGCAGGTTACATGACCATGTATGTATTTCTATCACACAAACACCTTATTTACAAATGTAGTTCTTTTCACATTAGCTTTAGACAGATTTGTTACCTTGTCTTGAATAGCTTATGTGATTGATACCCAAAAGGATTTTTGTGTGCCTATATAAAAAAAACGTTTGAAATTAATACCCAGTATTTGTCAAAAAATGAGTTAATGCAATTCAAAGCACTAGCCGCCTTCACCCTAAGCTTGTTAGAATGTCAGCCATGCACCTCTGATTGTGTTTGATTGAATCTAGCAAGGTCTGGCCAAATTAGAATAACAACTTTAAACTTATTGTTTAGCATTTTCTGATGATACAATCACTGGGTTATATATGCACTGTATGAAATTTCCATCAGTCTTTTAGAATACTTTTCCTACAATCAGCACATTGGGGCTTTAAAGGTCAAGTAAGATGATAGAGCTTTTTGCATAATTATAAATGTGGAAATGCATACAGCAACTCTCAAGCACTTTTGCTGGGTAAGCTACCAGTAATTGTGCCTCAGTCTAAGCCAGCAGTAATAGCTCACAGTTTCCTCATTTGTAATCACATAAATGTAATGATTAAATATTGGCCTATTAATTATAACCTGAAGATGAATTCTGTCTAAACAGTACTAAATCCATTGCCCAATGTCTTGCAGGTTAGAAGGATGGAAAGGTCAGACAATAATTTGATAACTGCTGGATAACAGTACCTAAACATGACAGTGTCTGTATGAAATCCAAATCCCTTTACAGAATGTCCTTACTTTCTGACATTTTTCAGTGATGATTAAATGACATTTTTGAGATTATCATAAAATGGCAAAAAGGTAACAAAACAAATGGAGGAAGAGCAGGAGGGAAAGGGGGATGTTCGGATAAAGTATTAAGTGTCAGTCATGCTGTGCAGTCTTGCTGGGAATAAAAATTCTTGATCCTGTTTTTTTCTAATAGGAAAGGGAAATTTGTTCTAGAAACAAGGCTGAAACCTACTTCTCTCTAGAAATTTCACTTTGAATGTGACCATGCTAAACAATAATAAACAATTAACTAATAACCACTGAACTATTTAGGATGTAATATTATAATTCAGTCAATTAAATAAAAGCAATAAGATATTTGGAAACATCTATGTCAAATATGAGTTGTGAATGCCCAGAAGTAAAGAATTTTTATTATCACATATTCTAAAAAAGAAATAATTCCTAAATTCCTCTTTTTTATTGAAGACAATTGTTTAATTAAAGCTGAGAACATTTTCATTACATTTGATTATTATTTTACATTTTCTTAATGCGCTT
The DNA here is from genome assembly GCF_001604755.1 of Lepidothrix coronata. NCBI lineage: Eukaryota > Metazoa > Chordata > Aves > Passeriformes > Pipridae > Lepidothrix > Lepidothrix coronata. The sequence goes on from NW_016690184.1 coordinate 639,609, forward strand.
TTAAAAGGTGGCATCAATTTTGACTCAGTACTGGTTTTGAAATCTTCATAGCTTTGCAAGGGTGTTTGAGGCAACTTCAGGAATGGAACATCTAGGCCTCTTTAATCAGTGAGGTTGTGCAGGTTTCACCCTTGGAGATTTTCAAAACATGGTTGAATAAAGCCCTGAGCAACCCCATCTGAGCTCTTGGCTGTCCCTGCTTTGAGTATAAGGTTGGGCCAGAGAACTCTTGAAGTCTTTCTGCACTGAATTATCCTACAGTTCTACAGTCCTGAGACACCTTTCTTCATCAAAGAAACTCCTGCAATCCCATACTAATATTTACAGAGTAAGGCAGAATCTCTTATTACCTGCAGTAGATTTATTTAGATAGAATATATACCAGTTACACTCACAGTCATTAAATTTTTGCTCTGCAGCAAGATGCACCATTTTAGACTGCGCAGTTCTGTTGGTGCTGACTCTGCCCTACTGAGACATCAGGTAACACACACTTTTATGTTGCTGATGAACTAATGAGCCAACAACATATTTTTTCTCATTCCCTCTGACAGCAAACTCATATTTACTGGGCCCGAAGCTGATTTCTTGGTCTGGTCTTAGAACAGGATTTAGCTAAACAAATAAGAAAAATGAAGCTAATGATGTAAATTTCTCTAATAATACAAAGTGAGGAGGAAATAAACTTTGTTTCATATTCTAAGGAATAAATAAATACAGTACCCCATTTTCTTTTCACAGAGGTTACACTTACACTACTACACTAAATAGGTCCACAACATAAATTCACATCCTGACATGTAATCATCCATATTTTTACAAAGTCATCACTCTTCCTGTTACAGTTGCCACCGAGGTTAGCTATCACCTCCAATTCTGAAACTCAAAAGGTTTGCTGTTAGTGCAATTCAGGAATCATTCCAAACTCATGTTGACAAAATATTTTACCATAGTTATTTTTTTAGACACGACCTGGGATCTAGTTAGCCTCAGGTCCAGAGAACAGCCTTCAGATTTCAGTTTTATTTACTACTATAGATTTAGCTAGAGGAAAAACAGTGATCTATGCCTCTGGCCTTTTCTGTCTTTACAGTTTCCTGCTTCAATTTTCTTGCTGCTCTCATCGAACCAACCTTAAATAGTACTTACAAAAATTAAACTTAGGAAACAATATGCACTTATTTAAACTGTAGATGTAAATAAAGTGTCATTTAGCGAAAAGCTTGGCTCAAATGAGAGTACTGTATTCAGGCATTCAGACCCTTGAAAGTTTAGACTTGGATTTAGACTTGCAACACTAATTTGTAGTGCAACTGAAAGACTGTGTTGAATAAGAAGATAATCACATGATGGAAATACCTATTTACATCAACTCTGCAGGCCAACATTATTTCTGATCTCTATATCCTGTCTGTGTGCTCCTTAATATAATTTCTATACTTGCAACATGGGGCCAAGGCAGCCATATAATATGGAACCCACTTGTAGTATCCATAAGTATCCTTTGATATTCCTTAGAAAATAATATAGAACAAAGTTTTAGGTATGTTGCCTGTTACTAGAGTCCTACTTTACTGTTTTTATGTTTTGTCCCTGCTAGAAGTTGTTTCAGAAGCAGAAAATTTTCATTCTTAGAAGTGACACTAATGATCTCTTTTGAGATGGAAAGCAAAAGAAAGTAGCTATGACAGGAATATTTTTAGTATTTGTTTAGGTAAGTAATCTGAACAAGAATATATCACTATACACCACAGATTTGTCTCTTTCGGGAGCTAAATTTTAATGTCTGAGTGTCTCCTTTGATTGCAGAGTTCTGAGGATGTGTAGAATATGATTTGTACTCAAGATGTGGCATGACTAAGTAAGCTTTTATCTTAAACAGACTATAAAACAACAGTTTGTATCAAACTAATTGGTGGAATTAAATTGCTATTAACTGTTATTATGATCAATTTAGTATAATTAAATCCACTGCATTCAATGATGTTGTTAGGAAAAGGCAGTTGCTTATTCTCTGCTGCCTCATAAGAAGTTTGTGAAAAATAGCCACTCTGTGGAGCATGCACATTAAAAAACATGCACAACATATTAAGCTTCAATTTCATTACGGTTTTTTATTTCCATTAAGGTTTTTTTTAACATTGCATTGATAGAAAATAAAATAATGCTTGATAGAAAATAAAATAATGCTATTTAGCTGCAAAAAAATGCAGTAAGTTTTAAACTTTTGTTTTATTAGAAGATTTGATCAGTGCAAGTTCTTTTGTATATTGAGACAGATATGTAAGCAGAAAGTCCACTTTCCTTATTCTCAATTTCTGAAAAATCACTGCAAGATATGGAAATATTAATATTAATATCTCTGTGAAATCTTAGTTCTTAAAGAATGAATAAAGTAATTGTTGTAGTGACTTCAGAATTGCAAAAGGTATTCTTCCATGTCTGGCAATGCAGAACTTATATCTTTAATACATAGTGTTCAGAAGGGCTGTGATCATGTATCATCAACAGTAGAACACCATAGTTGTTTACTGAAGAAGTCTTGTTTCTGAAAGAAAAATTCAATTGATCATTTTAAGAAGACTAGTGTCAAGCTAACATTTTAGAGAAATTCTGAAGTTAATGGAGGACTGTGAATATGTACAACAGATATCGTGGAGCCTGGATCATCTCGTTGGCATTTCTTATACATTTATAGGTGTGGTTTAACTAGCAGTTTAGGTAAAGGACTCTGTATAAGCTCTGGCAACATTAGTTAGTAGACAAAAAAAAAGAAAGAAGGAGAATAAAACAGTTTAAACATGGTATAAACAACCATGTCTCCTGAGGCCATGGCTCCCTTTGAAGGTATTCTGAATTGTTCCCCTTTTGTTAAAATGATTTCTCAAAAAAAAAAAAAAGCCCCTTCTTTAAAGATAGACTTTATTTAGCACACAAGATAATCAGATTTTTAAAGAGTTACTTTTTAAATAACGAAAATGTAGCAATAAGTGTGATAGATTTAATGAAAGCCTTGAAAGCAAATTTATTCTCTGACTTTACTATATACAGTTGGTCCCAAACAAAATCTCCTTCCTTCGATGTCCTTACAAGGCTCCCCTTAGAGTTTGCCACCTACAGAAGGCAGGCTGCTTTTTTTTCCCAGGATTTTCTCAGTCTGTGCTGTTGCCGCAGACTCTTTGCAAGCTCCATCCTGCCCTTCAGGGAGACAAAGCTTATTTGCTTTCAGAAGAGGTGCAATCTCTCTGCCTACAGATAACTCAGACTGAAAGAGAATCATGTGGGATAAAGTAGAAAGACAGCTTCCTTCTTACTAAGTAGAAGTAACAGTATTCACACAGCACTGTCTGAATAAACAAGACAGCTATACTTCTTGTCCTGCTCTCTGCATATCCCTCTTTCTTCAGTAGAGAAAAGGATGGTTTGCATCATCTTTCAGATACTCATGCTGCCTCACATTTGCCACAGTATGATGACTTTAATAAAAATTTATGCCTTCAGGCTTCTGGATGCAATGTGTAGAACTGGCTAATTATTTTTGTTTCTCCATTCTCTGGGACCTGTCTCAAATAAGAGAGCTTGAGTTTTGTGGTGAAAGTATATATAGGAGGTAAAAAAATCTTTGAGGTGAGAGTGAATTACACCTCTCAGATGTCTGTCATTGCTTGCTCTTACAGTCAGGGTCACATACCTGAGACATAGGGTTAGCAGGGGCAGAAGGGAATCTTTACCCACCTTTTATTTTCAGCTTTTCACAGAAGTACTGGCTGGGGTTTGTCAGACAGAATGATCTATACATATAAATTACCCACCATTGCTATGGGCTTAGGAAGAGGTGACCACAGCAAAGTGTATCTTAGGAAAATATTTTAAAAATAGAAGGGTTTCATTTAATTGAAGTTTGTGTCTTTCTGAACAAAATATTGGTTATTTATAACATAGAAGAGGTCAAACCAGTGGTCCCTTGGTCAAATAAGTGTGGCCTGAAACTCTAAACCCAAGAAATTTTAGAAATTTTATCTTAGACAGAAATGGTAGCCTATGGTGGCTAATGCTGCTGTGTTCAAATGATGTAACATGTTCATCCATAGAGGGAAAAAGAAATTCCATAAATTATTTTTTAATTCCTATAATGTTTTTTTCACTAAGCTTCCTTTCTGATAGCTAGTATATTTACTCCTTATTAATATGCATCTATTGTATAAAATACATTGTTATCACATGTGAAAACATGAGTTCTTAAAATCACTTTGATTAGGAAATCAAAGAGCTCAGCACATTTAAGTGTATAAAAGAAAGTACTGGATTGTGTGTATTATATATTTTAGATCTGCTTTCCTCAAAACAAAATCCCTACAGAAATAAGATACTGTTACATTCTATTATTTTTTATAAGGAAAAATTATTTAAAACATATTAAAAAAGTCAGCTGATGTTGTTACTACTTTGTTTAAAAATAAGCAATTGGGGTTATTTTGATAAGAAAATTATGAATGTTCTGTGAAATTAATCATGTGAACAACAGAGTTGAGAGATATGGTATAGATCACATGGGATAGAACGGAATTTAAATACTCTCAAATTGAGAACCAGCTAAGGACATGTCCTGAGGAAAAGCCTCCAGCAAATACATAAATTGTTGAGACAATATCTCTAACAGATATGGCATTTAGTGATATGCAGTAGTCAGTAAGAAAGGGCATGTTGTTTCTTTGTTTTTTCTAATGAAGACAGACAAAGGCAATTGCAAGTAAGGAAAAAAATTAACAATTTTTGAATCTAGAAAAATAATATAATTTTGTTTTTCATGATAAAGATAATTCAAAGAATAGTAGAACCCGTAATTGTGATAAAGTAGTTCTACCACTGAAGTTTAATATGTTCTATTTTCATAAAAAAAGTAATTCAACCTATTTTTAAAAAATATCTAAGATTAATAGAATATTACTGCAGTGATACACTGTACTTGAAACTTATTTCTGTACACAGAAATTAAACTTATTTCTGTAAACAAAAATGATCTTCAGCTACAGAAATCCATGCTTACTTACAAAGCAAACTGGGCAAGTATAAAATCATTGATGGCCTATCACTTTCCTTAATATCATTATTTCCATAGTGTCCTAACTCATTAAAAAGGGAGGATTATCATAGAATAATATAATCACTTAGGTTGGAAAAGACCTCTAAGATCATCAAGTCAAACCATTACCTAATACTGGAAAGTTCATCATGTCCCTAAGTGCCACCTCTAAACATCTTTTAAATACCTCCAGTGATGGTGACTCAACCACTTCCCTGGACAGCCTCTTCCAATGACTAACAATTGTTTCTGTGAAGAAATTTTTCCTAATATCCAAACTAAACCTCCTCTGGTTCAACTTGAGGCCATTTCCTCTTGTCCTCGACATAGCTGCTCTCAGTGAAGTTTGTCTCCATGAGGAAGGCAGCCTTAGAGAACATGGTGCCGGTTACACACCATGCCGGTTTACCGGTCAGGTAAACCTAGAACCGAAAAGCATCTCTCAGGAGTTGGCTTCATGATCGAAAACTCTATTGTTCCTAAACTCGAAAATCTGCCGACAGGTCATTCTGACCGCATTGTCTCCTTACACCTTCCACTACACAACAAGCAACATATTGTCATCTTTAGTATATATGCCCCAACCCTCCAATCTGACCCTGCCGAAAAAGATAAATTTTATACCCAAAAGGTTCCCACAGATGATAAGATCATTATCCTTGGTGATTTCAACGTCAGAGTAGGAAAGAACTTTGAAGCCTGGAAAGGAGTATTAGGCAAGCATGGTGTTGGAAACTGCAACGATAATGGTTGCCTTCTGCCAGAATTCTGTGCGGAGCAGCAGCTCACCATCACCAACACTATCTTTCAGCAGAAAAATGGTCTGAAGACAACCTGGATGCATCCTAAATCCAAGCATTGGCACCTCATTGATTATGTCTTGGTGCGACAGAGAGATGTTCACAGTGTTTATCATACCCGCGTGATGCCTAGTGCAGAATGCCAAACAAATCATTGACTTGTGTGCTGTAAACTTAACTTCAACCTTAAGTTCAAACCTAAAAGGGGCAGTATCCCAAGGAGGGGACTCCGAGTTAACGATCTTCAATCAGCTACAGTGAGAGACAAATTCCAGGCAAACCTTCAAACTAGGCTCGAAGATCATTCCATAGATCCCTCTCCTGTAACACTTTGGCAACATATTAAAAATAGCATCCTGCAGTCCTCTGAAGAGTCCTTAGGGTTCTCCTTCAAGAAGAATAAGGACTGGTTTGATGAAAACAATCAAGAGATCCAGGAATTGTTGAGGAAGAAGAGAACTGCTAAGCAAGCACACTTTGCACGACTATCTTGTCATGTAAGAAAAGCAGCCTTTCGTCTTGCATGCATCAAGCTCCAACAGAAACTTTGTGACATCCAGAACAAGTGGTGGATCAATCTAGCAGGAAAATTTTAATTATGCGCAGATATAGGTGATCACAGAGGATTCTATGAGGCCTTGAAAACAGCATATGGGCCTACATACCAAGTCCAAAGCCCTCTACTCAGGACAGAGGGTCAGGTGCTACACACAGAGAAAATCTCCATTCTGAATCGTTGGTCTGAACACTTTCAGACTCTTTTCAGTACTAGCTGTACAATTCAAGACTCAGCAATTCAGTGCATTACACAGCAACCAGTGAAGAATGAATTGGATATTGCCCCTACTATGGGAGAAACTCTTAAGGCCATACAGCAGGTGAAAATCAGCAAGGCAGCTGGGGTTGATGGAATTCCACCTGAAGTCTGGAAGCATGGGGGCCAAGCACTCCATGCTAAATTTTCACGAGTTTGTGGTGCGCTGTTGGGAACTAGGTGAACTACCATCAGACCTTCAAGATGCAGTCATCATCACCTTGTATAAGAAGAAGGGAGATAAATCAGACTGTTCAAATTACTGTGGTATTACTCTGCTCTCCATTGCTGGCAAAATCCTGGCAAGAATACTTTTGAACAGACTAATACCCGCTATAGCAGAAGAACTTCTACCTGAAAGCCAATGTAATTTCAGAGCCAACAGGAGTATGACAGACATGATATTTGTTCTCAGAGAATTGTAAAAGAAGTGTAGGGAACAGAATAAAGGTCTCTATGTAACATTTGTTGATCTCACCAAGGCTTTCGATACCGTGAGCAGAAGAGGTCTATGGCAGATTTTGGAACGTTTAGGATGTCCTCCCAAGTTCCTTAAAATGATCATCTCACTTCATGAGGATCAGCATGGCCAAGTCAGTTATGGTGATGCACTTTCTGAGCCCTTTCTAATAACTAATGGTGTGAAACAAGGCTGCGTTCTCGCACCAATCCTATTCACAATCTTTTTCAGCATGATGCTCCAAAGGGCCACGGTAGACCTCAATGATCGAGACGGTATCTACATTCGATATCGTACTGATGGAAGCCTTTCCAACCTAAGGCAACTGAAAGCCCATACTAAGACCTTAAATCATCTTGTCTGGGAGCTGCTTTACACTGACACTGCCGCCCTCGTTGCTCACACAGAAGTAGCTCTGCAGCGTTTAACATCCTGCTTTGCTGAGGCTGCTGAGCTCTTTGGGCTGGAAGTCAGCTTAAAGAAAAAAGATCAGTGTTTACAGAGCCACTGTGCTGTGTACTCTTTTATATGGATCTGAATCATGGGTCATCTACCGCCACCACCTGTGACTCTTAGAATGCTTCCATCTGCCTCCGTACAATCTTAAACATCCACTGGTCAGATTATGTGACCAATACATCTGTTCTAGAACAAGCAGAAATCACAAGTATTGAGGCCATGTTGCTGAGAACACAGCTGTGTTGGGCAGGGCACGTCTCAAGGATGAAGGACCACTGCCTCCCTAAGATCCTGCTTTATGGTGAACTTGCCACTGGCTGCTGCAAGAGAGGAGCCCCAAAGAGAAGATACAAGGACTCCCTGAAACAATATCTCAGACTTGGCCATATTGATCTTCATCACTGTTCTACTCTGGCCTCCAATCAGGAGGTCTGGAGACACATTATCTATAACGCTGCTGTTTCCTTTGAGAACGCACGCAGGATCACTCTCGAGGAGAAAAGACAATGCAGAAAGAATCATGTCTCGCCGACACCAACCAAGGAGTCCTTCTGCTGTACCTTTTGCAATTGGACTTATCTATCTCACATTGGCCTCTTTAGCCCCCAGGGTGCTTGCAGCAAATGTGGGTATAGTCCTTCCCAAATCTTCGTTTGTAAAGCCTAGCCATGATTCCTTGTTATTTGGGAGAAGAGGCTGAGCCCCAACTGACTAAGAACTCCTTTCAGGTAGTTGTAGAGACTGAGCCTCCTTTTCTACAGGCTAAACAACGCCAGCTCCCTCAGCCACTTTCTGAAAGACTTGTGCTCCAGACCCTTCACCAGCTTCGTTGCCCTTCTCTGGACATGCTCCAGCACCTCAATATCTTTCTTGCAGTGAAGGGCCCAGAACTGAACACAGAATTTGAGGTGAAAGCCTCACCAGTGCTGATTAGAGGGGACCAATTGCTGTCCTGATCCTGCTGGCCACACTATATCTGGTACAAGACAGGATGTCAGTGGCCTTCTTACCCACCTGGGTACACTGTTGGCTCATGTTCAGCTGGCTGTTGATCAGCACACCCAGCTCCTTTTCCTCTGGGCAGCCTTCCAGACACCCCAAACCTGTAGCACTGCATGGGGTTTTTGGACAAAAATATAATATGAGCTGAAAACTGTTATTTATTGAACATTTATTCTTAAGAAGCACCATCATTTATTTTAAACACTTGACTGCCAAATAGGAAGATAAAGTACATTTAAATTATAAAGTATCTATGAGATAAAGTAAGAAATAAAATTAGTCAGAGGAGGGAATATTATTGGCTTGGTTCCCCTTCTATTTATCTGTGAAAGGATTAAAATCTACTTAATTCTCTCTAAATGTATGGTACGTGGTAGCAGAATGAACTAGAAAGCACATATATTTTGACTAGCAAGATTTCAAAATTTTCCTCTATTTAGTGTGTTTTGATTCTTATGAGTTCAATCTCACAGTTCATAAATCAGAGCCTCCTTTGATTCTGTTGCTTTAATCCAGCATTACTCATTCTTTGGCACTGTCATGCTCTGCTAGTGAGTGGTAGTAGTGTCACTGTGTAACAGAAATCTTCAGCCCCTAGAAATTAGCTTTCCATTTTTGAGCTACTTGTGCCAAAAGCAAATCCTTGCTATTGCAAAGTCAGCATCTTTTCCCTTTCAGAAATATTCCATAATACCCTTTTCAGGGCATATGCTTCACTTCTTCCTGTTTATCTGTGTGATAGCTACCAAAAGTATTTTAAGTTAAATTTCTTTGTCTCTGTCCAAAACCTTCTGATAAAAGAATCCTTCTATTTTCTTGATACTTCATGATCAACTCAGTCTTATTTTCCACCTTAAACCCAAGTCTTGACAGCAGTATTAATATTTCCAAAATTATCATAATTTCCATTCCATTTTAAATGAAAATACCTCTATATCAAAACTGTATTCTCAAATCAGTTTTTTTCATTGACTTAGCATTCTCTGAAATGTATATTGGACATTAAGTAGCAGATATAACCTAATTAGGACTCAAGATACAGTGGAATTTAGGAAATATAAATGTCATTTTATTACCAGTGTTAATACACCATAAATAGATTGGACTAATTGTAATAAACTGGACTTTTTCCAAGTAAGCTTCTCTGAGCTGGGAGAATTTTCAGACCATATAAAAATTAGAAATTATGAGATAATTTCTCATAATTGTATTGTGAGATTGTGTTGTATTTCATTCACCCTAATTTTACACTACACACTTTAGGAGAGACTGAAAAAAAGACCAGCATATCCATGGCTAAAAAAGTATGTTTGTGAGGACCCTGTCAATGGCCAGTTTAGAGATCCAACAACTTCCTAATTTTTTTGTATGGGTAATAATATAAAACAGGGTTAATCCTGCTATGCCCCAAGTATTTCAACAAACATCTTGCAGCTGATGCAAATCCATTGACATCTTCCTTGGGAGATGCCCAGAAAATTAAAAGACCCTGAAGCTATTTTACATCAAGAATGTATTTCTTACTCAATTTTTTTAATATATAATACACTTTTCTAATTAAGCAGCAGCCATTGCTAATAATATCTTGTGACTTACACTGTTTTTTGAGGATATGGCCCATTAAGTATATTTTCATTAAGAAGAGTATATGACATTTACACGGTACATGACACAACAGATGAATGATTTCTTCACCTATATGCTGGTATATTAACAAGGAAAGTCAATGTTCTGCACCTTTGCGATAAAATAAAAATAGGAATTTGCAATGAAAGTGAAATAAAAACAGCCAAAGACAAAACAAAAAAACAAACAAGAATCTGCAGGTTTTGCTAACCACTTTATCTATCATCTGCTTATCTTACCTCTCTGAAAGGCCAAGGGAAAATATGAGCTTTGTAGCATGTTCTGAAGGATAATAATACAGCATATTTTGCACCATAAGGATTTTCTCAGACCTTCATAAAAAGCTGTCACAAACAAGCAATATACACTCTCTCCAGAGTGAGCATGTGCGGAATTATGGCATGATTGGAAAGATCTTTTTCTTACTAGAGGAATCAGAAAACTTTTGCATCTCAAAAGTTCTGTAGGTAACTACTGCAAAGCTCAAATTACAAACAACAGGAATTAAAGGAGAGGAATAATGCACTCTTTAAAAAGCAACTGCCAGATTTTGTAGTCAGTTTCTAGACTGATGGAACTCCTAGACCAGATTTCTAATCCAAATGGTCTTAGTTGATTAAAAATAAATTTCAAAGTGGACAGAATCACATTGAAGAAAGAAGTTGTGTTCATGACATCTACTGCATAACTCATTTAAAAGTGGATAGATTTGCTAAAGCAATGGGCAATTGTGATTTGAGATTAAAAGTAAAACTTTTTTTTTAATTTAATTGAGGAAACTATTTTTATTAGTATTGAGATAATTGCTGCTGAAATGCAGACGAGTGGATGAAGAAAAGGCAAATTTCTAATATTGCTGCTGCAGTTTGGGTAGTTTCTCTGATACATGTTATTTTATGAACTGTTTTTTGTGACAAAGATTGAAGAAGATAAATCTTAAAGTAGTTAATAAGGGCAGTTAAGGGCTGGAATGAGAAGACTGTGGCAGAACATCCCCCTCATTGCCAGTCAAATAACTGTATGTTCAGTACAAAACCAAACAGGTAACTTTCCAGTGCGAGAGTCTAAAATTTCCTACCCTTCATAATATCCTGCAGAAATCTAAATCCTCTGGGATATTGCCCATATCCATTTTTCACTGCATTTTTCACTTCCCTAGTAACATTCTAAAGAAAATCAAAATGGTAGTCAGACATATGAGTGAAACAGCTACAATGACTTTCATTAATAGACCTAGTACACAACTATATTAGTTTACATCTAAAATGGAACTCTCAGGCACTTCTCTGAGGCAAACCTTGGCAATGTGTTGGTTTTAGCAGCCAATGCCATAAATTAGATTAATCTGATGCAAAATGTTATATCCTATCCCAAATTATTCAAGATATCCCAGATTTTGATGCCAATCCAGTCCTTGTATTATATCCAAATTTAATAAAGTGTTTAAATTTTTTTAGTCATAATGACTTTTAGCATGACTATTCTGGTGAACTATGAGAACTGCATAAAGCAGTCTGACAGTAATATGCATGTTTATTTGCAAACATTAGAAAGTGTGACATTTCTTTTATTCACACCCGTAATTATTTCTTTTGGATAAAGGAAGCAATAAAATGTTCCCCTGTAAGCAGAAAAGGAAGATACTATCACTATCTAATTTTCACTGTATTTCAACTTGTATTACACAACTCTCACTACTTTTAAGTCTACTTGTTTCATTTAGTACGAAATTGTAGAGGTAGTATATTCTTTGAAGATAGCTTATCTTCAGTAGCTGAAATGCATTTGTTTTAGTGAATTGGAAAGACAAAAATTTTTCCATCATAGGACTACATCAAAAGAGCTCCAAACAATTAGGATTACATTAAGTAGTAGGAATTAGCATTTTCTTTCAAAAAATTACAAAATCTATTTTTTTTATTATTATTATCATCCGTGATGTCTGTTCATAATACTTAACATATGCACAACAAAGAAAATTCCACTCTCTGCACATGCACTGTTAGAATATGCAGTATCTCCTACATTTTCATCTTGCCTTCGCCAACTTCCCAGATACTGTTGTTCAAAACTTTTTTATCTCACTGAAAACCAGTTCCTAAAGGAGTAAATGTTTCAAAGCTCTAGAAAGTTGCTGAATAAGTTACAGTAATTTCCCATCAAAGTTATTTAAAGTCTTACTACGCTGTATTTGCAGTTAATTAAATTAAATGTTAACTTTATACAAGTAATGCATATTTTGAGAATGACTCTATCAAAGCCAATTGTCAACAATATATATGTAACTGTCAATAAAGAAAAAAACATGTGAAGTTTTTATATATACAACATATATATCTTTTTAATTAACTGAGGCACATGTGAAAATGCTTGAGATGACAGTGAGAAGCAATTCCAAATCTTTCTGACATCTGTGTCACTAAGGTTTTAAATGTTAGAATCATAGAATCACAGAATTGTTTAGGTTGGAAAAGATCTTTTAGACCATCAAGTCTGACTATTGAACCAGCACTGCCAAGTCCAATACCATGTCTCTAACTGTCATGTCTACATGACTTTTAAATCTCTCCAGGAATGGTGACCCAACCACTTCCCTGGGCAGCCTGTTCTAATGCTTTACAACTCTTCCTGTGAATATTTTCTTTTCCTAATATCCAAGCTAAACCTCCCCTGGTGCAACTCGAGGCTGTTTCCTCTTGTCCTGCTGCTTGTTAGCTGGGGGAAGAGACTGACCTCCACCTCATCGCAGTCTCCTTTCAGGAAGTTGTAGAGGGCCATAAGGTCTTCTCTCAGCCTCATTTTCTCCTGGCTAAAGAGCTCCAACTCCCTCAGCTATTTCACATAAGGCTCATACAATTAGCCTTGGCCCATCAATCCACTCTGTTCAGATCCCCCTGCAGAGTCCTCCTACCCTTGAGCTGATAAACACTCTCTCCCAACTCGGTGTCATCCGCAGAATGTCATCTTAAAACAATGTCCAAAACCGTTTCCAGTCTTCTAAAGTGAATAGAATTATTAACTATTAATTGCTCAGTAATTAACCTGAATCACAAAAATGGTATGCATTCCTTCTTTTTCAGTAGCAAAAATCAGTGTGGGCCATTGCCTGAGCTGTCCTGAAAGAGTGTATTTTCTTTGCAAAGGAAAGAAGATAGCTCTTTCTTCCTTTCCTTTTTAGGCTCGAAAGGAAAGGTGAAAAATAGAAATTAGTTTGTTTTTCTTTCCAGCTAACCTGATTTACAGGTTCAACTTATTTTCTGCTCAATGGAGTGGGGAGAAAATGCATAAAATAAGTGTACTTGCACCATGGAAATTAATGGATCTCTGAGGGATGACCATGACATGAGTTCTAATGCTCCAGCACCAGAGGAAAGGCTGATTTTCTTAAGTTCTCCCACATTGCTGAGGGTTCAGGTATTCACACTTTTGTTTTCTTCAGGATCTTAAATCTTTCTTAAAATGAACAAAAAAAGAATAACAACTGAATTCTAAGGGATTTAAACTAGTTAACTAACTTGAAATTTTATGTCTTCAGTCCTTATCCACTTTCTTTTCCACTTTGGCATTCTCCCTTAGTTGTCTTTAACGGACTTGCAGAGTACTTGAGTATTTAGCTGCTATTCATACAGAAGCTGCTTAATGCCTTATGATATTTATATCTCTTGTCTAAAAATAATTTTAAAATCTATTTTCTCTATTTTGACATGGAAAGGGAGTTATAACCAGGACTGCACATGTTATTAGATTTTAGAGAATCCTACTTTTGTCACTGTCATAGAGATAATTGTGTTCTATTTCTTTCTGGTAAGAGAGAACCTTACACTTGCTTTTAGCTGCCATTAGCATGGCTTGGTTTATGGTATTCCCTTTCTGGGTGACAAGCACAAGTGCAGTGAATTACTGGCTTTTGTTCCTTACATTAATTTGTGATGTTACTGTGTGGTCTGAAGCTTAAGTGTGGTTTCCACGCTGGAAAAAAATTATGAAAGAGACGATAGTTGAAATGCAGCAACAAATTGTATTGTCAGTCTCACTGACTACTCACTGCCATACCTGAGGCATCAAGGTACAATAAATATAATAATACACTCACCACTAGTTTCCCATTGTTGCCCTGCAAAAGTTTTTCATTTAACTACGTTTGGACAGATACAGCTAATAAAAAGTTTATTCCAGTAAAAGGCTTTTGTTCCTCCTGTACTCCTCCACAAACTTTTAAAGAAGTAATTTACTCCTGAGAGATGAGCAGACAGCTAGATTTCTTTCTTCTTGCTGGAGAAGAGGACTTGGACCTATTTCAAGCTGCCTGATAGGAACTAGGCACCTGAAGATCTCACTAGGTGCCTAACTTTCCTATAAATTGAAACTAAGAATTTCTCTTCCAAGGCTGTAGATTCTTTCAGCACAGATATTTGGTCATTAGACACATCTATGTACAAAGAACCTACTACCTGTCTCATTTTCTTTTCATTTTATTCTTCTTCAGTTGCAAGTATTCTTCCTTTCAAAGGAATAATAAATCCTATTATGAGTTGCAAGTCAGTGACAGCCATGGAAGTCATGGACATACTGCGCAGCATCTTCCCTGACTGAATGTTTATGTTTGCTATGGTACATGATTTCAATGAGAGTAAATTTATTTCCTCTAAGCACATCAGGGATGTGATGAGCAATGTCCAACTGTACTGTAGTTTTAAAATTCTTTCCAAGACGGTGTTGTCATCCACACTGCCATAACATGATTTTATTGCACGTGTTCAGGTATCATTCATAGTTAATGAGATTTAATATCTTTACAATTTACTAACTACCAAATCTATATGATCTTTGAAACAATTATGAATATAGACAACAGTAAACTTACCTAATTTGCACATTATACTGGTGTCCATCATCCACTCTAGCAGTGGTAGTGATGTTTTTGACTTCTGCTGCCTCATCACATAGAAACTGGTACTGCAGAGTGGGAAAAAGTTTTAATTACATTATTTCTAATAATTAAACAATTGCAGGCTTAGAAACTTGAGTTTTAAAATAGCAGATGGTTTCATAAAAACCTGAAGGGTGTCATGCGTATCAAGGAAAACTAATGTTTCATTAAAAGTTCTGGATCAGGAAGTCTTTTGCACCAGAAATATGCAAGTACACATACATGCTTCCTAGCCTGCATGAAAATGCTTTAATCTTTGTGTATTGTACAACCAGATATTGTGGTTCTGAATTGCAAAGAAATTGACCATCTGGAACCCATCTGAAATTAACATTGGCCACGGGTGAATTTTCTTACCGTTTTATGGCTTCCTTACGCTTCCAAACACGTAATGTAGCATGCAGGCTTGAGCATTTTGGAACGCCATTTAATTTCCTATACTAATGTGAACAAGCACTTGATTTCATGGTTTGTCTACTTGTAATTGTAACTTGATTGTGAGCTTAGAACTATTTGTTCACTGGACTTTAAATATACATTTAATTGGCCAGCTTTGTGAATGATTAAGTGAATTCAATTAGTTTTAACATGACACACTGGGATCTCTGAATAGATTTGTGTCAATTAAAGTACTTTCATATTTTATGGTGCTTATGATATGCTAGAAAAATATTTTTCTTCATCATTACATTACCATGAATACGAGTAAGACGGACTTAAAGTTGTCAGCATTTTCTAAACCTTTGATAACTTCCTGCCCATGACTAATCGCATTTGTTTTGGATAAAGATAGTCACAATATAACAAAAGACAGTAAATCACAATATAAAGAAATAAAGAAAAATGTTATTTTCTTCTTTTTCTGTTTATCTTCACTTTATATATCTATTTAGTGTGATCATGCTTTTTAAACATAAGGCAAATATAATTCAAATATGCTCTTTCTAACAGTCATTTCATGGTTCTTACAGAAGAAGGTCAACTTTTGGAAATTTTTAGCAGGAAAAAATGTGAGAAAACGAATTTTTCTTTTAATATCTCTTTATAGCCTCTTTAGTATCTGCCTATCTCTTCATAAAGCTTAAGTTTTAGCTCTTCCTCAGAAAAGAAGGAATTCTTTGCCAAAGACAAAGATATACCATGGTCACATTTTTTCCTTAAAGTTTATAAACAAATGTATTCCTAGTTAGTCTGTTCCGGAAAGCCATGGACATATCATATGGAACTGTGGTTTAAGTAATAAATGAAGTTAAAGGTTTTTACTCAGAGACACAGAGTAAATTTTCCTGACACTTCACTCAATTCTACAGCCTCCCTTATGATAATTTTAATGAAGCTGTGCATGAGGTTCAGTAAGTTTAAGTTTCATATATTAAATACAATAACTTAATTATCACTCTGAAAGACAAAACCTACATTCTTTATTGTTGTGTTTTAATATGTACTTTTTGTATGAGATTCCAAATATAATCAATATAAGATTTTCCTTAAGTCCCACCTCTTATGGGACATATCAATTGTATTAGCCATGAATTGGCCATAACAGACAGCAAGTTTGATAACTATTTTCTTTAAAATACTAAAGAATGTCAAGATTCTCTGTAGATTTATTTACTATCTTCTACAGTAAGAAAAAAAAATATTAAAATTTTTATAAATCCTTACTTTTATTTACTTCTCTTTCAGTGGGATACTTGGAGGCCTTACCTGTAAGGTACCATTATTGATGAGAAGTCGAATTAAAAAATGTATTGTTTCTGGGCTGTGTTCAATATTTAGGAGGAGTCCATGAGGATTACAGGTCTTGAACTGCAGATGGATGAAGTTTTGTATGTTCAAATGTAAGCCTTGAAATTCCAGGTAAGAATTGCCATAATAGCGAGCATAACTAAAATCTGTAAACAGAATTTTGAGAGATATAGGGTTTTAAACACATTTTTCTTCTTCACACACTGTTTTCTTATTCTGCTAATGGTAGCAAAGATAAAAGGTATTTCTTTACATCTGTCAAGGAGACAGACACGAATCTGAAAATTGATGTTAGTTTTCTTCTGTCAAAGATAACACAAAATGTTTATAAAACTATACATAAAGGTTTGGTCAAATTATATGAAGTATGTAGCTAGGATCAATGCGTGAAAAAAGAATAGGCTATGAAGATAATAGCACTTGGTACATATCTGGTAGCTTTGGCTCAACATAAGTCAAGAACAGGTTTTTTTCAAAGTTAGGTGTTTTAATTAAAGTTAAATCCAGGAATGAATGGGTTAGAAATCTTTACAGAAACCACATGCTATGGAAAGGGAGCAAGATATTCTACAGCCTAACTATGAAAGTGACATCTCAAATACGTCAACTATTTTGTTCTAAGACAAACAATGTGGGGCCAGGGTGAAAGTTGGAAATATCCATTGTGACTACATCTAGCTTGTCTGTTTGATTTATCTAGATATCTCTTACCCTTCAGCACCCTGTGCTATACCTTGCAAGGGCACATGCAGCTCTTATTTAAATGGAAAAGGTATGTGGAATCATGGCTTCAAGCCCATCAGAGATAACAGAGAGCTACACTTAAAAGGGCCTCATTTTTTTTTTATGTTCTCTTTCTTCCCCCTCTTTTCTCTTCTCCTTTTCTTTCTTTTCCTTTCCCTTTCCTATCCTCTTCTTTTTCTTCTCTCCTTCCTTCTTTTCTTTCTTGCTTCCTCTCATTCCCTTCCTTCCCTCCTTCCCTCCCTTTCTTTTTTCTTTCTATTTCTTTTTTCTCCTTTTCTTTTAGTTTCTCTTTCGTTTGTTCTATTTTCTTCATTTTTCTTTGTTTCCCATTCTCTTTCTCTCTCTCTCTCTTCTATTTTCTCTTCCCCTTCCTTCCTTTGTTTTTTTTCTTCCCTTTTCTCTCTTTCTCTTTCTGTCCTTTCTTCTCTCTTTCACTGTGTTGTCTTTTTACAAAGGAAGAGTATTCAACATGAACAATGGGTACCCATTCATACGGAAATGCAGTCTTGCATTTAGTTTTTTTACTTCTCAGGTACTCAAACTGAGCCTCACATCGCCACCTTTATGTGCTTTTAAGGACTTAAATATGTGGGTCCCCTCCCATCCATGTGACAAAAGGAGTTAAGTATTTTTATTTTTTGCAGGAGCAGGTTTATGCTTTAGTCTCATTTGAATCACACAACATACAATTATTTGTTTGATCAACTTTATGAAACAGATAAAAATTTAAAGAAATACTAAAAATTCACTCATCATGTGAAAAACATCAGTACAACAATATGAACTTAGATACAATATACAAAATATAATAACTGAATAATTCTATTTCAATTTGTTCAAATGTCATAGAATCATCTGTAGAGGGATTTTGAGTATCTTTGAAGGTCACAGATCTGTTTCTATTTTACAAAACAGACAAAATTTTAATCTGTTGTGACACCAACTCCAATAGCAAATACATCATTATATGTGCTAAAATTCTCAATGTCAATGATACTTGGATAAAAATAAAAACTATTGATGTTGAACTCCTATATATCACTGTAAGAATATGCTGAATTTTATCCTTTCATGACTTTTCAGAAACCTATTTACAAAGTCAAAGTCACTGTGGTCAAACCCCAAACAAAGCCCTTAAGAAATTCTCAGTACTATAAAAAAATCTATATTATACACACACATAGAACATGCAGTAAAATAGACCAAAAATTTCAAGCAATACCAATCAATGACCAGTGCTGCAAAAAACCCCCACCCTAAACACAAAAACAACAACAAAAAAACCCTCATAATTTTAAATGTATTTAATCTTTAAAAAGTCTCTTTTGTCTTAAATTTTACAGACAGGACAATTTCTCCAAGGAAAGATTTTAGAGAATTATCTCCAATCCCTAACTGTTGTTTGGTTTCCTTCCTGAGCTAGCCACTGAGCTCTAAATCTTTCTCTCATTCCTTTTGCGCTGAACTGCTCCTGCAGATGGTTTTGCTTCTTCCAAGGAACCTCTCAGTTATCCCCACACTCTTTGGATACTGATATCTAACCTCATATATACATAGATCAGAGATATACTGATATCTCTTTTTCATGACTTCCGTTAGGAGATCAGCTTGGCTGAAAGACAGCAAAGTTGCACAGAATATCTCTTTCCTGCAGTCCTAACTCCTTCTGTCACCTTCTCAATTTTTTGTAAGTGGGTTGTTTTTATTGTTTTGTGTTTTTTTCTGCACTGTCCAGCATATAATAAAGTCGACATGTGAGAAAAGGTCAAAACTACATCAGCTCCTCAGTGCTTTGCTAACAAAAGGCATCTGAGCCCCTAGATCTCACAAAAGAGTAAAATCTGTAATTGTGAGAAGAATATAAAGGTGGGTAAGGGAAAAAAGCAGTTTATTCATGATTCCTGAAACTATAATCTAAATCTGAGGACAGAGTGGATTATCTACTAAATTTCAAGGAAGACCAAACAAGCACAAGCTAGTGGCATCCACATTTAGCTTTCTATGTATAATTGCAGCAAACACTGCAGATAAAAAATGGACTTTATTCTAAATGACACCCATTTCTACTTATCTTTGTATGTCCAGAAGTGATGATGCCTTGCAAGCCAATACAATCCATTATTACATGTATTTGAGGCTAGTTTGGCTTCTTTTGGGAAATATGTTTTGCTCCTAAACAGAGAACTTCACAAAAGAATTATCTGCAGTAAAATTGCTACAATTGCTCTATGTCCATAAATATGGAAAGAGTTAATGAGAGAAAGCATTGAAGAATATTTAGCAGGCTCCAGGTTTCTGTGAAATCCATAAAAACATACTACTCCAATCAGAAATAGGCTACATACCTTCCCACAATAGCTATTAACATAAACCACTGGTGTGATTTTACCTATTAAGATTCTCACATTGTTTGTAATAGTACACAATCTCTTCTTATAGAACATAAGCTTTGCTTATAATCCTTCTACTACACTTATATGCAACTTTTTCACTTGACCTCTAGAGCTGGCTTCCTAGATTACTTTTTGTCCTAACGGAGACTGCTCATCACCCAAGCCTTTAGAACAAAAAAGGAAAAATTGAAGCAGTATTTTATCTTTCACTATGAATGTCTAACATTTGCTTTCCTAAGAAACAGGCAAGCCCTTTGGCCTATAAAATCCTTTCAGCTGTACCTTGCTCCCCTGTGTATGTAACAGCTCTCCATGATTTTCTGTTTACAAGAATTCATGTTAATGTCAGAAGTTAAAAGGTTTGAGTTCCAGCTGTAATGGTAAGAGGATACACAGGCAGATCTGCAACCCAGTTCACTGTCAAGGTTCATTAACTCTTGCCACTACCTACTGGGTTTCTCAATTCCAATGAGTTTCAGCTGCACCAGCTTCAGAATGGAGACCTGCAAATTTAAAACTTTTTGAAAGCCACACAATTTTAAGTCTTGGTTTTTAAAGGTAGGTAGGGATAATAAAAACTTTTAATATGTCCATGAGCATGTGCTCCTGGTGATGGAGCTTTTGTCTCCATATATTTCTATGTCTAATGCACACTCTGCTATTTGCACGGACTCAGGCACAAAGGGGATTATGATGATGCTTTTCTTCTTTATTCTACTATTCTCTTTTTTTATGCAGCACCCTGGAACAAAACACTCCTGTTTAAGCTATCAGTCTTCCCTTTTTCATGGACACATCCATCACATCTTTTGCTATTCTTTTAATTAGAATTATCTTACAAAATTCAAAGAGAGAGCATCGCTACTTGTGGGAAGAACTCTGTCATGAAAAATCTGAACAATTAATTTGCTATTTGAAATTCTTATTTATTTTTATGAAGAAGGGACACATTTCTTAACACTATAAAACCATGGTAATAAAAAGTTGTTTAAAACTGGGGAATGCCAAGCGGAAAAAAAGTTTCAGAAAAGCAAAACAAAGAAGTCAGAGCAAGGACTATATCACAGGTCTGGCTGCAGACCTCTCCAGCCCAACAGCTAACTTCCAATGGCTGTCTATGGCTCAGGCTTACACAAACAGCACGCAAGGAACAATGCTTCCCCTGGGACAGCCTGTTAATTTCCACCCTAAAAAGTGCCATGGCTTCCTCAGCGAGGGTGTGCTCATGTTTCATCAGAGCTGCTACCAGCTTCCATGGGCCTGGCTGTCAGGCAAGGCCCCTCCAATGGCCACACCAATGGTTGTGCCATCGGCTGCCCTGCACACCGTGGTCCCCTCTTACCCCTTGCTGAGAAGGCTGGAGGCTTGTGATCTCTGGCAGCAGGAGGACAATTTGTGATTGACCAGCAATGCCCAGGGCATTGCTGAAAGCAAACAAGATTGTTCAGGAGACCCCTCAGAGCCAGATCAGCCCAGAGCTGATATCTGCAGAAGGGGGCAAAGATAAGTGAGACCATTACTGAAGACTCTCTTCTGTGATGTGTGGAGGCACCAATAAGACTGCAGAGCTCTAGATGTGAGGGAAAAAGGCATGGGGGCCCTCAGTCCTGCCATCAAGGAGGAAAGTCTTACAAGGAGGTAGAGCCTATGGTCAGGCTCTTTGTAGACAGGAATAACAGAACGATAAACTGAAGTCCTAAATTGAAACAGATATCTTGCAACAGTGGAAACATGTTTGCTGTCCTAACTACAAAGAATTAATGTCTCCTTGTTTTTTTTTTTAATGTCACAGAATATCAAAGCTGGGTTAATAGATAATATTAGTAATATGATGTCTTTTTTTTTGTTACCACTTCTAGAAACTTCTGTTTCTTGTGGCCTATGCATGTAACAGTGGTTTCTTGTTTTCTTTTTACTCTCAATATGCTGAAAGTACCTCAGCTTTCATTTTTCTTATGTTTCTGGGGGGTTTCTTTCGAGATGCCATATATAATGAGTCATGTCAATCACTCTCATTTGCATTCTAAAATAAGGTCAATCTTTCCAGCAAGTTGTGAAAAACAGCCACAGAAAAATAATCCATAAGTTTTATTTTTAACTCCCTTAAATACAATAACCTACTTCGTATTTGCAATCAGCATTTAAAAGGTTCCACTTTATTTTCAAATGAGTCTCATTTACTTCTATATATTGTATTTAATCCTTTGAGCTGAAATACCTTAAAGGCAGAGTAGAACAATGATCTCCAACCATCATTTCTATTTCCAGTTGCAATGCTATTTCACTGTGCTACGCCTCACCGTTGGTTCCACATAACATACCCACAGTTACAGTGAACCTATGTTTAATGCTGTCACACAAGTCTGTGCTGCATGAGTAGCAGGGAATTATAGTTGTTTTTTTCTCTAAAAGTTGAAATATTCTCTAATGTGGTGTGTTAGACAACAATAAAATATGGTTAACATCCCCAACTGTTGCCATTGCAGCCCACAAGTAGCTTTCAAGCAAAGAAAAACAACAGTTATAAACAAATGTTTTTTACCATTTCTTTTTCATGCTTTCACAGAGCCATAGATTTGAGTAGACCGCAAAACTCTTCTAAAGGAAAACTGTGACTGTTTTAGAGCTTCTGTAATTCACAATTCTTCACTTCTAGCCTAAATATACACATACACACATTCACAAACACATAGATAGAATTCAGCTGCCTTAAGGGTATGGAACATCAGATCTTAAATCCCAGGAAGCTTCTTTTATTTTTCTGCAGTTATTTTACATCTTTCTTTTCCTCATGCATGCATCAGTTATGTCTGTCGATCCAAGTTTTGATTCTTAACTCCTTCATGTCCAACAGCCATTCTGCAATGCTGTTGGTAATGAGATCTGCACTTACCTTCCCTACTCACACTATAAAGGGGACAGCTGGCTACATTTTCTATTAATTTTCACTTCTCCCCTCATTCTGCTCAAGAGTTACAGTTGGAAACAACAAAAAACTATACATATAAAATTTTCTTTTTAATATTTTTCAATTTTTTAAAAAATTAAAATACTGACTGCAGAGAACTTAAAATATGGAAAGTCTTGACCCCTTCTTGAACTCAGGGAAAACAGGGGCAGAGTCTTCTAACAATAACCCATTTAAACTATAGAAGGCACTTGAAATGTAATTAGTGCAGGAAATTGTTTTATTATTGTCAATAAAGTCTTATTAGTTTCTAAAGCAGGATTCTGGTTCATGCTCAAGTGTAGATTTTAAATTCAAATCCAATGCCTGATTATGTTCATTAATTGCAATAATAGCTTAGTGAGATTAACTGATACTTGTGTGACTGTCTGCCATGTAGGCTAGCTCATCAACATACAGATAATGGAGAGAGGTGTTAAGTTTATTGCAATCAGCTGGTGAATAGAAGAGATTCTCTCACTGAAGACATTTAAATATATATATATGTAAAAATCAGGAAAAAACATCATCAGTGTGCAGTTCTGCTTCACCTAAAGACTGTTATTTTTTTCCTTTTTAAATATGCTACAAGGGACACAGAGAGAATCAAGTATTATTACAGCAGAAATCAGGAGCAGCTCTTACCTTGGGAATAGTTTGACTTGCTCTCAGCAGAACGTCACAAGCCTTGCTAAAATCTTTTCCTCCTGTTGCACTTTTTACAAAGTGCTGGCAGCTGGCACACAGCCAGCACCGAGCCCAGAGCCACTGCTTATGTGTTGATAAACCCCATAGTGAGAAAGCATTAGATCCACCACTGCGAGAGAAGCAGTCGTATCCATGAGAAACCAAGCTTTTTGCCCTTTACTCATAAACCAACTTCCTATTTTCAGTCTCCTACAACTAGACCTTGAACAAACAGAACTGAACTAATTTTAACATATAATCAACTATTTTCAAGATTACAACCAATATCAATAGTCAAAGCGTGACGTGCACATAACATGACTTTAAAATGTCCTTTATGGTACTATAGGCTACTCCAAAGGGCAGTTATCTCCCAGTTATTCAGAATAAAAAATATAGATGTGAATATCATGATAATCAAGATCCTGCAGTGTATTGCAAGAATTGCACAGTGAGAGCACAAGTTTTTAAGTCTATAATACAAGAAAAAATACATCAGTAATCATCCTTTACTCTCAATACCAAATCAGTAAGTTAAGCAAGACTATTTTCTGACTGGAAAACAAATTAAAAAACCCATTGCGGAATCCCGAACAAGACAATATTTCTATCTGGTCAAATCCACTGGTAGAAGTTTTGAATTTTTTTCATAGTGTTTTGTCTTTCTATTGGAGTCAAAAAAATCCCCCAAAACCCAAACAATTAGGAAAAGTGCATGGACTATCCAACTATGGAATTTGCTTGAAAATGACACAATAATATTGTGTATTCTATGCATTTATAGTTGAGGATTCATACATGGTACCTAGCATAGCAGAAGGAGAATGGAACGCTCCGTGAATAATTTCTTTTTGTTCCAGACCCAAATCTTTATAGATCCAACATTTCTATTTAGTAATTCAGCTTGAATTTGCTTAACATCATGCAGCTATGAGAGAAGTGAAATTCAGGTGATTTGCTGAGAAGTATTTTCAGGAATGGGCTTCTTCCTGTTGAAGGTTACTAGCAAAATTCTTATGGAGGTCTGAGATGAAAGTCATGCTTATCATGAAAACTACCTCTACCAGTCACTGATTAAATACTGTGTCAAGATGGCATTGTAAGGTTTGCATAGTAGCTATGCTTGTTCTTCATAATTTATAGTAATGACTTTTACCTATTAGTGGTGCACACCTAACTAAATTGACAGTGAAATTTTATCTGTTCTGTATTTATAACTATGTTGTGTTTACCACAGTTGTGACTTTGCATAAGGGCATATTTGCCCAATGGCTTGCAGTTAAATTGGCAAAATGCATTTCTATCTTCATTATGACTTGTTTTTGTCACAGCTATGTATGACATCTCTCAGGGCGGTGGCAAAACTGTTATTGGGCAGGCACATCAGATGCAGAATTTGTCTTTATCTTGGATACATGAACCTGAAAACAGTCCCAGCTGAAGCCGCACCTTCAGACATGGACAGCATTCACAGTAGTATCTTATAAAGCTGTCTTTTGCAAGTAGGAGTGACACTAATGACCCTAACAGTAAAGCCATGGTGCTCTGAAATAATGCTTCATTCACTCCTTCTGGTGAAATTGTGGATCTTTCAACTAATATCTTACATATAGTACTGTGTTCAGTCTGTCTGTATCTCTCTGCTTTCCTTTCCCCTGGAGAGACAGTGCAAATATGCAGTTGTCTTATGAAAGAAATACTAAAGTACTCAGTTCGGAGTGTGGAGACTATTATTTCTGCTTCCTTCATCTTACATCATGTATTAGAAGCCTGCAGGCTGTCTTGTGGACTGGTATGCAACTTCTTTTTACTTAGGAGCTGTAATGAAGACCTGCATGCACACAAAGCATCAAGAAAAAAACCCTCAGTGAATGTTAAAAACATGCATCATTCACAGTACTATCTACTTCAATGATGTTCAATGCAGGAGGCAGAAGGTAGATGCATATGACATGTCACTTTCTGTTTCACTTTTTGAATCACAGCGGTCTACAATCTGCTCATGTGAACAAGCCCCATGGAAACAAATGCTGCCATGAATATTAAAGAATACAAATAAGGAATGAATCATTAGTAACAGATCACGCACTATAACACATAAAACTCAGTGTTTTGAGGATCACACAAAAGAAACTCCAATTAAAAACAAGATCAGAAAATTTAGTGGGCATCATTTATGACATATAACCCAATAGAGAAAAACAAAATTCGAAACCTAAAATGGATGATTTATAAATTATAGATATATTATAATATGTACTACCAGCTGCTTCCCCTCCTGTTTCGTATGTGATCCAGTCCCTCGCAACATATAAATGGAAAATTCTTATTTTGTATCCTTTTAATGTGGGAACTGGTAGTTCACAGGATGGGGAAGATTCAGAATGATGGTGTTGCTTAGGTAATTAATTTCAAAATATGCATTTGAAGTAATTTCTATGCTGAAAAAATTAAGTTTACGTTTGGAATCCAATGTAAGCACTGTAGAATAACTTCCCCTGTGCAGAAGAACCCACTGTAATAAAAGAAGCTTTCACAAAAAATTTTTATAGCAGATTTTGCATGATACATAAAGAGAAGATTAAAGTGTGCAGACACAGGACGTCTTCCCAAATAGCTGTGTGTATGGAATTTGTTGGTGGTAATGTAAAATCAGAAGCTTCTAGTTGCTTCGGAGCAAATACTTGTGTTTGTATAGTGTCTGACTGTAGCGTCAATGGTCAAATGCAGACTGGGCTGTGAACTCAACACTGTGGTTGAGATAGAAGTTTTCTAAACAAGAATTTGTGGAAATATTCCCACTTTTGATCATTAGATCAAGTTAAACAGAAAAATAACTCCAAACCTAACTGCGGCTGAAAGCTAAATGGCTTAAAAATGCTACCTAGATAATAATCAAGTCTAAAAAACAAATAAGTTACCCATACACCTTTATTTGTGAAGGGAAAAAATAAAAGGAAATGGGTAAAGATGCCTGTTATCAAGATGTTACAAATAATTAAGGTGTCAATAACAAGAATTTTTGCTTCTGAAGAAGTCATGCAAAATACATAATACTTAGCTATGTTATGAAGGCATATATTCATATATGAAATTTTCCAGTAGATCTCAGAAATGAAGATGACAAAATCAAAAGCTGGAAACACTGATCAAATTTAGAATACATGCAAAGAAAGACATGTATGGAGTAAAGAAGATGGTGGTAGTAGGTTACATGCCCCACTCTTCCTCCGAGATGTATGCTAGTGGAGAAACTAGGAATATAATGAGATTCAGATAAGCAAGAAACAGTGAAGAAAAGATGGCAAAGGATCCTAGGTGAAAGAGAGCAGAAGGGAAAAACCAGGGATGAATAGTAATGGAATCACAGTCACTAAGCTGAGTGGAATGTAAGTGTTAAGAGTTTCAGACTAAAGAGGAACATGGATGACATTTCTGAAACTATGAAAACTAAAAGGCAGGATTGTGTGTGATCAGAACTCAGGTGGAAGCATATTTGAAGTGTTTATACTATCTGACTATCTGCAACATCAAAAGAACTAATTTAGTATGTAGAAGTCCTTGGCAGCTTTATCCTTATGCTTGCACTGGAGTAAGATGAGGCAAGTAGGGGAGCACTTGGATTTCATATCACACACACAAAACAGCAATACCTCTTCTTGCTGATGGCATGATTGATGGCATGATGTTGTCTCTTCTGCAATGAAGAGGAAACCAAAGTAATCTCTAGAAATTCTAATACATAAATGAGAGGCTTAGTATTTAAAAGTATGTTGGCAAAGGGATCTGAAGTTCTCCAAATAATCTGCCCAGTACTATTCAGATAGATGTCTTCAGATAACTTATTCAGATTTAATTCAGAAAGTGATAGCCAGAATAGAAATTGCCATACTAAAATTTATAGTTAATTCTGCTTGGGCTGTAATTACTTACCTTTAAGGGCAACTACTACATCTTAGAATCAAGACAGAATTAAGATGATGATTTAAAACACTATCTACTCTTGATACAGTTTATCTCTAAGGTAAAAATGAAAAGAAACCTTAGTTCCTATTTTGCAGTGAATATGATTAGTTTTAGGCCTGTAATAGGAGAAAAACCAAACCTTTCACAGAATCACAGAATGGATAAAGTTGAAAGGACCCCATTGTGTTGTTTCGTTCTCCCTGTTCAAGCAGGGTAATCCTAGAGCACGTGGCACAGGACTGTATGTAGAAGGTTCTTGAATATCTTCAGTGAGAGAGACTCCACAACCTCCCTGGGCAATCTGTCACAGTGCTCAGTCACCTGCACAGTAAAGTTGTTCTTCCTTGAATTCAGGTGGAACTTCCTGTTCATCAGTGTCTACCTATTTCTTCCTGTCCGAGTGCTTGGCACTGCCAGGAAGAGCCTGTATCCATCCTCTCAGCAGCCTCCTTTCAGATGCTTATTTACACTGATGAGGTCTCCTCTCAGTTATCTGTTCTGAAGGCTGAACAGATTCAACTTTCCCAGCCTGTCCTCATGAGAGACATGCTCCATCCCCTTAATCGTCTTTATAGTCTCTGTTTTGCTATGTATTTCATCTGTTATCATAAGCAAAATGTCTTCATTATAGTGAGTGAACAGTCTATCTTCACATATTAGAAATCTACAGTCATAGTTACTTTTGTGATGTACACCATTAATCAATTTCTCCACTAAGTTTTTTCATACTAACTTAAAATATGAAAAAACACCTGTTTCTCTGCTTAGATTTTGCACCCATTTTTGCCAGAGGTGTTGCAAATGTCCTGCTGATGTCCTTATTAATTGGAGTCATTCTCCTCCTCTGTTGTAATATATGGGTCACAGAAATCACTGCACAACATCATGAACTGTAACAGAAATCATGCCAGCTTTATATAGTTTTTAGCTATACAAAATATTGCTCTTGCTGTGTCATGGTTTTCCTCTCCTAAGGAGTTACTGTAGATAGAGACAATTCTCTGACAACTGTTATTTGACAATTCACTTACAAGGCAAATCAACTGAGCTTGTCCATAGCTTTAACAAAATAATCTATTTCTTTATTAGTTTTTCAACAATTTTCTTATGGATATGAAAGTTTATTCCACTCAAAAATACTGCTACAGCAACAGAACAATCACTATTTCAAATTTATACTTAGTAACCTTTACATAATTTTCTGATGATGATTGTTTATATTGCTGAAATTTTATTAAGTAGAATTAATATTAATTATATTAAGTAAGAGTAAATATACTATATTTTCTATATCTTGTGCATAGCACTAAAATCAATCTGTATCTTTATCCTCTAACAAATAAAAATCTTTGTAAACAGGATAAACATAAAGTACCACCTAGTCTGCTTTTGATATCTCCAATCTACACAAAATATAAACAATTAAGACAGAAATATTTGAGGAAGGACTAAGGTACAAAATTACAATTTGCATAGGAGCTGGAAATAGTCTAATTTTACAGCCAGGCCTTTGCAGAATTCTTAGTTGTTGCTTTTCTGTTATTCAATTTTCTGCATAATCTGGCAATATGCCAAGTACTTCCATCTAAATGTACTCGTTAAATCTCACAGAAATCTAAAATTCACTTCTGGTAAACCTGTTGTTTACCTGTCCTATACAAAATACAATTTAAGAAAAACAATACTGTCCCTAGTGCCTCCAAGTAAAGATTATTCAGGAAAATCAAACTACAAATACTGATTTATGCTTAAATACCACATAGCAACAGCCACTGAGAAATTTTTGGCAAACACTAGGTTCTGTTTTGACAAAAACAGAAAGAAAAATATCTGCAAAAATAGATTATTATTTAGGAGTTAGAGCACACTATATTTCATTTCTTTTGAAAGTTATACAGGAATGGTCAGCAGATATAGATAAGGATGGAAAAAATCCCTTATTTACACCAAATAAAATCTGGAAAATAATATTAATTGAACTGTGTTCAAAATTCCCTCCAAAATCCTAGTTTGATTTATTAGAAATGTTAGGCACATTAGATACAATCTATTTGAAACTAATTATTTCAGACATAAAAAATACAAAAAAACTAAGAATAGTTGCCTCTTATTTGTATGATAGATATGATTTTCACTAAAAATATTCATGTGAAAATAACTTGTTTAAAAAGAAGCACTATAGTATTTAAGATCTATTATTTTCAATCCTTAATCTGTTAAAAGTAAAAAAATAGCTGCAGTGCATTTCATAACAACAGGATCATGTGCTCTGCACACTTTGGAGAGCAACAGTTGTTAATAAAAACCAGAAAGACCCTGGAATGCAAAGGCAGGCTTTGTCCTAAAAATTGATATTATTTCAGCACACAGAAATTTAGAGTGCAATCTATTGTATGGTACTATACAATGCTTGTATTACCTAGGGTGGTCTTTCCAGTATTAGAGAAATATTGATTTTAAAAGTTGATGTCATTCACTGTGTCTTCATTAACTGGTTTGCAAAGGTCCTTTATTTCTTTCACTTTACAGGATGGGAAATTTATAATCAATTTTGTTAACTTAAGTAAAATTTAAACCTAGCTAATAATGACTATGCTCAACATCCTCAAGTAATATTCTTTATATCTAATATTATAAATAAATGTTGGAGAAATACTAAAAAAATCCTGAAAATAAAATCAAACATCTAGCTTGTGTCTTTTATAGCCCTCCACCAAATTATTTTTCAGTTGAATACATCTAAATTATTGGATGCTACATAAACCAAAACATCAGAAATTCATCTTATGTCTTTCAAATGTTCAAATTCAAGCTTTTACATGAAGGCAAAATCTCAATGCTACCAATTGTTAGTATTAAAAATTACGTTCTCAAGAAGAAAGCTCCGTGGCTTATGTTTTCATCAGCTTCATTATGAAACTTTTCCTTCGACATAGTTTCAAGGTTTATCAACTTTCTAAGGACAGAATCAAAAATGGCCTGATGTTTAAAACTTCGTTGTTGTAAAGGTCTAATGGGAATCATACTCCTGTTGTAAAGGAAATGAGTTAACACAGCACTAAACTAATCAGCACATTAAGGTCTGCAGCTTCAAGTTCTAAGGGTTTAAAATCAGCTCCCTTATTTAAAGTATAAAGCAGGCTTTTCCATGCATAAAAAGCACAGTGCTAAGCCCTCTGAAGGAATGAAAAGCATTTTCTTCTCCTGTAGGTAGCAGGCATATTTAACACACGACAACAACTCACACACACACATTACAATCAAAGAACAGACAGATATTACAAAAGCCCTCTGCCTGAAGAAGTTTAATCTACAGCTGTCATTGTCCTTAGGAGTGTTATGGATCATATTCATGTCTTAATAATGCCATTCTGCAGAACTGAATGCAAAATCCTCTGGGACAGAGAAAAGGGGGAATATGTCCAAGATGTTTAGCTACAGCCTAGTGAACAAGGCTGTCACCTGACTAGAAACCTCAGAGGACTTATGTACTCTAAAAGGATTTTT
This sequence comes from Lepidothrix coronata, assembly GCF_001604755.1. Taxonomy (NCBI): domain Eukaryota; kingdom Metazoa; phylum Chordata; class Aves; order Passeriformes; family Pipridae; genus Lepidothrix; species Lepidothrix coronata. The sequence goes on from NW_016690184.1 coordinate 670,776, forward strand.
ACTGTATGTCTTTAACTGGACCACCAATACAGAGAAGAATAGAATTTAGGTCATCTCTTAGCACCAAGAAATTCTATGTTGTAAAAAGAGTGCATCATTTTTGGATGGGTGCTGAGAAAACATTTGTAAGAATCAAGGAGAGGAAATACACTTGCAAATGAAGTCTGGAAATGACAATGTAAATATGGTGGTTTATATTAGTTGCATTATGCCCAAAAAAGAAAAATAAAAAAAAATCACAGAGCTTTAATGGGTTAAACCTCTTATTTAGTCTGGAAAAAAATCTATAATCTGATATACTAGGCTCGAAATAATGAAAACCACTGTAAAAATAATTATCTAAAGATTTGAGGTTTGCTAAATAATGAATATTCTGCTTTTGTTCCTTTATATAATTCAGGGAATTACTGATTAAGGACCACCTTCACTAGAGTGATTGCGACCAAATCCCTATACTGTGTCTTTCTGCCCCTCAAAATGGAATCAAGAACTATGCAGGACCTGTGAAATTAAGCATTTTCAAGCAATAATCCAAAATCTGGAAATGAAGCAAGAAAAAATCCAATGCTAGATAACAAAAAACAGGGAAGACAGCGGCTGGCACTCTAACCTCTCCTCATCTTCCAGGTATGTGATTAAAGACTGCATGCAGATCTGTCTGCCTGGAAGCTGAAGGCCAGATATTTATGCTGTGCATTGTCATGTACAATTGCACTTTCAAAGAACGAAACAGGGATCATTATTCTCTTTTACAGCAGTGCCACAAAGGTGATGGTAGTGGTTCTGTTCATCTTTTATGCCACAAAGCAATTATTACACTGTTAGCCACTGAGAGACACAGATTAACTTTTTTTCTGTGTCTAGGATTCAATATCTGTACCTCCTATGTATTAGCAAATGTTCTAGCTACTAGACAGAAAGCTAGCCCAGAGGGTATTTTGTCCCTCAGGGTGACAAAATTCATGAAAATATATAAGTGAGGAGAAAAGTATAAATTTTGTAGCCTTAGATGAGGTCACTTATCTGAGAGAAGAGAGACACAGAATGATTTTGATTTGCTTTATGGTGGATGGGGATAGAGGAACTTCTATAGCATGATTTACCTGAATAATTTTAGATGCATTCCCTGAGATGAATCACACCCTAAAAACATCTATTTTTCTGCACAGAGACAGTCTAGTGTCAGACTCCAAATCCTGCCATAGGCAAAAGAGAAAATACCATTTACATGGCAACTAGAAATCTGTGTTTTTAAGGTTTCTTAGCACATGTTATGTAATTAGTATGGAAATGCCACATTAATATTAAAATTGTTATGCAATAAAGTCTTCCTAGTATTTATGCCTTTTCTTAGCTGTTATGCTCATCCTTCCTGTGTTCTGCTGGGTCCTAAGGTTGACTCTTCAGTCTTCCTCAAGAGTAACAGGGGTGGGAGGTTGTAGGAGAGGTCACAGTGAGCTGTCAGCATTCTCAGGTCTTCAGCAGAAAAAGTGTCACATTTATTTCTCCTCAGGCTTGGTCACTACTTTGGGTTCTTTTTAAATGTTTCCCTGTCACAGCCTCCTTCCTGCTCCTAGACTGCCAGATACAGCCTGACAGTGGCCTCCAGCCCCACCTCAGCCCTATGCACACAGAGGGCTGTGATTTGTCAGGCAGTGAGAGGTGGGGGATGTCACCCCCTCCCCAGCAGGGTCACCCCAGAGCTGAAGCTGGAGCAGGGGAGGCAGCAGCCACTGACAGCAGCACAGGGGTTAAACCAGCAACACCAGCTGAGTCCAGAGTGAGTCTGAGCCCCTGAACTGCCAGGTCAGTGCTCAGCCAGGGCAGACCCTTGCTGAGGGCAGAAAGCATATTTACTGGGCTGCACTGATGACCTAGATCCCATATGGAAAACATAATTAATCTCCAAGGTAAGTCATGATGATGTCTAAAGTCTTGCTAAGGACTAACTATGGACTCTTAAGGATCAAGTGTAAGTATCTATTGCAACTTAAGTAAGCAAAGCTGACTTTTCTGATGTTATTAATAGTTACCTTGTATGTCCTTGCAAGCCACAGGGAGAAAGAAAAGAAGCAGCCTGCGGCAATGTTGGCCCTACACCTGAGTTGGTAAAAACAACAGTACACTTGCAAAGTTCTGAGAAGTATCTATTCACTTGTGTGCAGAAGCAAGAGAAACTCAATTAATTAAATGACATCTTGACCTTCATCTTCCCTCACAGTTTCCCCAAATCCCCTAATCTCTCTGAGAAGGAAGCTTCAAATCAAGGAATGTGAGATGACTTCAAATCCAATGAACTTAAAAATGAAGCGGTATGGTTTTCCAGATAAAATAAAGAAGTACTACTGCTTTTCTGGACACTGAATTAAAGAATTCAATACCCAATTTGTCTTATATATCTATTCAATAGATTCCTACATATTTTATCATACCAATTCCCTTACCCCATTTTTTTTTGTTTATTTAAAACTCATCTGAAGTACTAAACTGTGTACTTGAACTTTGATTAGAAAAACTTCTGTTCTTTCTACTCAGCTGAAAGGACAGAAGAAGGGATACCACATCAGGATTTTATTGATCACTGAGTTGTTTCTGGTTCTAATTTCTATGTTAACCTATACAGTAATAATATATAGTAAAATTTTGCCCGCTGGTGATTCCAAACAGAAGCCTCTGACATTACTGAATCAGTAATATTCATATTTCATTTTCTATGAAAAATAATCTATTATGGGCAAGTTCCTTGCACTCTCTCTTCTATTGAGCAAGTCCTTTAAATTTTAGAAAATGAAACTAACCATTTTTAAAAAATCTTGAGAGACTGTTTACTTTTCAGTCATCAGAATCAAATGGAGTGTGTCAAGAACCTTCACTCTATTAAGTAAATAAATTATAAAATTGCTAGTATTGCCAAGGTAACAAAAAAGATCACTCCTGGAAGACATTATAGTACATGTTCAGATTCATCCATAGATTAATAAGGAAAAAAGGCTATTTTAAGGTTAATTCCAAGCTAGCAGAAAATGCAAGAAACCACATATCTTATATTTTGACTGCACTGGGTTTACTGTTGCAAATCGTCTTTTAGGTGGGTCAAATCTATCATAAGAATTACTCAGGGATTTAAGTATGATGAGTTCCAACCTTTTATCTGTGTTTTGATCTCAGGTATAATTCCTAGTAGAAACCTAATGTAAATAAAAACACAGTCTGATTAATCAGCATCTCATTAGTTTGTGTAAGTTAACATATCTACTTTTATATTATCAAAAATAGCAGCCTTCTATGATTGTTTAGTATTGACTCTAGATATTTTACATCTTATAAGAGGAAGGGTACATATCATACACATTTTGTGGAATATTTCTCTATCCTCATCTATTGCTTATTTCCTGACAGAAAGTTAGTGTCTTAAAAATTTTGTATATATATAATACTTCAACAAAATTAAATTTTACCATAGAAGCCTGTTGTCATTTATGCCTTCTGCTGCTATTAGGACTTTTTTTACACAGCTTGGCCAGTACAGCTAATCTGTAGTGCTGAATAGAACCATAATAAGGAACAACTACATTTAAGCTGATGGATTTTCTCACAGTTAGTTTTAAGGCAAGAAAAAAAATGCAGTAGTAGTTCATATCAAATACGTGTAATGAAACTGCTGTTGTTGCTTGGCAACCCGGATCAGACTTTTGGGAGAACAATAAATAACTACAGTGATCTGTAGAGGTTTGCCTATAACACAAAGAGGTAGCTGATATTCCTTGACAGGTTGGTTTACTCTCTATGAGAGTTCTATCTGTGTGTCTTTTCATGATTAAAAGTTTAAATTTATCTGTTTAGATGGTTGATAATGTTCACTTTATCTTTTCTCAATTTATATTGGCAAACAAGCGACCTTCAGGTGAATCTGTTGAGCAGATCTTCCGTCCAGCTTCCAATATGACTTTGAAGGTTTCTTGGAGTACCTTCATTTGCTCATTCAAGAAGTAACTAACTTTAAGCCACTGCTGTCGGGGAGACTTTTTCAGAACAGTGTCTCTTAATGGCAGTGTAAAGAGCTGTGTTTGCTTCTACATTTCAGATGTCTATAAGTCAAATGCCCAAATCCAAACCTCTCTGTTTTCTGTCCTGTGAGGACCAAAGGTCATGATGAGGTGCAGATTTGGAGGTTTGAAGGGAGCTATAAATAAGAAAACCTGCATCATTATTAAACTTAAACCAACACACGAGCTCACCTTCAGTATGAATGGCTGGAGTACTTTGTGCCTGGTCAATGTGGCACACATTTTTGTAGCTTCTGACCTCCCCAGTATGAAAGAGGTGCAGTTTGTTTGCTGCAAACTTTAATGGGAGTGGTAGTGTAAACCTAGGCTTCTTAGGCAGCATTTATAGCTGTTCCCCAAGAACAGCAGCATGACCTTAAACAGCTGAGTCAGGACTGTGACCTGAACGTTTTTTCCTGACCTGGTACTCAACCATCAGCATAGATACAACTTTTCTTGTAAGATGAACTACTTCAGAGTTTTGGAAAAAGAAAAAAACCTTGCTTTCAGCAAAAATTATAAAACATTTATTGGAATAACTGCTTTCTACACAGATGCTCCATTGCTGTCTCTTTCCAGTTAATGTACTGGTAAAGTATCCTCTTCCCTGAAGTGGCAGTAGATAATTTCATTACAGTTTAATTTTGTGTCTGCAATCAGTTTTGTCACGTATGATGTAATGGTGTTTACATTAGAGGTCTGAATTTCACTGAACACATGGAGGAATTTTCTTTAAAAATTTTCTTTAAAAAGAACTTAACTCCCTCTAGACCAAGTTCTCATCATCAGTGCAACAGAAGTTTAGCATACAAAGGGAAAAAAAAAAGAATCATGGTGCAAACTTTTCTTTTTTTTCTAGTTGAACTTCAAATCGTAATCAAGTGTAGCCTACTCAGAGTCAGTGTCTATCATAAAGACTTTCACCTATTTTATCATTGAAAAGAGCCAGCATGAATGGTACTTTTCTACCTCTAGGTACACCCTATTTTATTTGTCCTTTGTTTATAGATAAGAGTGTTGTTTATAGAAATGTATTTGTTCTCTCAAAACCTTCCCTTTTAATTTCCACCTTTAAGCTACTGTCTAAGGTTCCAACTATTGTGTTTTCAAGAAAGATCTTTAAAAAGGAGTAAGAATATGATACTACAATCATGAAAAGAGGATAATTCATTTACAACCTCCAGCTATAAAGACTTCCTTTAAAAGAATTTCCTCAGCATGTTAATGTTCCCATCCTGTGGACAGGTTATCTAATGATAAAGGACAAGAGTTTAAATAACACTTTCTTTTCTCTTAGGCACTAAGACAAAACTCACTTATTTACAAGACTAAATATGCTTCAAAGGGATTAAAACCAGACACAAAAGTGTAAAACACTGCAGAATAAGCCAGAGAGTGTTTTATTATCTTTTTCTTCCACCTGACTACAGTGGATGAATAAATCTAACACCATTTGATTTAACTGTCTGTGAAGAAGAGTATGAAACTAAAGGAAGCCATAAAACAGTAAGCAAAAATGCTAAGTGTTTCTAGTTATTCTGACACATACCTAGATGCCCCACATATCATTAGTGCATGAATAAGACACTGATGGATATGCTGCAACAAAAACCTTTCTTTTCCATTTAATACTCTTACTGCAAAAGTGTTTTCCATTAATGGGCTCATATAGATTGTGATTTCACAGAAATTTCTTATGGCTGTTTACAAGAATGGAGCTATTGATGGGACTGCAAGGGAATTTCAAAATTAGTTTGTATGTACTAATTCCAAATAATACACTTAGTTTTTATTATCTTCCTGGAGTTCACTCTACCTTTAGTCCCTCATTTAACACGATATCACTAAGCTGTAATACTGCTTCACATATGAGAGGCTGAGCATTTTAACTGTTTTAGTGGTCTTAAAGTGATGATACCTGTAATGCAGAACTAGAAAAAGCCTTTTGATGCTTAACACCTATAAACCTGTCAACGTAGATCATGGAAAATCTATTATAACCATGAACACTTTCTGCTTCAAATTGAGATAAGCAGGCAAACCTTTTATGGCAATTTGAGAGTCATTTAATGGTGTGAATTGCTATTCAGAAGCTTTTATACATATGATAAGTCCAATATAATACTTGAGCTTAAGAAGGTGACAAACATTAGCTAATATATCTGTCATTTCATAGGTTTTACCAAGTGTAAATGGCATTGGACGACTTATCATAAAACAAAAACAACACAAAATATAAACCAGCTACCTTATGCTATCATTTTAAAACATCACATTTAAATGATATATTAGTTAAAACATTACAGTGCATGAAAGAAAAACAAAAAACCAAACAAACCACCCAAAGAAACAAATTAACAACCCAAAACAAAGAGATAAAAAAATAAGGAAAGTAAAATCTGCAGGTGAGCCTTATTTATTATTTGTTAATGGCAGTACCTTCCACTAATTGATATACCTTTTACTTTCTCTAAAGAAGATAAAATACTGCCCACTACTTATTAATTTGTTAATTCAGTCAACACCTGTCCCACTACTAGGAAAGTGTTTTCCATCCAGAACCTTTTATATACTTGATAAAGTTGCTAACAGATTTAAAAATATATACCTAATCAAGTAGTGATCCACCTCTTTACAGGTATAAAGATTTTCAGAATACCTTTTGGGGTTTTTATGGTTTTGAGCTTAAATATCAAAATGGACAAAAGTATCAGCAAGGTTAGACTTCTCTAGCTTAGATTTTACAACAGTGACTCTCTAGTGCTTCTAACTTGGGCAAACATAGAGGTAAAGTTTGGTGCTTAATTTTTTGGAAATTAAGTACTCGTGTTCTCTTCAGATGGGCTGAGAGATGCAGAAGAAACCCCAGCACATTAAAACAAACGGAAATAACCAAAATGAAATGCTCAGGAAACATTCAGGCAAAGTAGGTATGTACTCAAAAAAGGTGAGGAATTGTCCTAAGGAACACTGGCTAACTTTTGATTCATGGAGGTTACATCTGGCCAAAACAGAAAGAACAGATTGACTGGATCTGCTGGATCAATTGGACAGGGGAGGCTTACAAGGCCATGACCCTTTTACTCATTGCCAGTTGGTGCAAGCTCTATTTCATGTGATAAATGAGATTGATACATAGCAAGCTTTAATATAATTATAGATGTAAATTGTATGTCAGTAACTAAAAGCACACCTGTCAGTTTATTTCTACTCACTATCTTCAAAATTCACACTAAAATACACCAAGTATTTGTATTTTTAAAAAGGTGATAGTTCCCTGCATACAGTTTTCAAATGTGCAGCTAGCATAAAACTAACAGTTCTTAGGTAACAGATCAGAATATCAGATATCTGTTCATAGTTCTGTAAGAGCTCTTGCTTGTCCTATGAACAGAATAACCTAGTGTTTCATTTGACTCCTCCTTAGTCAATGGAATTGAACTCTTGGTCAGCTGAATAGCTTCACTGACAGTACAAACCACATTGCAGTCACCTGAAACAGTTAGAAACACCTAAATTTACTTTTCATAATTGAACTCAATCCCAGTCCATGAATCTCAGTCTATGAATTCTTTCATTTTATTTCTAGACATCCCAAGAAAAATTGCAGAGGGCACATAGTTTAGACCGTAAGTATAACGAAATATTAAACTGAAAATCCTTTGAACAGAAACCTGTTTTTCATTTGGAATGTCTTTTCATTAGATGTTGATGGCACGAAATGTGATCTCTGTTCATATGCATAAAGCTACTCCATAAACAGATTTTTAGAATACAGAAATGAAAACCATAAGCATTTCAGTGAAGAGAGATCTACAAAAACTGCATTCAAGAGTTGTCAGCCCTCCTAGGTATTCTTTAGTAATTCTCAGAGCTAAAATATCTTTTCATACTGAAATAGAAAACAGACTAAATCTCAATATAGCAGGTCTATAACTCATGCAAATGGATTGGCTCTGTACAGTGCATCATGAGTGTAGTAGCAAGAATACCACTGATGTTTTAAAGCTATACAGGGAACTGAATCATTGTCTCTGCTTATGATTTGTCAGCTAAAATTACATATCCTGCAGGGGTCTTGTAAGAACACTCAGGTCTGGGTAACGGTACAAAAGTTTCCTAAGTTTCCATTTCTGACCTGCTATTTTTGAACCTTTTAAATCAGAAATGCTCTTGAGATAGAGACATAATACAGAAAGGCTGAATTCTATTTGGAAGCCCTTGTTTAGTTTCTGTACTTAGCTCTTCTCAGTGATGATGTACCATTAAAATTCAGCATTTGTAATAATTGATATCTAAGGCTATCAATGTTCCCCCCTCAGTGTTTTTCAGTGACATCCACATCCAGATCTATCATATTTCCATACAATTTAACCAATAAGGTGCTCAGAATTTTCCATTTACATCAGGGATCTCAGCAGCGTCCTAAAATGTCATAGGTTCAATATCTGGTTTTACTAGATCTCATAGCTGACTATGATTTGCATAAAAATACAGAACTAAATCAAACTTACATACAACTAAAAAAATAGGCTCCATTATACACTGAAGACAAACTCTTTCAGATAAAAGCCTCATGAACCTAATTGAACTATTCACAATTAGACAGGAATGATATACAAAACTAACATTGAGCCTACTCTCCCAATTTCTGCATGGATCATGTGGAACAGCAGTTCATAGAGTTTTCTCCTTCTTTCATCTGATGGCACAAACTTGTTCTATCTTAGTGAAAAACTGTCAGCCTTAGTAATTATGTGATCCATACTCAGGGGTAAATAAATGTAATTTCATGGAAGACTGTGTGCAAAACAACATCACAGAAATGAAACTACAACCCAAGATGAACATAGGCACAGAAGAAAAATTAATCTCATAAAGCTGACATTAGTTCACAGAATCACAGAATATTCTGAGTTGGAAGAGACCCACAGCATCATCAAGTCCAGCTCTTAAGTGAATAATCCATGCATGGATCAAACCCGAAACCTTGGTTTATTAGCATCATGCTCTAACCAACTGAAGTAAGTTGAGGAATTTTCTGTTCTCAGTGTTAAAAACCACAACTGATAATTACAAAGTGGGCCACATCCTATCCTTCTCACTACTGCTAATGTTGTTTCCTGGCCTCTTTTTTTTTTTTTTTCCCTGTTTTAGAAGACAAATCCTCTTTTACTACACTAAATGAGCTTGTGGAAAGCATACAGAGACAAGGCCTCTGAGATAACTAATTAATATCAGTGTTATAGAATATACTGCTTCAGGAGGTGGACTGAAAGGTTGATTAAAAGAAAGTGTAACAGGAAGCTCTTAGAACTGCATCAGGATACAGTGTTGTAAACAACAATAAAGCACTGCTGCCAGTATACAGTAGTTTACAGACCTCTCAGGTGCCATGAGGAACATGTAGGTGCAGAATTGTCATAGTTATAAAGTGTAGTATTTCCCTACCCAAGCCCTACTGCTGGAGATAAAAAGAAATCCAAATTTTCCTCCATTTCTTAATCCATGATTTGTTTCAATAATCATATTTGTCAGTAAATTTAAATGCTTAGAAGCAATAGGTTGAATTGCTTATAACAGCGGCAACTTTCCTTCACCCATCACAGTTTGCATGCTGAATGCCAATCTTTCTATAGCCACTCACATGTAGCAGAAGAACTAGACAGTTGAGCAGAGGAATAAAATATCAGCTGGGTTATCTCTCACAATGTTACTGCCCTGAAAAGAGAATGTATGGCAAAATTATCCTCTCATATACACATCTCATTTTTATTAGACAAAGATAATTTTCCTGTGGAAGTTAAATATTGCTTTAAACATGGTCATTATGATGATGATGGATTGTGAGGAAAAGCACAGTTTTTGGAGTGACAAAGGAGGAAGAAATCAAAATCTGCCATCGTTATGCACAAAATTTTTCTGTTGAGCCTGAAGGATTTTTTTACAGAATGATGCCCAAATGCACAAGAGGGGAAAAAAAATCCATTTTGTTTCAGTATGAATGGTCCAGCTCAGTAGTACCTTTTTCTTGATAACATTGTGCTTTAAAGCCATATCAACAAATGTAAAGTTATTGTCATGACCAGGATACAGAGTGAGGAACCAAAAAACCATACCCTTCCTTCTTGGAAATCTCACTTTTCTTTCCCTGTCCTAAGTTTGCTGATCTCTTGTACACTCTGACACATTTACTGTCAGCTCTATTGGGAAATGGACCATGTTTCCATGTCTCTGTAAAATGCCAATCTCACTTAAGAAACTGCACAGGTTATAGAAAAAAAGAAAGAAAAAAATCCACTCCGTCATTTCAGTTAATGGAGTGGTATCCTCAAAGTTTCACACTTTAAGATGTTGCAGCTGGAACCTAAAGCAACCAGCAGCACAGTGGGTCCTTTCTCAACTTTCTTGCCCTTCGTGAGCCTTACAGTTTTATAGGCAGTGTTAAAGAAACCAAAATATATGGGAAAGGGATTTAGAAAGAGAAGGAATTGTGCCCTCTCCTGCTGTGTATCCTGTTTAAAAGGTTTTTAGTTTTGTGTTTGTTTTTTTTTTTTTAATTAAAAAAAAACCCCCACAACCAATCAAACAAAACCCAAATACCTAAAAAAACAACAGAGAGCAGGGGTATAGTTTGTCTTTTTTTAATCACTTCATTATGGTATCTGTACTTCTAGTTTAACTCTTTTTTCTTAGCAATTTTTGTGTTCTACTTAAACATTCACCATCTCAACCTATATAAATGCATTCCTCCAGCTAAATGCTGGAATTATTGCATCTCCATCTTTCCATGGTTTACAGAAATTTGCAAATCACAGCTCTGTCCAGTCTAGCCCCCCTCCCAGCTGTGCCATGATTACAACAAAGTGTAAAAATCACAAAGATCAGATTGGGAATGAATCCACAGCAACTCTTTTATCCAGCCCCTGGACTTCTTACCAAGCTTAGATATTTACACATCATCTGTGAGTCTTGCAAAATGACTGTTTTTTCCAAGTTTGAGTTTGCAAAATTTTCCCACAGAAACTTCTATTCTTATTTTTCCCTACTAAATGTTTTTTCTCTTACCTAAGCCCCACTAGTTAAGGAATTTTTTGCGTGACTGTAGCTGGACATCACAGTTACAGGAGACAATAAGGCAGAAGACTTTACAAACACACATGAATCTCATGATTGCATCCTTGAACGAAGAAAAGATAAAAGCAATCACATGAGAGGCACAATATATTGTCTTAAACTCAGCAAACCCAAAGGTGGAGTTAAGCATAGGTGCTTTCAGTCTACATTCTTGATCTAACTTTCAACTGAAATAACTCTGAAAACAGTAGTCTCATTCAGAGGGAATGCTGTATGGTTATAGAAGTACCAGTAATCACTGTAGCATCAAAAAACTTTGGATCCCCAAAACCATACCTTTTGCACACACAGAGGGAGTTAGGCATGCCTGTATGTCAAAAGGCTCGGGCCATTGATGACAACAAAGTTGAACTGAACTGATGTTCACCTGATGCATCTCATGTATAATATATTATTTATGGCACAGGGTCAGATCACTTGTTTACTTTGCTTTTGCAATGTGACAAAGACTGACTACTGCGAGGATCTATTCTGCCTCACCAGTCATTGTAATCCATTAATGGTTTTTTTAGAAAGCACTGCAAAAAATCAAAAGTACATCAGAGTAATCTAAGTAGGATTTATGCTGAGGATATGAAAAATCTGCAATAAGGACACCATTTCCTTTTTTCCTGTATTGACAAAACTTAACAAATCACCATGGGTGATGCTTTTGTCAAGACAAATACACAAACAGTTTATAAGAGTTCTTGTGAAAAGTTCTGGATTTTTTTTTTTTTTTTTAGAGTTTCTAGTTTTAAAAGGAAGATCCTCTGGGTAAGACAAGACATAGTCAGATGCACCTTACATCCTTACAAATTATTTAACCTTACAAATTATTTAACGGCACTAATGTTAGTGAAATCTCTTTACATGGATGCAGAGGACCTGAGGTGCAACAGTTCTGTGTTTATGCCAAGCTGCTGGTCAAAGCCCAGTGCTGACACCGGCCAGAGTTGTCTTCTCCTATGCTCAATAATTCCTGCTCATCAGGCATCCCTCAGCAGAGGGATAGGTCTCGGTTAGTAGTCTTTCTTTGGTCCACTTACTAGATGCTGTGTAGTGTTCCTTTCTCCTCTCCTTGTGGCAAAAGAGTCCATGTTTTCTATCTTGTAACTTTTTTTTCCCCAAACAAAGTGGGAGAAAATAACTATTTACATATTAAAAAATCCAAAGGAATTAAGAATAGGAGCTGATTTACCTCAGTCCTTTTGGGCTTTATCATAAATAAGTTCCCACAGAGGAAGATCCATTAAGAATATAATGTTCTGACAACTTCTGGACATCCTGAAAGTTAAAACCAGAAAAATGTCTCTGTTCTCAGCCTGCAGAAAACAATGCTCTGGGGAGACCTTATTGTGGCTTTTCAATACTTAAAGGGGACTTCTAAGAAAGATGGGGACAAACTTTTTAATAGGGGCTGTAGCAATAAGACAAGAATTAATGCTTTGAAACTAAAAGAGGGCAGATTCAGACTAAACATAAGGAATAATTTTTTTTACAGTGATGGTGGTGAAACGCTGGAACACCCAGAGAGGTGGTATATGTCCCCCCCCGGAAACATTTAAGATTGGGTTGGATGGGGCTCTGAGCATCCTGATCTAGTGGAAGATGTCCCTGATCATTAAAGGGGGATTAGAAGACCTTTAAAGGTTTCTTCCAAGCCAAACTATTCAAATATTGATTCTATGATTCTATTCTGTTCTGAAACCATCACTGTGACTTCAGTAATGGAACTGGGTATGTATCACAGCCATCTGTACAAGAAATACTGATTTCCTATACATTTTCTTTGTAACAGTACTCGCAAGAAGAGTCATAGACTCATCAACTGCAGTGAAAAAGAAAACGGAAAGGATTTTTGTAGTGTTTTCCTTCTAAGCCATTTCCTTTGATAAAGAGATATGTAATAACAAGTTACTGCATTGTATATTTCTATTACCAGATCTGAAAGCTTTTTTCTGACATGATCTAATATATTAAGCACCCATTCTAGAGATGGAGAAATGGACATACGCTGAAATTACTTTTATGAACTCAACGCATCAGAAGCAGGGACTGAAAACAGAAACAAGATGGAAACAATTGATGCTTTCACTGAAAAATGATTGATATGATCTTTTCTGAGAACCTTAGTAAGGCAGCTGAATTATTACCTGGTACGTTTTAGGATTTCACTTGACAGTCCTCAGATATCATAATCTGTATGTGGATCCATTCATCTACTCCTCTTTTTCCTATGAAACATGACATATCTAAGAGTGTATTCAATCACACTCCTACCCCAGCCAACAATACAGCCCTTGAGACTACAACCAGAATTTTTTCAATGGAAACAAATAAAAAAAAAAAAATATTGCACTGCCAGACACCATGAATTTATACTTATTTCCTGTGCAATTCTTGTGGAATAGACTGTATTGTCTAGTTTTCCTCTGGTTTTTAAATAAATCTTTATGGAAATCTAGTATCTCTGTGGGTTGTTAAAATCTCTAGGAAAAGACTATTAGCTGCTGAAACATGCAACCACAAACTCCAAACTTTTTTCCTTTGTAGTTATAAATGTTGTACTTTAAAAAAATAAAAAATCAAAAATATCATAGGTGTTATTTTCTGAATTTAAATATTGAATATTCATGAAAAATCGGTAAACGTAGAAATATTTGGATTTGTTAGTAGGAAGGCTTTTTTGGGTAGAATTAATTAAATGAATGTAAACATGAAAAATACATAGCTAATCCATAAACAGTACTTAAAGACAAGCCTAGCAGTAAAGTAATGCACATTAATCAGGATTTAGTGAAAAAGAATTAAGAATTGAGTGAATCATACAAGGTCTTATCAATGAACGTGTTGATTACAGCTCAGGGATCATAAGAAGTCTTCTGAACTAGTAATGATATACAACCTGTGCTCATACTAAACAGCTAAAAAACAGAACTGACCATCAAACATCTTTTAAATTTGTTCTCCATATAGACTGCAGCTGAAGAAAGAGTGAAAATTATAGCACTGAACTATAAAATTACCAAGAAGTAATTAACCATTCCTAATGTAGATCTGCTGTGTCACAAAATTAAAAATAAAGAAAACAGACGGGATTTTTCCCTGGAAAATACAATGTGTAGTTTACACTCTTGAGAGGTAAAGGTAGACTTGTAAATTCTGGAAGGAAAAAAAATTAGTTAATACTATTAAATTATTTAACACATCAGCAAAGGAGCTTTCTATAGCTTATGAGCAAATATTAGTATCCAAAATGAAAGGGCGTTGGAGAGAATGGAAGCAGTTAAAATACCACTTTACTCAAAATAGTCAAGTGTCCATCATATTAACTTTTTCAATTACTTCAATTTTCACCTGCTCAGAACCTGCAGTTGTGATGGACTCTGCAGATGTATTTGCACTCCCTAGTTCTTGGTATATCATACCCAGTAAAAAAATATAGGAAGATCTTCTGAGTGCCCAATAATATCAGCCTCAAACCCAACTATTTTGATATTGAGATTCTGTTATTATAAGGAAAAATTGCTATGCATTTCATATTCTCCCTATCAGATATTTTTACCCATGCCTTTTAATAATATGTTCTTTGGATTGCAAATGTCATGAAAGTCATAGGCATTTATAGCTTCAAGAGGAAAAAATAAAAAAGGAAAAAGAAAAAAGAGAGAACATGGATAAAGCTTTTAAATATCAAATGTCTTAACTGCCAGGCTCCTATTTTCCTGAAGGCTAGAAGGATGGAGAAACGTTAGCATGGGCCAACACCCATACGGCTTTGTAGTCTTTAAGGACGGTTAAAGCTAAGCATAAGAAATGAAGCTTTAAATATGTTGGCAGGATTCTACAGGCATCCTAATGTATCAAGAATTTGTCATCTGTCATCAAATTTATCAGCTGATTACTTTAACATCTTTAGACCAGACACAAAGTATGTCATTAATACCTATTGCTAACATTATTCTTATTGATCTTGGTGTTTCATGGAAGAAGGATTTCTAGTAACTTTTCACATGTATGAAAACACACTCGGCATTATTAATTGGTCCTGACACAAGCAATATATTTGCTGTATATAACTGAGCAAAAAGCCTTACTCAGTGCAAAGCTTTCATCAAATTATCTACCAGTGAAAGCTGACAAGCTGATTGAAAATGTCAGGGGAAGGTGATATATAACAACACAATTTTCATTGCGCAAAGCAGTATTTTTAGTCCCTACAATTTGTACTGAAATTCATTATTCTTCTCCATTATGGGTAAAGGGTAAACTCTGTAAGTGCCTAAGTCTGTGACTTCTCTAATTTTAAATCTAGCTCAAATGACTGCTTTCTGCAGGGACATGACTAAATGATAAACGGCCACCCACCAGGCATTTGTCCCCTGTTCACATTCAGGGAAAGCTATCAAGAATTAAACTCTGTGCAGCCATTACACTGGTAGGAATATTAAAGTTGGGACTGTGCTACATTAGATACAGCATAATGAATACTGTTGCATTGCAGTCAGTCTAGAATTGATGTCACGGGAGAGATGTCTGTGTCACAAGCACAGAGAGCTTCAGCACTGTAATTCAGTACCTACTCTTGGTTGAACATTTCTTGACACAACATAATCACTTGCCATCTCTGTGGCCTCCTTGTGAGAATCCAAACAGGCTGGTGTTTTTTTATCACAGCAGGAATTTATTGAACTGCCTGGACACACCTGTGCACAAAATGATCTAGCAGTATTCATTATATGTACTCAAATGAGAAAATTATACTAACAGCTGATGTGAATGTGTAAAACCATTTGAAAAACTGTTACATGTAAGATTTATTTTTTAAAAGTTAAAGTAGCCAAGTGGTAAATTCAAACTGATAAAATTAAATAATTCATAGAATCTTAGAATATCCTGAGTTGGAAGGGACTCAAGCATCACCAAAGTCCAGCTCCTGGCCCTGCACAGGACAGCACCAAGAATCACACCACGTACCTAAGAGTATTGTCCAAACACTTGAACTCTGGCAGCCTTGGTGCTGTGAGTACTTACGTCCCCTATTCCAGTGCCCAACCACACTCTGGGTGAAGAACCTTTTTCTAATATCCAGCCTAAACCTCCCCTGACACAACTTCATGCCATTCCCTTGGATCCTGTCACTGCTCACCAGAGAGAAGAGACTAGTGCCTGCCCCTCTGCTTTCCCTCACAAGGAAGTTGTTTCCCTCAGTCTCCTCTTCTCCAGACTGAACAAGCCAAGTAACCTCAGCTGCTCTTCAAACGACTTCACCTTTAGGCCCTTCACCATTTTCATATTCCTCCTTCAGATGCTGATCATTCACTTATCTTTTGTTAGTTTTGGGGGTTGCTTTTATTGATTGTTATTACTATTACTACTATTATTATTATTAACTATATTTATAACTATGTGTTAGAAAAAATTCAGATCAAGGAATTTCAGCCAAGTCTTTTCTTTAAATGATATTTCCCATTGTACAGGCAATGAAGCACATACGTGAATCCTCTACTTAACAAGAAATGTCTAGGTACAATAGCTATCTTAAATTTAAAATAAATAATTTTTTAAAAATTCAAAATATTATTTTAAAGTAATTTTAATTATTTTCTTCTTTAGTTCAAAGAGTAAGTTATGTGCAGCATTTGCATTAAACTGTCATTATAATAAGACTGTACTGAAACAAAGAAAGTAACATTTTCGACTCTACAGCACTTTTCAGGGGATAATCCACTAAAGCTACATGGTCACAGAAGATAAAGAAATATCATCCCCAAGGTCACACAGAAAACAAGTCCCATACCTAGCTTTTAGTTCAGTGAACACTTTGGTAGACTGTGTATGAAAAAAGTTCCCAGGACTCACTTAGAAGCAAGAAATTTTAGAGGTCACAGTATACAGTGACAAAGGTCTTCAGTCATGTATACCTCTATGTTTTCCTTTAGCAGAACATGCATTTTTATTCTCAAGTTCCTCACTTCCAATGCAAAGTAAACTGAAATATGTTTGTTACTCAACTGCAAAAACAAAAATGTTTTTGTGTGAAACATACCAAGGGAAAAAACAAGCTTGTTACTTTCTCTCCTCTAGTTCTTCTATATTTCAGGGTTGACACAATTCAGGAAAAGCATATACAAGCCAAGATTAGCAGCACACACAAAACACATTCAGTAATTATTAGAAAGAAAATAAACCCACAAAGGTATTACTCACACTAGGAGTAAACTGCATCAAATTCTTTAGAAACCAATAAATTCCCATTAGAAACTAAACATTGTTTTAGCAAGAAACAGAACCACCTGTCTTCTCTCTCCAGGGTAAAAGAACATCAAGAACCAAAACTGTTATTGAAAACTTGCACTTGGGTCTCCTGGTTTGTAAGTGGGAATTTAAAAGCGTGTTTTCCACTGGATGATCACACAGTCTAGATGGGATCTTTACAGACTCTTTTCTTGACACCTCTTCAATGCTAACAGCTTTATTTGGTCATTTCATAGGAAGACTGGGACTCAAACTGTTGTATACAGGCTCTATACCTAAATAGACCATTTATATATAAAAAAACCTCTGCCTAAAGCACTGAATAGCAGGTCAAAAACTAAAAATGTGTAACTTTTTCTCTTGCAGAGGTAGAACTGAAGAGTCCTGCGTAGGTAGACAGCAGTCACCTAGTGACTGAAATCCACATGACAGGGATCAGCAAATCCATCTCAGGAATAGCAAGACATCACTTTAACTCATCAGATACTCACCATGCTTTACTTCTATAGAAAAAAAAGCCCCACTGAATCACAAAATGGAAATTTGGTGCAGCTCAAATGCAGAGATGATATTTAAAGCTATTTAGAACTTCATGGAAATTTTATACCACATATGAAAATTCTCTAGCAGAAGTTTGTGGTCAGCTGAGATCTGTAAGTGGACTTGAGTACTATGGCATTGCATTAAATATTTGGTTGAAAGATTAGCTTGGTCCATTAAAATGGATGGATTTGAATGAATCTGAGTAGAAATGAAGACTCCAGAACAGTAAAGTTCAAGATTTTTCCAAAATCTACAACACATTATTATTATTGAGATAGCTCATTTGCTCAAAGCATTATTATTTAGAAGAATGTATCCTTTTTTCATTTATTTACAAACTTTCTTCTTGAAAATTCCAAGGTGAACAAGTATCCTTGTCTTGCCAGGATAATAGTATGAGCAGATGGAGAAGCAGTACACCAGATCCACTCATATCTCTTTATTTTGTGTTTTGAAGTGCTATTACCACCAAAAGGAAAAAGCTTTGCAGAATGCTGAAAAACATTGGCCACAGTTAGTTTTGTTTTTCTTATGTCATAGCATACATTATTGTTCCAGTCCCATCTGAAGTCTAATGAGAGTTGTACTTGCCATTTTATTAAGGTTGATTAAAAAAGAAAAAGAAAAAAAAGAGACCATCTCCAAAAACAGATGGCTAAATTGTATTGTAAATTCTGTGCCTGGTGGTGCATGATTATTCAAAAGTTTGTAAGAAAATTATTTCTTTGGTGGAAAGAGGTCAGGATCTGAAAGTCAACTTGATACCTAATTAAGAAAAAGAACAATATCACTAGTAATAAAGATTCTGCAGGTCAAGTATTTCCTTGGGCAACTTCTATGGAAACTGACTATTCCCCAAATAGACTTTAAATTACATCTTGACAATTCTATTATCTTTAGTATGGTAGCATTTGAGGATGCAATTTGATGAGAAATCAGTTTGATAAAGGACACTACGAATAAAACTGATTTCTGATGACTACATACAAAATAAAATATAATCTAATTTGATTTTAGATTGGTGTTGATTATAAAACATCAGAGACCAATTTGTTAAAAGTCTGCCATTAATTTATGTAGGAGCATATAAACAAGTAAACATAAAAGTAAGTTCAATGACTTTTTTAATTGTAGTCATTTCAGGACTGAACTGTAGACAAAATTTCTCCCCATTAACATAAAAAGAAAATGAGACCAGTGACTAGAAAAAGAAAGTAAAAATATAAGATAACAAGTAAGAAAAATAATATTACGTGTCTGGAACAAAACGGAAGTCAGTTGAAAAGATTAATAACACAATGGTAGAAATTGTCAAAGACAAACTTTCTAGGGAAAGCGGTAATTCAGCAGCTTCTGTTCTCTATCTTGGAATTCTCTGGCAGAAACTGCTATGTATCATTTAAGAGACCTTTTTTGCTATCTCTGGGTTCATTGGAAAAACAATCAGTATACTATTTGTGCTATCTCTGTCTCAGCATGATTTTCTGTCAAGACATGAACTTTCAATGAAAATGACAACTTTAAAAATTGTGAAAGATAAATTAATGTTAACTTATGAATTGTCTTTTTCCAATTTTCGTTTACCATGGGTGTTTTTGGGACTTGATTGACAGTATTACTCTGAAATTCTGAAGTTCCATAATAAGTCCAAAGACTATTTTGATGATCTTAATAACTTATTAATTTGCTTATAGAGCCAAAACTATACAATCAAGTGAAATCACTGTTTCTCAGAAAAAAATTGCTTATTCTGTCTAAACTAAAAATCTATTACATATATATATGCGTGTGTATACATGTATATATATATACACATGTGTCTCAAATCATACTAGTACATGAATAAAATGGATAGTTACAAATTTCTAGGTTGAACAAAATAATCACAAGGCAGACCTTGACCATAAGTATATAGACTTTCTTGATCTCTCCAAATATAAAACATAAAAGAGAAACATATAGCAAGCAAATCAATGGAAAAATAATTAAAAAAAAGAGAGTTTGAGGAGACAATACTTTCAGTATTGTCCTTGCTACAAATTGAAATTGGAAACACTAGTTTCTGTGGCAGTTTTACAAGTATCTTGTATAGACCAAGTTTTGTTCCATTACCTATCCCTCACCCCAAGAATTTGACTGATACACAGTTTAACAGGAATTGTTCATGAAAAGGATGATACAGCAATTAGGTTGCTTGTTGCAGCTACCTGAAATGATTTTGGAGCTGTGGTAAAATGGAGAAGCTATTGCCAGTCACAGACCAGTAAACTGTAGGAACCAGCAACTGCAGAGTCTATATTCTGAACATGGTGCTGTTTCTCATATAACCAGCTATTGGGGTCATATAATTAAAAAAGTAAGCCTTCAGCAGGTAAATCACTATATGTTTAGAATTTCCAAGTAACAGAAGCCATTACAGAGAGCTTTACAAGGATGTTTGTGGGGTTTTCTCAAAGCAACAGTATGCATTAGGAAGTCTAAAAAGTAATGGTCAACACATTTATTAATAACCATTACATTCTGAAAGTGCTTTCCTCTCCTAAAACAAAGAAGGAAACACATTGTATTGTCACAAGAGGCTATAAAACTGTCTATAAGCCAAGCATCACAAAAAACATAGAAGTTATGTATGTTGCTTATAGCTCTATCATTACCTTTTACTGTGATTGACTGCTCATCTCTTTTACCAACATATCTTTTAAAAACATTTCTATTGATCAAAGTTTGTCTTCCCTTTCCCTCTTTTAATGAAATGCCAGACCTTTTTTCTCTTCTTTCAACTTCTCTCTTATCATCATTGTCTCCTGGCTCTATCTTATTTCTCCCATGTGCTTCTTGCGTGTTAAATAGATTGATATTTTAAGGTGTTTATATAGTGATTATGCTGCTTTACTGCAGGTATTAAATGCTTTACTGCATCTAGTCCTTGAACAAAAGTCCATGTTTGCATTTCATTCCACAAAGTCCATGAGAGGTCAGGCATCAAAATCTGTTCTGAAAACTGATACAATGTAATTGTTAGGATAACCAGAGTATACTGGTACTTTTGATTTACTGCTGCTGAAGGTGGACTCCATCTGCCAGATCAGAAGCTTGAAGTTCTTACTGAGAAGTAGAAAGAGAGTAGCCAACATTAGTGAGGACTCAAATCTTACTGATTAGTGCTAAGCTGTGAACACAAAACTGACTGCACCCAAGAGAGTACTTTTCTGTAGTGTGATAAGGACTAGCCATGCACCACAAAAAAAAAAAAAAAAAAAAAAACTTTAGGGTTTTAATTGATTTGAAAAGAGCAGTACTGAGAAGTGGACCAATCTGAAAAAGCCTACATTGAAACACTTCTAAGGATGATCAGACATATGATTCATGACTGGAGGACATACTTATATAAAACACAGCACAGCTTTGATTTAGTATGTTCCTGTTATCTTCCAGTGTACAGGCATTGTTCAATAGTGGCTGTATTTATCTCTTTTTTTAAAGAAGCTAGAAATGCTATAATTTCCTTCCCCAGCTTGTGTTCTGGTTTGAACATTTTCTCTTAGAAGTTTCATTTGGGGGGTTGTGGAAGGTGGAAAGGAGACACAAACATTCTTTCTAGTTTGTTTTTCAGGGCAAGAAGTCAATTGTCCTAATTGCAATTTCTCATCCTATATAAAGGCTGCTTTTAATTACAACTATATACCTACATCAGTAATGAGTCTATGTTTCTTTGTATTCTGAGAGCTTAGATTTATATCCCACTCTTCCTGGGACATTGTCTTGCTCAAAATAAGGAATCTCATACCTCTTCTGCCTCTAAGGAAGACCTGGAAATGATCAAGAGAGTGACCAAAAATAATGGTCTGATCGTGAGAGCAAAAGATGAGAAGTCTTGACAGAGAAGAGCCTGATCCTGACAAGGAGTGTTTGATAAATTGCCTAATTCCTACCTCTGGGAATTATATCCTATCCTTCTGAAAGCAAGAAAAAAAAAATATCTACACATGTGTACATATAAAATTTACCTAGATTTATAATAGGAATAATGGTTAAGGAGAAATTTGATCATAAACAGTGAGATACCCAGCATAAAACAGTTACTTCTGCAGTGAATTGTAATTTATACAGTGCAGTAAAAGTCACTGTGACAAAAAATAACCGTGCACTTCCACTTTATTCTGGTTTTGAGATCAGATGCCCATTGTGACTTTTCAACCTTCCTGCTAAAAGCTGAAGTAACTCCGTCAAACCACAGAGCTACATTCCTCCCTTCAGTTTTAGCAATGGCTTAAGTCATGATGGCTTAAGTTACTGAGCTGATGCTTATTACACCAAGTAAACTGGAAATAGTGTAGAAGGCTTTTGCAATATTACATTACAGAACAATAAAATGGTAAATGTAAGTCCATGTGGATAAGTGTGAAGTAATGTTAGGCACTAAGAACATAGAGGCAAGGAAGTAGAAAGGTCTCATTAGGCTCATGTACTGATGATGTCCCCATACAATGAATATGGAGTGGTCTGGCCTCCCCATCTCATAGGTAGGCAGTGTAGAACTGGAAAAACCTTCTCACTAAGCAGATTAGGAAGGATGGAAGAATAGTGTGGTGCTTAAACTTTACCACGATAGCCATTCAGCTTTCATTGGGATGTACTCAAACTCTCTATAGGTTATTCATATTTATGATGCTATTAGCATTGACTGGAACGTGCTTTGATCATGGACAACTGCTGCACACTAACCAATTAAGCTCTGTGTGTGCATTTTATTGGGTTTCCTAATGCAAAACAAAAGATAAAACCACTAGGTTGGAAAAAAGGGTAAAGAAGAGGTGATATGAATGCCACTGGCATTTTCTTCTCAAGAGAACCCAACATAACAACACCATCAGGATTTGGAGGAGGCTGGACATGAGAGTGACAGCAAAAGGACAAGAGAAACGTATCACCAGCACGCCTGTGCACACTACTGGCTCATGCTTAGCTTGCAGAGCCCCAGGTTTTTCTCAACAGAGCTGCAACCAAATCTCCCAGTCCACCATATTTTCCTGTTAGATGTTCTAACAATAATTCAATTCCACTGTTCCTACTTCACATACACCAGCACATTAAGTCCACTGGCAGCACTATTTCTTCCTAAGTTTATGCTTGTTTTAACTTCCCCATAACTTTGTACTCCAACTCCATCCTGACTAATCTACCTCTCAAACACATCCAGCCTATTTTACACATCTCTGTCTCCCTATGTAGTTTCACTGTGTTTATAGCAAAACCTCCTCAAGTTTAAGTCTTAATTTTGCATTACTTTTATGGTTATCAGTTTATTTCTCACAGTTTTATTCTCTTTTCAAAGAATAAGGATTTCCAGAAACCTCTTCTTCTGAAATGTTCCTGGACATGTGAGACCTTCCATAACTCAGATATGATGCAGACTGACCACAACCATCTTTGTTGTCATCCTTTGAACACTCTCAAATAGAATTAATATCTTAAAAAAAACCTGCACACAATATTCAAGGTGAGGCTGCCCCAGTGCAGAGCAGAGTGGGACAAGCTCCTCCCTCAACTGGCTGGTAATGCTTTGCCTGATGCCCCCCAGGACACAGGTGGCCCGCCTGGCTACCAGGGCACTGCTGACTCAGATTCAACTTGCCATCGACCAGGACCTTCAGGTCCCTTTCCACGGTACTGCTTTCCAGCATCTCATTCCCCAGTCTGTACGTACATCTGAGGTTGTCCCATCCCAGTTGGAGCTATAAAAAGGGAAATTTGTTTCCCTCTTCCCTTGTAAGAAAAAAAAAGATAAAAATTAAGTCAGGATATATTAAAGGATTTTCCCTGTTCTTTGTTTTCTCTTAAAAAGTAGACACTGCCTACAAATTAGGTCAAGTTACAAAGTCACAAACAACAAAAAAAGCCCTTGCAACTTCATGTTCTTTTTATAGAATTTTACCATGTTTTCCAAACTATATAATTCACTGTCAACTAAGACTGAACATAATCTTAATTCTTTCTCATTCACTTGCCATATTTCAGCCAGTGACCTTGAAATATGAATAATTAAATCTCTTTGGAAATATGTAAACAATGGAAATGCAAAACATAAAAAATTAAACCTCATATCAGTCACTGGTCAGTGTAAAGTAGGTATTGGCAACTGGTTGGCTGAACACTTTCAAGCAGTCTTATTGTTTCTGTTCAAATTGAACATTACTCAAGTAACACTCTCACAATATTATTTAAAAATTAATTTAATTGTGAACTGCTCTATTCAGGTTCAATCACTATGTTTTTTTAAAACAACATGCATATGAGTGGATTTTTTCACAGTTTCGACAAATGACAGTTTATACTTTAAATCAAATACACAAACAGAATCTGAGTGTTTATACAAATATTCTTTGATCATGTTCTACTATTATATCTACTGACTTTAGCAATCTACTGACATAAAGCCGATGGATATTAACGAAATAAAATATGAAGGTCCTTTCTCCTTGATCTCAAGGTTGAAAGATAGATATCAACCTTTCATAGCTCTGAAATTAACTGATGCATGGGGGGGGTTTTCTGTTTTTTTTGTTGGGTTTTGTGGTTTGGTTTTTTTTCTTCTTTTGGTTGATTGTTTTTTTGTTTTTATTTTTGGGGATTTTGTTGTTTGTTTTGGGTTTTTTGTGTGTTTTATGTTTGGGTTTTTTTTTGGTTGATTTTTTTAAAGATCTTGACATTAATATTTCAATTTCAGTTTTGTTTGGTACTTAACAAACAGTTACATTTTGAAGTATTGTAACACGGAGAAAAGGCTGGCATTCACTCATGTCCGGATGCTAAACGTACTTCAAAATGAAAACCAATTCAGCTGACTCTTGAAGGAAGATCATTTGTTTATTTGCAATAGGGGCATCATTTCATCAGTATCAGAAATTATGGGATTTTAAGACACACCATTCTGTGAATAAATTGATTAACTTTTGATCAAACAGGTGTAGCAGAAGACAAAGAGATTCAAAGAAGGAGAGAGAGTGAGAGAGAAGGGATAGAAACACTGAGTATATTAGTGAGGGAGGGGAGTCTAAAAATCCCAGACTACTTTTCCTTTCCCTGTCACTTTATCCCCATTTTATCTGCCCCCAAACCCCACTCATTCACTAGATTTAATTAACAAGTTGAGGTGCTGATAAAGCACTCACTACTTCTGACTTCAGAAACACCACTGAAGATATCCACTTGAGAAAATATACTGGCTCAACTCATAGCTTGTTGTAAGTCAAAACACTACCTAATTATCATATTTCTCACTCGGTAAGATCCCAAGAGTACTTAAAGTTCTATATTTTGCAGTGTTTTCCCCAGTGATTGCTTACACGAATAGCTTTTTTCACTTAAGTCAGTGAACATTTATCCTATTTCCCTGACACTCACTTTCTCTCCCTTTCCTCTCCATCTTCAAAAGAGTTCAACCAAAGTTTACTGTGTTCAAATATAGGTTTTTTAATGTAGAGGAGAACTTTGTGATGACAGAGGCTTTATCTTGTTTATTCATAGTTTACCTTTAAAGGGATGACTCCCAGCAGCAACAAGGAAATACCCATTAGCTTTTGCCCTTCTACTACACTACCAGTAAGCAGAAACACTGCAAGCTGAGGATGGAGGAGAATGGTCCTTCTCCAGAAACCTACTCCATTGGGATAAACAGAGTAAGACATACTTCCAGAAAGGAGTTTGTAACAGGAACAAGGAATAACATGTATCTGAGAAAAGCAGGGAACAGTAACATCCCTTTAGGGATGACAGTAAGACTTTTTCGAAGGGACTCAGTAGACACTATACAGAGATTTTTGCTGTCAAACCTCTCCTCTGTTTTAAAGTACATAAGCTTTAAAGAAGGTAAAAATTCATAGTCCTTACATAAATACAAAACTTAGTTTCAGAGACTGATATTAGAAGACCAAGCATTATACAATTATGCTTTCAATTAGTCTGTCCTTCATTTCTCCAGCCACAATACTACTTCACATAGAAAGATAAAGTCTTAAATCTGTGTTACAACAACATCTCTAGGTTTACTGTGTCCTGATTAAAGATAAAAGAAAAAATTAACAGTTACATGAAAAAAAAGCCAAAATATTTCATGAAAACTATCCAAAAAGTTCTTCTTGCATAACCTATCTTATCTTTCCTGCTTTCTGTTCAAACAAGTATTTCTTCTCCTGCCATTTCCCATGATTGTTGCAAGTCAGGAGTATTCCTAACTCAGCACTCCACTACAAACCCCTGCTTGTTCTTATTGCATCCCTCATCCACTTTTTCTCTAAGTCCCTACATTTTCTTTCACCAAAAAGCCAGGTCACGTTTCTTCATGTTGTTCCTCATTTCAGCTTTCTTATTCTCTTCTCCATCAAGATTCCTGTGTAAACTTGTTTTCCCTCTCTACATTTTCTACCTTCCCCCTACTCCTCCCTGTTGAAACCTCTAAAATCTGAAAGTTCACACAGTAGGAAAAGACCACAAAACTTTGCAGTAGGTTTCATAAGTCAAAAACAAAAAAAAAACAAAAAAAACCAAACCACAAAGAAAATCCCTAAAAATTTTACAAAAAACCCCTTTCTGGATCCAGAAGGACAGGAGCTATTGCTGAACACTTTCTTAGGGTTATAGAAGCACCTTCATGTTTTATGTTAAGACACTGCTACCTTTCCCACATAATTCTAGTTTACCCATAAATATTCTTTCCACAAATAAAAACAAAAAACTCCCCTGTGAAAAAAGTTTTTAAGAATTCGAGCATTCATGAAATATTAAAGATAAAAAAAATACAGAGCAAAGTAGTATTGCATACCAACACTAAGGTTCTTAAGAAGCTCTCAATAACTCCTTGCAAAAAAAAAAGTTTCTTCTTAAAATATAATTCTATATAACAGGTATTCAGCACCATATAAAACTGAGATATTTGCAAAGTCTAAAGCAGCATTTCTGTGTTGAGCAAAATGGCCCATGACATTAAAGGTCTTTTACAACCAAAATGATTCTATATTTCTATGATTTCAGTCAAAATATTATTTCAATGTAACATTAAATTTAAGCCAAATTCAGTTGATTTTTTACCTTTCTCATAGGTATCAAACTTTAACGGTACCTCAAGAAATATGGCATAGTGTTGAACAAGATGATTAGTGCTTCCTACACTTTTCCTCAACATACATAAAGCCAATATCACAAACTACTGATACCTTCTCCCCATGAGAGATTTAGTGACCATGCTTTGCTACTGTATGGATCTAGAATTACTGGCATTCTGAGCACTTTCACATTCACACCTATTTAGGAGGTGAAACAAAGTCATTATTTTTGTAGATGTCTAGGCTTCAATTGCTCATACATTCAGCTAATTAGCCATTAGCTGGATTTTAGGCCGTTTATTACCTTAAACTACTGAAATCTATGGCTTCTGATTCATGATGATTAGATTATAGAGATACTTCCCACTTGTCCTATGAAAGAAGTGAAACTGTTATAACCCAGAATATGCAATTAATGGACTCAGTTGCCAAGTTAGAAAACACTGAAAATTTCAAAAAGTAATGCTCTTCAAAAGTTTAGAAAGAAAGATTAAAGAGTAGGCCCTACAGTCTGGTGACTGAGTCTAGAGAAGGGAAGACTGAGAGAGGATCTCATTAATACCTATAAACATCTCAAAGGCAGGTGCCAAAGGGTGGTGCCAGACTCTTTTTGGTGGTGCCCAGTGACAGGACGAGGACTGATGGCCATAAATTAAAACACAAGAAGTTTCACCTTAACATGAAGAAGAACGTCTTTACATTGAAGGTGTCAGAGCACTGGAAGAGGCTGCCCAGGGAGGTTGTGGAGCGTCCCCCTCTGGAGACATTCAAAACCCACCTGCACATGTTTCTGTGTCACCTGCTAAGTGACCCTGCCTTGGCAGGGGAGTTGGATGAGGTGATCTCCAAAGGTCCCTTACAACTCTAACAATTCTGTGATTCCATGAGAACCAGTAACATATTATGAAAAAACCCACAAAAGACAAACTGGAAGTCAGCAGCTTTTCAATACAAAACATAATAAAAAATCCAGGAAGAGTAAGAACACATGAATCTGTCTTCTTAGGTTTGGACATTTTATTGGTTGTTTTTAAGAGGCATATTTGCTTCTCATTTTCCAGAGTGATTTTGATAGAAATCTCCAAACCTTGAAGAACAGATTCATGTTTGACCTAGTAAGCCCTTTTCATCTCCAGTTCTGTAACCACGCTGAGGGAGTTCAAAGTGCTCATAATGATTTACATAACAAGGTTTACTCACCTCAACTGTCAAGCACAATTTCAGAACAAATAATGAAACCACCATACCTACTGTGACTTTCAAATCTGACACTGATGATTATATCGTGTTGCTTATTTTTTAAAAAACTTAATTGGTGTATTAAATTTATGACTTTAACTGACCAAACTTGCATTGAAAATTTCCATGTGGTACAGTTGCTTCATTAGCCCTGCCTTAGTTAACTCTATGTATTCCTTTTCCATTAGACAAACCTATTCCACATGATTTTATGTAGAGAAAGACAATATGAGCTTTTTTTGACATTAACTGTACCTCAACAGCTGTCAAGATTTGGGACAAGCACTGCATTCTTGCTGTCACAAGGAAGTTAAAATTTTAAGCTCTATTTCTCTAGTAAGATCAAATTACTAGAAAAGAAAGTTAGAATAAGTCCCAGGTTTTATGACACATTTTCCAGTTTCTTTATCTGGTTGTTGGTTAAAAGCAAGACTCATGGAACACCTGCTCCAAGTTCTGGCAAAACGTTATACTTCTAGCCTGGAAACTTCTGCTCCAGGGGCTGTAAGAGAGAAGAAATCAACATGTGAGGACAATGAAGTTCTATGCCCTTCCCTGTGAAAATCCACATTTCAGTTATCCCTAGGAATAGAATTCAACTGATTTTATGTCTTCTTTGCACCACATATGGGGGGGGGAAAAAGTAGGGGAGAAGGATAATGTAACCAATTGTTCAGAACAGTGTTGCAAGGATCTTAAAGGAAGTGACTTAGTTTGAAAGTTATCTTTAAAGAAGAACTAAAACTATAAAAAAATTAATGTTACTGTAAAAGGGCCAGACTATATTGGTATTTCAATGCCAAAATTCCAAAATAATTCAACTTTTGAATTGCACTAAGATACATAAGCCAAAAATGATTTGTTCCTATTTTTTTTATTTAGCATTGGTTTATGACAACCAATCAACCCTTTTGTCAGAAAGAGGATGAAACTCCAAATTTTGTCACAGAAAATGTGACAACAGCCTTATTGTTCAATTTCAGAAGTTCTCATTCTCCAGAAATACTTTAAATGAATGAATATAAAAAGGCAAGAACAGATCAAACATACAAGTCTCTCTGCTAGTATCCTATTATTCTTCAGCTCTGATATAACTTCGATGGCTTTCACACTAATAGCTTCAATCTCTGATTATCCACATTTCTATTCTTTAAAAAGAGATAGGAAGATTAAAACTGCACACAGCATTCAAGATACAAACATCTACACCATATCTTTGATGCTGTAGAATCTCCCATTTATTTTCTTAATAATTTCCAAGAATTGATTTGGTATTTTTTTATGATTACTCTACACTGAGCTGAAACATGCAAATATCAGGCATGAACACAGAAAACTGCTCCTTAGTCTGTCACTGTGAGCTGAGTCAGGACTTTTTGATCTTCCTTCTGTGCCTGTACACCTTTTCACACATATGCTCAATTTCATTATGCTATTTCATAATACAGTTCCACACTGTCATAAGACTCTTTATTCTTCAGTCTTCAACTGATTAACTTGATTTCCTGAGTGAACTGATTTTCATTCTGCTGATTATTCCATTTTCAAGGTATTAAAGAACTTTTCCGCTTGTAGTTTCATTACTGATCTCCGTCTACAATAAACATTTACTGTTTTACTGTTTCCTGCCCTCTAGCTGATCACTTTCCATAAAAATCTGGTTTTAGGGACTCAGCAGCAGCCTTTTAGAAATTTAGAAATCTTCCATCAATCTCTTATCCACACAACAGCTAACTCTTCCAAGCCTTCCAATAAGTCTTACAGTAGCATTTCTCTTAAAAAAAAAAAACAACAAAACAAACCAGACTTGTTGGGATGAATGAGGAGAGGAGCAGGAAAACCTATCTTACCAATGGGTGGCTAAAGGATTGGTGCCACTGGCAGAATTTTGTTTTTTTTGACCATTGGGCAAATTCTATGGCACCGAGCCTGCTAGAGTCAGATGGGCTTCATCTATCTAGCAAGGGCAAAAGGACTGTAGCCCATAAGTTGTCAGGGCTGATCAAGAAGCCTTTAAACTATGTTTGAAGGGGGAATGGTTGAAAGCAGGCTCTCCAGAGATGAGCCTAAGGGTGGAAACCAGAGTTAGAAGTGATGTCAGCAGCCCAGCTGAAGCGCGTATACACCAATGCACACAGTATGGGTAACAAACAAGAGGATCTGGAAGCCACTGTGCAGCAGGAAAGCTGTGATGTAATCGCCATCATAGAAACGTGGTGGGATGACTCGCATGACTGGAGTGCTGCCATGGATGGCTACAAGCTCTTCAGAAGGGACAGAGACAAGGTAGGAAAGGTGGAGGGGTGGCTCTGTATGTTGACTCTCTAGAACTTGAAGTCAGTAATGATAATGTTGAGTGCCTGTAGACCAGAATCAGGGGGAAGGCCAACAAGGCTGACATCCTGGTGGGAGTCTGTTATAGACCGCCTAATCAGGATGATGAGGGTGACAAATTATTCTACAAGCAGCTGGCAAATGTTTCAAAATCACCAGCCCTTCTCCTTGTGGGCGACTTTAACCTGCCAGGTGTCTGCTGGGAACTCAACACAGCAGAGAAGAGGCAGTCTAGGAAAATCCTAGAGTGTATAGAGGATAATTTCCTGCTCCAGCCGGTAAATGAGCCTACCAGGGGTGGGGTCCCGCTAGACCTGCTGTTCACAAACAGAGAAGGGCTGGTGGGAGATGTAGTGGTCAGAGGCCATCTGGGGCACAATGACCATGAAATAATAGAGTTTTCAATACTCAGGGACACAAAGAAGGCCATCAATAAAACTCCTACCCTGGACTTCCATGGGGCAGATTTCAACCTACTCAGAAGACTGGTTCAGAGGGTACCTTGGGAAACAGACTTTGAAAACAAAGGGGTCCAGGAGGACGGACATGCTTCAAGAAGCACGTCTTGAATGCACAGGAGCAGGCTGTCCCAGTGTGCCGAAAGGTGAGCTGAGGGGGAAGATGGCCAGCCTGACTGAACAGGGAGATTTTGAAGGAAATTAGGGGAAGAAAGAGAGCTTACATATTATGGAAAAAAGGACTGGCTACTCATGAAGAGTTTAGGAATAATGTTAGATCATGTAGAAAGAAAATTAGAGAGACAAAGGCACAATCTGAACTCAATCTAACCACTTCTGTTAGGGATAACAAGAAATGCTTCTACAAATACATCAACAGCAAAAGAAGGGGCAAGGAAAACCTCCATTCTTTGTTGGACATGGGGGAGAACACAATCACCAAAGATAAGGAAAAGGTTGAGGTACTCAACACTTTCTTTGTCTCAGTTTTCAACAGTAAGACAGGTTGTCCTTTGGACAAGTGGCCTCCGGCAGTGGTAGACAGAGACAGGAAGCTGAATAGCCCCCCTGTAATCCAGGAGGAAACAGTTAGCGACCTGCTGAGCCACGGGGATCCCCACAAGTCTATGGGACCAGACAGGATACATCCTAGTGTGATGAGGGAGCTGGCAGAAGAGCTCGCCAAGCCATTCTCCATCATCTACCAACAGTCCTGGCTCACTGGGGAGGTCCTAGATGTTTGAAAGTTGGAAAATGTCACGTCCATCCATAAAAAAGGCTGCAAAGAGGACCTGGGAAACTATAGGCCTATCAGCCTGACCTCAGTGCCTGGCAAGGTTATGGAGCAGATCATCCTCAGTGCAATCACTTACAGGACGAACAAGGGATCAGACCCAGCCAGCACAAGTTTACGAAGGGCAGGTCCTGTCTGACCAACCTGATCTCCTTTTATGATCAGATGACCTGCCTAGTGGATGAGGGGAAGGCTGTGGATGTGGTCTATCTGGACTTCAGCAAAGACTTTGACACCGTCTCCCATAGCATACTCCTGAAAAAGCTGGCAGCCCACGACTTGGACAGGGGGACTCTCTGCCAGCTTAAGAACTGGTTGGAGGGCAAGGTCCAGAGAGTGGTGGTGAACGGTGCTGCATCCAGTTGGCAGCCAGTCACTAGTGGTGTCCTCCAGGGATCAGTGTTGGGCCCAGTTCTATTTAATATCTTTCTTGATGACCTGGATGAGGGAAATGAGTCCACCATTAGCAAATTTGCAGATGACACTAAGTTAGGGGGGAGTGTTGATCAACTGGAAGGCAGGAGGGCTCTGCAGAGGGACCTGGACAAGCTGGAGAGATGGTCTGATTCCAGTGGGATGAGGTTCAACAAGGCCAAGTGCCGGGTCCTGCACTTTGGCCACAACAACCCCATGCAGTGCTACAGGCTGGGCACAGAGTGGCTGGAGAGCAGCCAGGCAAAAAGGGACCTGGGAGTTTGGATTGACAGGAAGCTGAACATGAGCCAGCAGTGTGCCCAGGTGGTCGAGAAGGCCAGGATCAGGAATAGTGTTGCCAACAGGAAGTGATTCTTCCCCTGTACTCAGCACTGGTGAGGCCACGCCTGGAGTACTGTGTCCAGTTCTGGGCCCCTCAGTTCAGGAAGGATATTGAGGGGCTGGAGCAGGTCCAGAGAACAGCAACAAGGTTGGTAAAGGGACTTGAGCACAAGTCCTATGAGGAGTGGCTGAGGGAGCTGGGGTTGTTCAGCCTGGAGAAGAGGAGGCTCAGGGGAGACCTCATCACTCTCTACAACTCCCTGACAGGAGGGTGTAGCCAGGTAGGGGTTGGTCTCTTCTGCCAGGCAACCAGCAGTAGGACAAGAGGGCATGGTCTCAAGCTGTGCCAGAGGAAGTTTAGGTTAGATATTAGGAAGAAATTTTTTACAGAGAGAGTAATCAGGCATTGGAATGGGCTGCCCAGGGAGGTGGTGGATTCTCTGTCTGTGGAGGATTTTAAGATAAGACTGGATGTGGCACTTAGTGCCATGGTCTAATAATCACGGCGGTAGTGGATCAAGGGTTGGACTTGATGATCTTAGAGGTCTTTTCCAACCTGGTTGATTCTATGATTCTATGATTGTTCATAACTAGGTCATATTTAGCTGTATATTCACCAATTCTATTCTTAAATATTATTTCTATTACCTTATCTAATACAGCAGGACATTATTCTTATGGCTTGTAGCTTCCTGGAGCTCTCCTAAAACCTTTTCTGGGATCACAGTTAATGTCTTGCCTAAACCTGACTTGGCATTGAAGAAACCAAAACTGTATAATGTTCATTTTCCTCTTTTATTTAACTATCACCACTGTAGTTTTTTTTTACAAAAAGATCCTTTAGAAAGCTCACACTCAAAGAAGGAATCCAGTCTAAATGCTTACTCAGTTTCTTTTAAGTGAAGACAGAATAAAGTGAACAAAGATGTAAAGGTTGATTTCAGTTTTTCTGTAATGTTCCTGGCTTCTCCATTACCCTTTTTTTACCTTTATCTATCAACCTTATAAACTTGCTCACTGACATCCTGCCCTTGAAATAAAGAAGAAAAATATGTTATTAGATTAGACACATTTTGCTACTTGTTCTTCAAAGACTTTTTGATCTTTCTTATATTTTTATGTTTAGCCTGCCAGTTTCAGAATTTATTGTCTTTAATTTTCTTTACTTAGACAATACTTAGCCATACCAGTTTCCTCTAGCACTTTCTGTAGTCCATTTCTAAGTACTTGTACTCTACAATGACAGATAATGTCTATCTTTGCTGCTTTACATTTGTAGAAAAGAGCACTAAATAGTCAGAGAGGAGGGCACCCAGTTTTCTAGTCCTGTGATTAGAACAGTCAGAACAGACTACTGCTTTCCATCCCTGCTTCCAGGGCTGTTTTCACAAATCATCAACATATTTTAAATGCAAATGTGAATGAGTTAAAAAACAGGGTCAGACAAGCCATAGCTGATTAGGTTCTATTCTCCTCCCTTTCCTGGCATATTCCAGCATGTTGCACTCCTTAAGAGTTCCTAAACGCTTGTATGCTTTTTAGATGTAGATTTATAACTCGACAGCCTGTGACACTTGAGATATGCTGAATAAAGTGACAGGTGATTAAATCAACACTATGAAGCATTAGAAGCATCACGGTTGTTATCCCTTATAAACAATAAAACACCAGGCAGTCTTTAGCTAATTTGGAGACTGGGCTTTGATCACATTGAGGACAAGAAAGTTGTATGTAATGTGACAAATAAGTCATAGATCCTGGTGGTGAAAAACAGACTCTCATTAACTCCCTTACTTTGCAAATACCTGAAAGATGTGTGGTTTTTTTTTTAATTTCATATTTAACGGCCTTGCTTATAATATTCAATAAATACACCTTATTTTACAATCACTGTTTCTTAAACCATTTTTTGTCTGTATTGAAAACCGAAAGTATGCAAAATAGAAAGCTATCCTGATGATAACTTTAACTCTCAAGGAGCTGTTACTACCATTGTAGAAGCCCTGGATAGCTTTGCATTTTCAAGTAAGGTATTGTATACACTTATTTGCAAGCATTTTCAGATTCAGTAATAATTCAGGAACTAAGGAAAGAGGTTTTGTCTTTTATTAATTAGAATGCTCTAATAAATTTATGAGACAGTATTTTTAAATTCTGCATTTGCACTTAGATCATTGTCAGCAATTAACTTTATATACTGCAATTGTTTGTTCTTTTTCTTCTGTTAAATTTGAGAGTTGGAATATGAAGGAAGCGAAATAAGTTCAGCAATGAGGGCTCGTATCATGCCTACGAAGAAAAAAGTTACTGATGCTTCTTGTTAAGGAAATTACACCCCCACACTCACACAGTCAGGTTTCCTTAGCAGCTTAGGAGTGGATATTTTGCAATCTCATCAAAGTTAATGCTTTATTAGTATAACTACAGTTATTTCACTGAAGTAAGCGTTGGTATTAAAATGTTCTCAATTGAAATTAGTAAAGAACAAGGATTAATCATCCATTACAAATGTAGTGGATTAAGCTTTAATGGCTCTAAAACATACAGAACAAGGTTTATAGTGCT
This sequence comes from Lepidothrix coronata, assembly GCF_001604755.1. NCBI lineage: Eukaryota > Metazoa > Chordata > Aves > Passeriformes > Pipridae > Lepidothrix > Lepidothrix coronata. Next base: position 705,988 of record NW_016690184.1, read on the forward strand.
GAAGTTCAGTGAAATGGGTGTTTAAACAGCTTTTACAAATTAAGTCCAAGAACATTTGTATCATTCATGTGACCTACACTTGCTTACCCTGCAAACAGGGCATGATACTTTCAGCAGTTGCTACAGCAATAACAGCAATGATTTTTAAGAAGCAAAAAGAGTGCTTCGGTAAAAATCATTTGAAATATACTTGTCTAACTACAACTCACTGAAACATCAACTGTTTTTGTTTTGTGATTTTTTCCTTATTTAAAAAATTACACTTGACAAAAACAAATTTTAGTTACCCCCTCCAAGGCCTTGGAAAAAAGTGTATAAGATTGATATATAATATACATTAAAAAATTATCTACATTTTTAACAGAAAAGCTCATAGAGCCTATAAAGATTTTAAAACTGATGTAACAAAACACAAAGAGCTAGCTGAAGATATAGTAAAATCAAGTTCATGACAGGAAGCATTTACACCCATTAGCAAATCCTTATAAGATTATACAAAGGACTTGCTTTCCTATGAAACATATACCTACACAAATATGAGCATTTTTATGTATTTATATGTAGTCTTATAATAACATTGAAGAATAAAAAGAGATACCCTGCCTTTCAGATGATTCTTCTGCTAAAGGATTTTAAGTAATATTTTATTGTTAGCATTATGAGCTCAAGGGAACATTGCTTATATCCGGTGTTACAGATATGTTCCAGACCAAAAGAAGCTCAGAAAACCGAAAGAAGAATCCAAAATATAAAATTAAAAAATTAATGAGTACAACAGTAACAATGGAGGCAACAATAAACCTTTTATGCTTACTACAAGGGAGACTTCCAGGAAAGAAAACTCACTCTCAGAATATTATTTATTTGCTAGATGGGAAGTGGAAAATTTAAAAGTATATTATAAATAATCACAACAATTAAAATAACTCCTGGTTTTTGTACTTGTACCTTCAAGAAATGTTTTATTTACCTGTTAAATGGAAGTCACACTTCTGCACAGTTATACCATTTATGTTAAACTCTAAGTAAATATTTTAGTGAAGTCAACTTGTTACAAAGAAACATCATTCTAAAATGTAAGAGAGACCTGACTACAAAACTATTTATAAATGAAAAACAGCAGATCATAATATGTATGCATTTTTCTCTCATTTCTGTGCTTTTATTGACTCTCTTATTAGTGCTGATTGAATAGTTACAAGCTAGCAGTTACTGAGAAATGTACATTACAATGACTTTTTTTTCAGGTGGCTGCAAATATTTTACTTTTATTAGGAAGTGCATCTTAATGTAAAGGTAGTTATCCTTACTACCGCTTTGATAAAGAAGGGAGGTTCTAGCTATCTTCATTTCTGAGAACATGCAAAGGGAAAGAACTGTTGCTGCCCTAAAAGCACATCCCCATCTACATTTATCTGCTGTATGTTTCCAGCATTCATTGTACACAGTTATATACATGCAACACAAATAAATGACACTTATTTAAGAACTGAAAAAAGAAAGATCTCCAAAATCCAGGAGAAATATAGAAAATACTGTACCTGTAATTATAAAAAACTGCAAGGACGAAAAGAACTCCTTTCAGAAGTTGGGAAGCTGGAATTCATAGTGTTTTCCAAGACTTCAAGATCCATAAATGTGTTAGGATACCACAAAGCATCTCAAAAGATGGAAAGCAACAGCATTTCACTTTATGAAAACTCAGTAATTTCTATCAGTCCCAAGATGTCTAAACAACTTATTTTTTCCAGTGCTTCACTGTAGTACTGTATCAGGTGTGTTAGTATACTTTTGAAGAGAAAAGGGCATGAAGTTAAACTGGAAGAGAGTCCATTGCCATTTCTTTCCTGTGGTCTCAAAGATGATAAAGCAGACTTAGAGGACAGTATGTTTCATTCTAAACCAAAATTCAGTGCATACTGTTTCTATGCCAGTAGTGCCAATTCCTGACCAGCCATACTAATTCGTGGGAGAATAACTGAAACAAATGATCTAACTGATTATCTAAGATACAATGTGCCTGTAGGAGAAGCTAAAGTAATACACAGTGACTTTATGCTGAAGTGCTCCATACTCAATATAGATACAACTCTCACTGAATACAGTGGTAAAAATATTCAGATGGTTTTGTTCTTGAATTAGGAGCTGGTAATTCTAATATGTAGACCACGCTGCTAATGTGAATAAGCTGTCTTAAAACAGACAAAAATTTGAAGGGTGAATTTATAACAAAACCATTCTTACATTCTTATTTATGTGAGCTACTAAGGTTCATCACCTGGATTATTGACCACATAGAAGTGTAAATTCTGAAATTTTGCCAAGTGCTTGCCATGACATATTGTTTTATGCGATTTCTGAAGCTACTACCTTTAAGTGAAGATAAAATAAATAATAGAGTTTAATAGTACTTTACTTGATCTTGAGACAGACTATTCAAGGTGGAAAAAAATTCAGTTAAGTTACAGTGAAAAGCTCACATAACTAAGGGATTTTGGATGAGTCAGTATTACAGAACTTGGCTCTATTTTTTCATCTTCAACAGGAAACTATCTTTCAACATGATGGCTGTCCAGTAGTCTTAAATAAAAACTGTAAGATTTAATGGTTCACGATTTTAGAGGTGGTCAGGAACATAACTCAGCACCAGAGCATCGCTGATAGGTGCTCTATTTCCTTTTTACATTTGATGTTAAGAAAAAAGGAGGAATAGAAAAAGTAAATTATTACTAGAAGAAAAAATTTACATATTTTAAATAGAAGAATTAACCTAAGAAATAAGTACAAAAATAGATCTATCTGCTTCAAAGCATTACACGGGGAAAAATTTAAATCCCTTCACTTCTTTCCCCTTTTAATATACTGGATTTTTAATATAAACCACTTAAAAATGTAGTAAATTAATATTTTCTAATCCTAATAATGAAATTCTTAATTTTCTTCTTTAGTTTCAAAACTCAAGATTTTAAATTCCAAAATACTATGAATTTAGTAAAAATAAATCTGTTATGCCCCAAAATAACCTCTGTTGTAACCACATTCACATAGATCTAGTAATCATGTGAAGCCTGTATATCAGATGTCTTATAAACATAGCTAAACGCTGCAGTTAAGAGTGGCTAAAAAAATACTATTCTCCCTCTTCTAAAAATTATGAGGATTCATTAAGAGATAGGTGGGCTAATCAGATGCAACACATGTTGGAATGCCAAATATATGGAACAGTTCTGTAGTTTCAGAGGCTGACTGTCTTTCAGATTTGGAAGCCATGATATTTCTACAAAGGTCTGAAATATATTCTGCTTATATGACAAGGGTTTGCAGAAGCCACAAGCTCCAGAATAGCTGAAACATCTGTTTCCAAGATGTAGAGATTTCTTCACTCTTGTGACCACTAACAGGACCCAAGGAAACAGCATGAAGCTCTGTCAGGGGAGAATTAGGTTGGATATCAGGAGGAGGTTTTTCACCCAAAGAGTGTTTGGGCACTGGAACAGGCTTCCCAGAGAAGTGGCCACAGCACCAAGCCTGATAGAGTTCAAGAAGCATTTGGACAATGCTCTCAGGCACATGGTGTGACTCTTGGTGTGACTCTTGGGGTGTCCTGCACAGAGCTAAGACTTGGACTCGATGATCCTGATGAGTCCCTTCCAACTCGCCATATTCTATGATTGTATGATTCTATGAAAAGTGTTCATTAAGTAAAATTCCATCCTTTACAGAAATAGATGTGATATAAGCACAATATTGAAGGCAAAGATATCTCATACTTCATAATTATAACTTGAAGTACAATGATCTTTAAACTTTTTTCCAGATCCACATTCTTATGTGGCACTAGGTGGTCGTAGACATAGAGAAAATAATGTTACTGAAGACACTATCTCTAAGGAGGTTAGAGAAAAACAAGGATGCAAGTGACAGTTTCTGTACACAAAAGGAAGAAAAAAAGTAGGAAAATTCATTATGCAACTGCATATACTGCAATTTTTAAGATGTGATCTTTAAAACCAGACCCACAGAAGATAATTTAGAGAATTTTTTTAAGCTTTACTTTATGATATTATTTTATCTCAGTTATTTCATACTTTAAATGAGTATTCTTAGTCTACATTAAAAAAACTGTTAAATGTGCTGCTGCACTGTGCACATTTAACTCCCTTTTGTTTAACAATTCTAAAATATCATTAAAAAGATTGAATAAAACTGTTACATCAATATTGGTATTCTCTTAGGAACACCCAGTAGTCACCAACAATTAAGGTGAATTGTTATATACTAGAGTGTTTGCCAGTACTTGGTGAATTCTCCAAATTCAGGTTAAAAACATCAATATTTGAATATCCAGACTGAAAACAAGGAAATCGGGAGAAACTGAAAATACTTGGTTCAAAAACTACATGCTCAAGCATCTAATGACACAATGCTATCTATGATAGAAGCACTACATTGGAACAGAACTGATGTTTTGTGTAAGGAAAAATATTTTCATTCCTGTTTATATCATGAAAGAAGGGATAAGATTTTAACTCACATTTCTAAAGTGATCATCTTCAGTACGTTTTATTGCCTCCAAACTTTCCTGACTCTTTTATTCAGATACTAAGTAGATTCTGAACACTAAATAGTTCTAAACAGTTATTCTCAAATTAATTTTTCAGATTTACTAGTACAAAACCGGCTTGCGATACACACAATGACTTGTGATATACACAATGACTGAATTGCCATATAGTTAAATGTTTGTGATACTTTAAAAGGCAGAGTTTCTTTGGCATTTGAGTATATGAAGGTTTGCTACAGTGCAAATCATGATGTAGGGATTAACATGTTTGCACCTGCCCAGCCTGGAAGTAAAAAAGAACCCTTGCAATAAATTATGCCAAGTGAGACTAAGCCACTTTTTTTTTCCCCACAACACAGACGACAGTGACCCAAAAGCTGTAAGTTACAACCTTTAGATAGGGAGCAGCTTTTTACATCCAATGAGAAAGATAAAACATTTTTCATCTGATATATTCTTGACCTATTTAGATGTGCAGAAAAAGCATAGCCTTTTTCTTTTGCAAACAGACATTTATCATCAACTGTTTTGTACAACTGTTTAATACTGTACTGTACACACACAGGCAGTGCTAGGAAGGAGGTGTATAAAGGTATTTAAGGTACCTCTAATTTCTGAAGCAGGTTTTAGACAGTAAAGACAAGAGAGAAATTGCTCCAGCTCCACACTGTATACTTACTAACAGTGAAAAATGTGTTGCACCTTTCTTTTCAAGAAGAATAAAAAAGAATAGCCATGCATGAAAAATTGCTAGGAGGCCAAGCCATGTCACAGGGCAACTTACTGTTAATCAGGAACAATTATCTCAAGAGTATTGAGTAATCAGTTTAGTCTTTATGACAAAAGTGACCCATGTGACATTAAAGGAAAAAATAGGATTGGCTTATGAAGTCATTTTATGTTTCCCATAACTGCACACAAAGATTTACCAGCTACCTGAAACAAGACAAATCCCATGTCAAAGGTCTGAGATGCATAATCCACCATTGATCACAACTCTACAAGCCTGTTAAAATTTGAGGTAATGAGAGGGTAAAATAGTGAGCCGACATGACACATAGTAGGAGGACTACTGCTTTGCTCATGAGAAGGTATTTAGCTCTTGCTTCCACTAGAGTAAATATGGAAAATTTTAAGATTGATACATTGACAGAAATTGAAGGGTATCCAGGAACAGTACAGGCACTGCAGTCTTCTCCAGGGCCCATAACCTGTTGTACCATTTCAGGTCTTGCTTCTAAACATGTTATCCTCAATATCTCACATTCTCGATCAAGTTTTCTGCTCGATTCCTTTCCCCTGTTATCTCACTGTACACACACTTTTGTTTATCCTGTCCTGACCCTGCAGTGTTCCCCACCCATCCATGTCAAAGGTTTTTACCTTTTCAGTCTCCCAATCCTACAGATGCCTCCAATGCAAACACATATCACAGCATTTGAGGAGATTTTTTTTCCTTCTTTTACTTTCAAAACCATGTTAACCTCTTTATATCTATACAAATATGACTGTTTTGAGAACAAAACTAAGACTTATAGATAATGTTTAGCCTACACTTCCTCTATTTTACTATGATGTCTGTGCAAGCGGTGATCCCAATCAAAGGAAAATAATTATTTTTCCTTAAATATTTATTAATTTGTCTTAGCAGGATGTAGTCTGAGAATTCACATTACTTAAAATTCAATATAAGTCAAGTTTGCTCAGAATTTGAACAATTTTTTTCAGCTATAGGATTAGAGACTTAGCGTTAGAATCCAATGGTGCAACCCTTGTATTGTACTCTTCTCTTTGGTCCAGTTACTATCAGACCTTATCACTGCTGGTGAGGAGTTACTCACTTGAGGGAATCATATGGGAACATATTTACTTCCTTGACTAGGCTAAAGGAACAGTTGAAGTGACAGTGTTTACACTCTCTGAGTGCTGCTAAATCATCCCTAAGGATAACTTAACTCCAGGGCATGTAACAGTAAGTTTGAAGAGCAATCTGTGCATTTGAGATACTTCTCATATTATAACAAATAATAGGTTTTTCAAATAAATAACAAAAGAAAGTCTTAGTAGGAGGTTCTCATGACTCTAAAATTCTCCATTACCATAGAAGTTGACCATTATGATTTATTTTGAATATATTAAAAATAAGAGTTTAAGAGCAAAGCATAATTAATTCAGTAATTGCACTAACTGCTCCAAAATGTAAATGCAAAGTGTGAGCTGCATGGAATACCTCATATCTTTCATTTGCTATTCTTCAAATAAAGTTAATTCTACTCTTTTTAGGCTCCTCAGAACCAACCACACAAATGACATTTTAAGAATTTCAAAACTGTACTCTTGTCTATGCAGATGAATGTTAGCTAAAATGCTATATAGTTCAGTTGGTTCAAATGTCTTTAAATTAAAACAATATATACAAAATCTTAACATAAAATGCATTTTTAACAAAGCCAGAAAAATATTTTGAGTTACTGGTAAAATAATAACTTCCCTATCTCAGAAATACTTGTACTGTTCAGCTTATTTTCTTGGGGGGTGGGGAGGTTGTTACTTTGTTTGTTTGTTTGTTTTTCCCAATCATATGTTAACTATGCCTGTAGAAAATTTCCTAGAGTGCTATTTTTTCAAAGACAGAAGATGTTATCAAGAATTTATCAGTCCCAGGAGAAGATGCCGCTCATGGATCCCACTGGCTTTGAAACTCTAAGTGACAGGAGCTATTGACTGTCATAGATATAGTTCTCAAATGACTTCTTCACCCCTGAAACTCAAAATCTGCTTTCACTGGCAAGTATGCCAAGAATTTTATTTCCAATATCAAAATTCTTTCTGTTTTAGAATAACTGGGAATATCAAGTAAAATGAACTTCTGCACAGATGGACATTGCCAAGTCTAGAAAATGTTTAAATATTACTGGAACACTTTTGATGGTTAGAAGGCATAATATAGTTTTTAACTCAAAAGGGAATTTTAACTTATCACAGGTGAGTATCTATAACACCTTTTTTCTTAGAACAACGACATCCTACCTAAAATAGTAACATTATTTTTAAAAGCTTAATCTCATTATATGTTTGGCAAATATCTTGGAATCATAGAATGGTTTGAGTTCAAAGAAACCTTAAAGATGATCTAGTTTCCATCCCCTGCCATGGGCAGGTGCACCTTTCACTAAACCAGGTTGCTCAGAGTTCCATCCAACCCAGCCTTGAACACTTCCAGGGATGGGGCATTCGCAACTTCTCTGGGCAACCTGTTCCAGTGTCTCATTTCCCCCACAGTAAAGAATTTTTTCTTAATATCTAATCTAAATCAACGCTCTTTCAGTTTGAATTTATTCCCCCTTGTCCTGTCATTACATGGTCTTGTCAATATTCTCTCTTCTTTCTTTTAGGTACTGGAAAGCTGCAATTAGGTCACCCTGAAGCCTTCTCTTTTCCAGGCTGAAAAATCCCAATTCTCTCAGCCCTTCCTCAGAGGAGGGATGCTTCATTCCTCTGATCATCTACATGGTCCACCTCTGGACTTGCTCTAATAGGTTGATGTCTTTCCTGTGCTGAGATATAATTATCATATGTATATCATAAGTATATCCATATATATCTCAGAGGTGTATACATATATATATAAAATAAGTATATATATTTTTGCAACTAAATAATTTATTTTGCCATTTATACAAAGCATTTGTTAGTACTGCAAATCACAATCATCAGAAAAAAGGCTTTCATTATAGATATATCCTTGTATGCAAACTCTTTGAAAAGTCTCCTTGTCAATTTCTGTGGAAAGAAACTAGTCAGTATATTCTACAGCCAGATATTACAAAATACAGTGAATTAGTTTCTCATAGCAGTTTTTAAAATGGTTAGTAAAAATATTGCCTGAAGTCATTATGATTGTTATATTTTTTGAGCTTTATATTTTTATGGTTTTTATGTCTGCTGATAACAAAGGCAAAAAATAGTGAAAAATCAAGGTAAAATATTTCTGAAATTAAAATGAGGTGACCTAATTTTAACAGACTGGCTTAATTGCTCTCAATTTCATTTGACTAATAGTGCATAATAAAATAAATGGAAATGTGAAGGAATGTCAGGAACATTAAATTACTAAAGGAGTATGCTTTCTTTAACCTCACTTTCTCTGAAGGCTCTAATGTCCATCACCTGATCAACATCACTTCTATGCTCTTCAGATACAGTGTAAATGTTTTCAATATTGTGTATGTTACAATACTAAGAGGCTCATTAGATGTTATATACATCAGGGTGGACTTAACCATTACAGTCTGTGAACTGTCATTCATTTACATGTTTAAACTTTTTATATAATATGATATATAAACCACTATTTCACACTTTGTCAATCCCATTTTCTTATAAATAGGCCATAGATGCTATAAGACTGAGGACTTGTCACATATTACATTGTGATACTTCTTTCAAATGAGTAAAATTCCTTCCCTCTTTTTGTTCTGAAATGTGTTTTCCATATTTCATTGTAATTAGAAATATCACCTGAGAAACCATTTTGCCTCCACTATCAACATTTCATTTATATCAAAAGAGATTCATATAAAAAAACAGATTGAAAGTGATCCTCTGAAATTTTCAAATCATTCTGTATTGTTATGACAAACCAGATTACAGATTTGAAAGTATGACATTAACAAATGTTGATAGACTTTTTGTATATCTGTGCAATATTTAAACAGAAAAGAAACATCATTTTCTACACAGATATAGAATTTTTGTGAGATAGTTACTAAGGATTGTTGACCTTAGAACTAAATATTTGATGAAGGGAAGTTAAAAGGCAGTATTTTCAGAATAGACAAACTATTTTTCAGTATGATTGAACTAAGACCTGTTCGTATTGGTACTGAGGAACATATTTGTCTATATCAGAAGTATGGAATGTGTACGTGTATGGACATTTCTCTGTGTGTTTGAGTGTATTTTACAAGCCTTATAGACAACAGGGTACGTGTATATACAATATATATAATTTACAAATGTAGGTTTTTACATATCACTATATTCATAGAAACATAGAATTTTTTTGGGGGTAGAAAAGACTTTTAAGACCATCAAATCCAACTGTTAACCTAACACTGCTAAGTCCACTATTAAACTATGTCCCCAAGCATCACATCTACACTTCTTTTACATACCTCCAGGGATGGTGACTCAATCAACTCCCTGGCAGTCCATTCTAATGCTTTACAACCCTTTCCATGAAGAAGTTTTTCCCAGTATGTAATCTAAACCTCCCCTGGTGCAACTTGAGGGACAGGTGACCTGGGGAGAGTACAGGGATACAGTTCAAATGTGTAGGTATGGGGTCAGGGAAGCCAAGGCAAAGCTGGAACAGGACTTGGCAAGGGACACGAAGAATAAAAAGAAGAGATTCTATAAGTAGATGTACATACATAATACATAGAAACGAAAGATCAAGGAGAGTCTACCCTCCCTGATAAGCAGGAAGGGTGAACTGGTTGCAATTGATATGGAAAAGAAACACTACCTTGCCTCCAAGAATTTGCCTTTGTCTTGTTTAACACCCAGCTTGTAGCCTGAGGTGTGGGTTGTGCACATCCTCAGCATCCCAAGACCACTCTGCACATTGTTTGCAAAGCACCTTGCTGATTGTTTGAGCCATCAGCATTAACTGTCCAGTCTCTCACATGATGGGAAGAGTGTGGGAATGAGTCTGTGGGCTATGACCTCCTCCCAGTCTTGTTTACTTCACCTTAAACCTGAGATGATTAGGAAGATCTCATACTACCTTTATCTTATCTCAAGTTCCTGTCAGGAGGCTTAACTCACAGTCCAATACCCTGAAATCCAGGAGGCATATTCAGGTAGGGAGTGGGCTTCAGTGATCTTAACAATGTTTAAGCCATTAACCATTTCAGTTTCTCAGACAGGGTCCTTAGGAAACTGGCTGATATTGTTACCAAGCCACTCATTAATGTATATGAAAAGTCATGGCAGTCAGGTGAAGTCCCTGGTGACTGGAAAAAAAGGGAAGCAATGCTCCCATTTTCAAAAAAAGAAGAAAGGAAGACCTGTGGAACTGCAGATTGGTGAGCCTCACCTCTGTGCCTGGGAAGATAGTGAGGCAGATCCTTCTAGATGTGCTAAGGCACATACAAGGAGGTGATCCAAGGCAGCCAGCACATCTCTACTAGAGCAAATAGTGCCTGATAATGTGGTGGCCTTCTATGATGGAGTGATTGCAATGGTCAACAAGGGAAGAATGACAGGTATCATCTATCTAGAATTTTGTAAGGCCCTTGATACAGTCCCACATGACATCCTTATCTCCAAATTGGAGAGACATGGATTTGGTGGATGGACTTCTCAGTGGATAAGGAATTGTCTGAATGGACGCAGCCAGAGAGTTTTGATCAATGGCTCAATGTCCATGTGGAAAGCAGTCACAAGTGGTGTCCCCCACCACCAGAGAAGAGTGCTCTCCAGAATCCTCATCAATGATATTGACAGTGAGATTGAGTGCACTCCCAGCAAGTTTGCAGATGACACACAGGGACCTGGACAAACTTTAGAAGTCGGTCCATGGGAACCTCATGAAGTTCAACAAGCCCAAGGGCAGGGTGCTGCACCTGGGTTAAGGCAATCCCAGACATAAGTACAGACTGGGAGAAGAACTGACGGAGAGCAGATGGGCAGAGAATGACTTGGAGGTTCTCATGGATAAAAAGCTGGACATGAGCCAGCAGTGTACACTCACAGCCCAGAAGGCCAACTGCGTTCTAGGCTGCACCAAAAGAAGAGTGGCCAGCAGGTCGAGTGAGGTGATTTTCCCCCTCTACTCTGCCCCTGTGAGACCCCACTTTGAGTGCTGCATCCAGGTCCAGGGTCCTTAACACAAGAAATATGTAGAACTGCTGGAGTAGATCCAGAGGAGGCCACAAAAATGATCAGAGGGCTGAAACACCTCTCTACAAAGACAGGCTGAGACAGCTTGAATTGTTCAGCCTGGAGAAGAAAAGGCTCCAGAGAGACCTCATTGTGGCCTTCCAGTATCTGAAGGGGGCTTTTAAAATTGAGGGAGAGGGACTTTTTTTTTTACTGACAGACAGTAACAGGACAAGAGGCAATAGTTTTGAATTGAAAGAAGGCAGGTTTAGACTAGATATTAGAAAGAAATTCTTTACTCAGAGGGTGACGCAATGCAACAGGTTGTCCAGGAAAGCTGTGGATTTCCCATCCCTGGAAGTGTTCAAGGGCAAGTTGGATGCAGCCCTGAGCAACTTGATTTAGTGAGTGGCATCTCTTCCCAAAGCAGTAGGGCTGGAACTAGATGATCTTTAAGGTTTCCTCCAACCCAAACCATTCTATGATTCTATGACTATGATTCTAAATGACAGAAAGTTGCTTGGTGAGCATGTCCTTCAGTACCTGTGGTGGAACCTCTCTGGTCCCACAGACTTGTATGGGGTAGCAGATCACTAACCATTTCCCATGAATACATTCATTTTGGTATAGGAACTTAGAAAATATAAAATTATGTATAGTTTTTAAAGGAAAGGTTAATTTTAATTTTTTAAACCTTTTTCTTGTTATGACATATTTACTAGAATTCCTATACATTTGCCTATATATCTGGCTTGCTTAGAAGTCTGAGCACAAAGCAGTCAGAGTAAGAAAAGCACTTAGAAGTTACAGACTATCAAAATGCTTTTGCCTGCAGGGCAGCAGGTTCCACTTAAGTAAAAGCAGAAGCAGGCCAGGATGGCATTAACACTTCTATATCTTCTTTACCAGAGCTCTAGAGAGAATGACTGCTTGCGAAAGAGGTCTGGAAAGTTACCAGTTTCAAGCTTCTAGAAGTTACAAAGATATTGCAAATAATAGAGCAGGGTTCAAAGCATTCAATTTGCATGAAATTCCATGTTAACCTACATAGGCAGTAACTTCACTATGCTAAAAGTGTTTCCCTCCTTGATGTAGCAGATATAACAAGATGTGTTTAAAAACAGCATGTGATTACAGCTACTGAGAACAGGGAAACTAAAATGGGATGAATAATAATATGTCTGGCAGAACTGATAAAAGACAAGAGTTTAAAAGTATCATGACAGTGATGAAAAATCTAGTGAATACAACGTACACAGTTCAATATGATAAAGCAGAATTAGACAAAAAGTGTCATGTAATCTCAACATTCTTCAGAAACCCTGGTATATGTTTTCCTATAATTAAATAGAACTTGATAAAGGAGAAAGTTGAAAAAACATTACATTATGAAGGCAAACAGTGTCAAAACCAAAACTCTGAATCTTGCTTTCTGCTAAGAGTGTTTAACTAACAGCATCTTAACAAAATTTGGAATTTTGCAGAGCAAAATTTAAACAAAATGATACTGCATATTAAGAGCTCTGTAGCATGTGACAATTTGAGTATTATTAATAATATTTTCAGAACCTTCTTCATATGTTAGGCAGTCTTAAAGGAAATAATGAAATATTGATGACATTTTAGGCAGTGGAAGTATGTGACTCAACAGAGGGATGAAAATCCACTTCAGTGAAGTATTTGTTTAATGAATTTTTTTCTCCGTAAGTAATAGAAGTAAATTCATTTAGCTGCTGTATACTAGCTTCAATTTCTCTGAGATGTACTGTTAATATTGATATCTGGTTCTACTGGTTTGGTCTTTCAAATGCCTTTGTGAGTTCCATCATCCACATACATTACATGAACAGAAAAGTTGACCCAATATTCAATTCCTTTGCCAAAACCAAAAGTACAAAGAGGAAGAATAGTATACATTGAGGAAAGGAGAAAAAACTTACATCCCATCCTAGAATAGATGTCTAAAGCAGATGATACCATTTCTCTTCACTTACTACAGAGTGGTATAACTTACACAGACTAACTAATGGATATCTACAAGTAAGATTAATCCCACTCTTGGTGACTAACTAGATACTTGCACAGAAGTCTTTATAAACAATGTCTGAAAAGCATTTGTCTCCTGACAATTACAGGGTATCACAGAATTACAGAATAACTGAGGTTGGAATGGACTTCTGGAGTTCATCTGATTAACCACATGTGCTCTACAGCAGGGTCAGCTACAACAGCGTGCTCAGGGCATTTTTCAGTTCATTTCTGAATGTCTCCAAGGATGGAAACTCTGCAATCTCTCTGGGCAACTGTTCCAATGTTTGACTGCCCTAATAGTGTAAAAATAATTAAAAAAAAGAAAAAAAAAGAAAGAAAAGAAAAAGAACTTCCTGCATTTCAGTACATGTCAATTCCTTCCTGGAAAAGTATGGGAAACTGAAAATTTCTTTGACTTATGGTAAGAACTACTTAGCAACAACTAAAACATCAATGTGTTATCTACATTATTCTCATACGAAATTCAAAACACAGCACTGTATCAGCTTACAAACCAAAAATTAACTGTATCTCAAACAAAACTAGGATAGCACTATTTCCCCTTCATAGCCCCATGTGATCTATTCCCAATCACCTCCTTGCTCTTCCTTTCTTTTCAGGAATTGAAGTGAGTCTGGATACAGGAGAAGCATATGCTTCCTTTTAGTCACCAGAAACCTCTCCGGATCACCATGAGCTTTCAAAGACTATCAGGAAACCATCACAATGACTACAGCCAGCACCCTCAGCATTTGTGGGAGTGCCACTGTTTCAGGTCCAAAAGGCACATGTATCCCCAATTTTATTAAATGTTCCCTCATCTCATCCTCATCAAGGACAAGCGTTCCTTGCTCCAGAATTTTTTATTGGTGTCAGAGATTCCCAAAAGCCAGTCTTACCTGTAAATAATAAGACAAAAAGGGCACCAAGCACCTTGGCCTTTTCTGAGTCTTTAGGTTCCCTGTCTTGTTCAGCATTTTCATTAGACTTACTCCTGCTTCTGGATATCCTGTATGGAAGCCACTACTACAGAAGTGGTCTGTAAATGTGCAGACCAAATTTACCCAAATAGCCCTTCATTTTTAAAAATGGGCTTATTTTTTCAAGCTGGTAATAGAATACATTGTAGCATTACAATCTAGTTCAGAAGTACCAAGTGAACAAATCATTACATGTCTTCATAATCTTTGGATAACTGTGGAAACTACCTCTAAAGATTTGTTTGTTTTTTTTTTTACTATCTTCTTGTTGAAGAGCTTTCGAAACTCAAAACTCACTATTATCATTGTGACGGGGAGAATATTCACATCTACATGAGCATGGTCATATTATGAATTGGGTTATTAAACAGGCATACAGAATTTTGCAGAGTGCTAACAGATATTTCCATATTATTAAAAACTGGCCACATGAAAGTATTTCTATAACTCTAAACATATCTTTTTCTCAGAACAAATGTATTTACAAAACGTTATTTGCCACAAGTAATGGTATGGCAGTGGAAATATATACCTGGAGGCTGGACCAAAGCATATGTTTTTCTGCCAAATATGTCCCATCTTTCATAGGTCCTTTCTAGACTAGAGGTCTTTCTAGAAGAGGGGTCCTTGCTATTTTGAACTCTCTTAGAACTCGCTGTAATGTATGTACTTATTGTCAGACGAGAATAAGAATCTTAAACTATGTGAAAAGTATGTTGTATCCAACTTTCAGAGAGTGCAAGTTATCTATGGTGGATCATCAGTATTTTTTCCCCAAGTTTAAGTAATACACCAGATCTAGTAAGTATAGAAGCATACATCAGATTTAACAACTTGACACATTTCTTCTACTGCAGATACACCAATGTATTAAGAATCTTATTCATCCAAGAGCATTTCTCACTTGGCTTTTTAATAGGCCTATTTCCTCCTTTAAATAAGGCATATATGTGCTTATGCATCAAAACAAGGGCAAGTATTACTTTTGGGGATTCATTGTTCTTCCTCATCTGTTCTTTTCACTACAATAAAAAATAAAAAAAAATCCAGCCACGGAAAATATGACTTTTTAGGTCGTATCTTGATCAGTTGGGAATCCACAGTGGTATGCTCAGACAACTTGACCTCATGAGTACAGGCACAGTATTCTTCTGGCACTAAGAAGTTGATCTGTGTACCTGTGCATGCATACCAAGAATGAAACCTATGTAGACAAGCATTCACAGAAAAAAACCCAAACATTATTCTATAATCCAGAAAAATGTTTTATTTGTCTTTTGGCACCTTCATACATATCTCTCATGGTCTAGACTACTTTGTTTTTTTCCTATATGATTTAAATCAATGATATAAAGTGATTTTTTTCCACCACAAACCTCCAAGCAAAAAATGAAAAGTAATTAAAAGTCAAAAAAACCGCTCCTTTGCTTTATGGGTATTCATTTCGCTTTATAAAAATACAGCTTAAAAATGTAGTCCAAACCAGTCAATAATCCTTAATATTTAATTCTAGAATTTGTAAGCTTTTCTGTGTTCTTTTAATTTCCCAGACTTATTTCCAAAATGTTGCAATGTTTTTACAAAAGTTTTAAAAAAAATCCAGCTATTATCTGTCTCATTTTGGAATGAGAAGGGGCAAGTTAATTATACTATATAGAAAAAAATATTATCTCAGTAGCTGAAAATACATTTTTCTCTATTCCTATTTTGCATTCAAAAATGCTAATAAATGTACTTATATACTGTAACCATAGAAATACCTCCTGAATTTATATATAAGTGTGATGAAAGCTACACCTGAAATCCTGAAAAGATTACTGCAGTGAAGTGAAACTGTTCAGTTACTGGTTGCCTTGTCAGCATTATAGCAGCCTCCAACCTGCTTCTATATAGATCTAGTAGCCTATGTGGCAGAACATGAAGAATAGCCACCTGTGTCAGATACAGCAGCAGGTGCCATATCCATTGAACAGGCTGCTACCTGATTACAATAAATCTCTTTCAAGCTCCTGGCAGCTTTGACAGGCACTCCACAACCTCAAAAAGTTGTCTGAATAGAAACAAGAAACTCAACACATAACTGAAAAAGGCCAGAAACTGAATCTGATGTAGATGTACTGTGAAGTTTAGGTAAGACAGTGTTTAGACTCATGAGAAGCTCTTTATCATGCACAACAGTCATGTTTCAGTACAATACTGCTAACGCACTTGTAAGGTAGAACTTGAAATAGGATAACATGTATGTAAAGATAAATTCTCTGTCACTATAATTTTATAAATTTCTGTTTGTACAGATGGAACTTGTGTCAATAAAACCAAGTAGGATATCTCATCACTAGGAGATTGGAAAAATGACAACTTTTCAGGGTACCCATTAGTAAGTCTGTACCTGAAGTTTTTGTAGGAAGATATATATCAAGAATACTTGATCAGATTATTTTCAAAAACATTTTAAGAGTCTCACCTACATTTATTAGTAGATGTGTTTTGAACTCAGAACTACTATTTACTTTGTGGGTTAAAAGTAGTTCTTGAGATACACGACTCAGCTGAACATTTTAGAAAGTACCCCAGCTTCATGAATAACAGGTCTCTATAACTGGATCATGTAGTTCTGCCTCCAGTAACTGCTGAACTTCCTGTTGTCAGCTGTTTAATAGTAGCTACTCATTTTGTCAAGTCTATATTTGTCTCTTTAAAGGACGTAGTGACGAAAATGATAATTATAAAGAGACAATCTTTGAAGGCAAAATAGTTACACATATCAATCAAACAATGAAAGATGAGCATGTGATTCTTGTGAAGGAAAAGAAAGAACAAGCAGTTCAATCAATTAGATATGTGTGTGCATTTCCTGTAATGGCACACAAGGATGAAAGTTCTGTGAATTTTGCTGATGTTATTTTGATGAATAAGGAAAATAAATACCCAGAAATACCACCAGTAGCTCCCATTATTGTGTACCAGCTGAGTACATCCAAAACATCTCATAAAATGGGGACTGTTTAATATGCAGATCTCGGTCTGAGAATTCATCAGTTTTAATCATCATAGAACATATTGCACGTATTTAGCTTAACTCACTCGAAGAAGCTGTGATTTGATGTTTGTGAGTCTTTGGATGATGCAGTAGTAATAGCCAGATATCCACTAGGAAGAGATGTTTACATTTGAGTTTCATGACCACCTAACAAAGGGAAGATACCTGGTTTTAGATATATATCTTAGTGGGGGAATGAGAAATTATTAAAGGACTTTGTACAATCTCTACTGCTCTTCTGATGCTAATCAGAACACCTGCCAATTTTACAGGATGCTTTCAAGGCCACCTAGAGAGAATGGAAGCTGCACTTGTAGAATCAGTTTAAACTGATTCACAAGAGAGTAGTGACTGCCTATTTAATTCTGTTTCAGCCCTTGGTATGTTAGTAATTACTGAACTCGTGTTTGTGGCAGATAAAGCAACAGTCTGGTGCTGCTCCAATGATGAGACTTGTGTAGTGAAAACAGAAAATGTCATTAAAGAATGAATTAGAAACATCATTGTATCATAATTATGCTGGGGAAGAGGTACTGACCTTAGAACTGTGGAAGTATTGGTAGCCCATATGGTACAGGTGTGATATCAGACTTTTTTCACTGAGACCTGAACAGTGGAACTAAGAAAGCATGAAAAGAGAACACCTGTTGAAGTTGCTATCCTGAATAGTGTTGAAGAGTCTCCAGTGGCAACCAGTCCTCCTAATCCATAGTTTAGTTTAGCCAAAGGAGTGGTCAGAAGTATCCCACAGTTGAAAATATCTGCCCTTTTCAGACATTTAAGGATAAAAATGAAGAAAAAACTGACAACCAAAACCAAACAAAGCAAAAAAACCCTCTTACGGAAGAGAAAAGAAAAAAAAATTAATAACTTTGACCATGGGCTAAATCTTCAGCAAATTACATGGGTAGCAATACCAAAGCGTTATATAGAAGATAAACCCAACACCGCAAATCACATTCTTAATAAAAGGGTAGAAGCAATTTTAGTGACATCTAGAGTTGAGTAAATGCTAAATTCTCATTATTCATTTTCTTTATGAGGGCCAGCATCAGAACAAATAGTACTGCTCAGGACAGAAGTATTAAAATTTCTAAATAAAACTGCAACTATGAAACAATATGAAATTAATGAATTACGAATGTTATCCATTGACAACCTCAGAATATTTTGGAAGATATACAGATTTAACTGTATTTGCTAACTGCATTTCACTCAGTGTCGTTACTTACATAAGAAGGAATATTACCTATTAAGAATGCAACAAAAGTTTAGGTATATTCTGTACCAAAATCACACATTCAATAAAGTTCATTTACGGAATTTAAAAAACCCCAAAAACCAGAAAAAAAACGCATACAAAAATCAAAGGGGACTTTTGGCTTAATTTTTTATACAAGAAATCACTTTTATAGAGTGTATAAACAAAAAATTCAGAAACTGAAAGGATGTCTTATACACGTGCTATCTTTATAATGCTATCTTCAGTAAAATGGACAGGCCACATTGAAGGCACAATCTTCATAATAAAATATTGTGCTTCTATTACTGTTGATTTTTCTGCAAATGTTTCCAAAATAACAGGATACGCAATTTTTTGGCTTCCCAGAAATATCACTACAAGCAATTATAATGACAGAGAAGATGAGAGGTTTGTCTCAGATATTTTTAGTGAAAAAACATCTAGATGCACAGAAAAAGCACACTTGGTCAAGCACTCAGAAAACATGTGAACTAGAAGAGAAGAACTAATACATTTCCAATGTTCTTCCTATTTTAAAAGCATTAACAAGGAAAGAAGTTTTATATACGCATTGCTCAGAAGCTCTTTTTACTTACCTTGGGACACCTCTCCTGTATGAAAATCGGGAGAAACATGTTTAGACCAAAGTTCCATGGACACAGCCAGGGCTGATGGAAGGTCATTGTCTAAAATTTCAGAAGGAAACACTCTGGCCACTTCAGTGACAGTTTTCTTGCTTTGGGGCATAGTAGGTAAACAGGTGATATTGTTTATTCCATCAACACAAATAAACCCAGTGGAGCAGGACTGTATAAGACAATCATTATAATTAAGCTCACAGCTTCGTCCCTGAAAGAGAGTTTAAAAAAAAAAAAGCCATTTTTGAAAGCAATTTGCATTTCGTAGTCATGTTATTTAAAATTATTGCTTTCTTTTGATTCTAAAATGTTGTTTCGCTGTATTAAGCTCTTTACACTTTTGAAAGGATACCTCATAATGTGGAAAATATTCCTTAATTAATTTAATAATGTATATTTTGAATTTTAACAGAGTTTTATTTTGACTCTGATTTACTATTACAAATTATCAATAAAAATAATTTCCCCACAGATTTGTAATTACCAAGTATCAAGGACAATGTCACAGTAATAATAAATTTGGTTAAAATAATCAACTTTAGCTAGCATGTAGTTAAAGAAAACTTTGTACAATGGACTTAGCTGTCTAAAAATCTATGGTTTACTCTGATTTACAAACTAATATCCTTTCATTTTTGTACATTGTAGCTCTTTTTTTGTTGTCCGCTGTTACCAAATCCTCACACAGCACCTTGCAAATACATTATGCTCAGAGATAATGTTTAGAAAAGGAAAAATGTAGTGGCAGTCTCAAATTGGACCAGGCATTCATTTTCTATTTTTTATCAAGACTAACAATTCATGGGAAGCCTGAAATATCCTTCCTAGTAATAAACTAAAAATGTTCGTATTCAGTGGTCTGAAAAAAAGGCAAGAAATAATGTATTTCTTTTGCAGCAATAATTATGTTAATTCAATGTATTCTTGAAGTGTGAAATAAATATATGCTGAAGTCAGGCCTGAATTCATTTTATTTCACTTCTGTTGCAACAAACTAATAGGCTATGTGAAGAGATAGAGCTAAAAGCTGTCCCGGAAGGATCCTGATATCTGGATAGCTATTTAAAATACACACACTGCCATCCCTGAAAGACATACATGTCTGACAACATATCATCATGACATAATTTCCAGTTGAATCTTCTCCTGCAACTGAGGCACATGTAAAAAGATCCAAGCCTTCTCTAGAGCTCAAGAGGCATGTGCTCATTACACACTTTCCATCACACAAGATGTTTAGTCTTGCTTGTCTAGCTGACTAATTATTTACACAGAATTTGAGACAATTTACATTTTCTGAGATCTCTGTCAACTCTATTAAATTCATTTATAATATTAAAAAACAATAGGAGGGGCAAGTGAGAGACAGGCAAAAATGTAGACATAAAATCTGCAATTACTTTTTATACCAGTAGTTTAAATCATTTGTTGTTTAAAATAGAGGAGGATAAATTGAGCGGTTTTTGATGATTTAGATACATCCATGCTTGTTTCAATCAAGTTCTTAATTTGTTTTGGGAAGTAGATGGGTTATCTGGTATACTCATGGCACCTTATAAATCACTGTGGTGGTTTGGGCTAGGCCTTCCTTGGTGACCAGTTTGTAACCAAGGAAGGGTCCAGATTTACCCAGTATTCCCTACGATTTTTACGTAAACCAGATTATAAGAAGAGAGGAGGAGAGGCCTTCGCTCTCTTTCCTTCCGGCGGCTTGGAGGTGCAGGTTCCCTGCTG
Source organism: Lepidothrix coronata (assembly GCF_001604755.1). Taxonomy (NCBI): domain Eukaryota; kingdom Metazoa; phylum Chordata; class Aves; order Passeriformes; family Pipridae; genus Lepidothrix; species Lepidothrix coronata. Next base: position 727,106 of record NW_016690184.1, read on the forward strand.
TTGAGTCTGCCGTGTTGGGGAGCGAGGCCTGGTAAGGCCTTGTCGACCTTGGGAGAAAGAGGTTGCCGGTGATCGTTCCGGAGCGACTCTCGGTTGTCCCAGGGGAGTAGTGAGCTATTTTTTCTTTGCTAACTTTTTAGTTGTTAGATATTGGGTCTTGGGATATCTATATATTTTATTTTAGTTTTGTTCCCTTTCCCTTCCCCCTTCCCTTTCCCTTGTGGAATTGTATATAAGTGCAAATATATTTATATATCTCACTTTGGTTGTTCTCTCTCGTTTCGGGTTTTTCTTAGTTTTTTTTCTCCCTCTTCTCCCCGAGGTTGGGGGAGGGGGGACGGACTTCTGGTGGTAAGGTTTGGAGACTTGGCAGGGAGCTAGCTTCAAACCATATCAATCACTCACTGGATTGGTATTCCAAAGCAGAAAGGAACAGCAGGTCAATTTATGTGTCAGTTTCCACACATTTCTTCCTTTCTCTCTTCTAATTCCACACATAGAACAAATGATCAATTTGAGCAAACTCTTAATCTTAATCCTATAAAATTTATGTTTCATTCTTAGTTTCCTTGTGACAGATTAGTACATTTTTATGACTACTACAGTTAATGGTGAAGAGCATTTTATTATGATTTTATGATTCATAGAAACAAAGCAGATGTGGATAACCTCCACTGTGCATGAAGGGTACATTAAATAGTCATAGATAAATTTGATAGCATTGAAAGTGCCTGTAAATGCTTTAACAATTTCCATGCAGGCAGTTAAAATCATTTAGCTTGTGCAGATTTGTATTTAAAAGTAGTCATATATCTATAGATGTTTTCACTTAAAAAGTAAACATCTATGTCAAATACCACCGAGTATGCTTTTCTTCTCAAAATCAATGAGAGATTTCATGATCCATACTATATGATCCATACTTCAAGTAGCAGTACAGACATAGACTACAGAAGACTATAGAAGATTTATCTAACATACTGTAGCTGGAGTTCCTTGAACACTTATTTCTCTGGGAATTTCATTGTTTCTACTCCACACTTACTCATAGTTAGGGGCCTAACCCCATCAGAGCTTAACAAATATATCTCTTGAAATATTTAGAATGCAACTTCTTATCTTTCACACTGAAGACAGGCATGTTAAATTTTTTTCTGGGCAGTTCCCCACCATGTTTTTTTTCTCCACTGTGGCCTTCCCAAAGCATACTGGAATTTGAGGAACTGAAGATGGAACAACGAATAATGGAATAAAAGCAAAAGATGATACATCTTAAATTCCAGCTACTTCACAGGTTTACTACTTTTCCTTCTGTAAGGGCTTGTTCTGCAACATACTGTACACTAAATGCCCAAGCTATGTATTAATAGAAAAGCTGCCCCCATGGCTCAAATATCTATCTAGCCTCGTCATCAGTGAGCTATTAATGAATTCTTGGGTAAGAAAACAAGTAGAGTTTATATCTGATAACTCACCAAATACACCATTCTAACTTCTGGCAATAAGTAAATCAAGGACTCCCTAAGCCAAGATAATATTTAGAAGAGTAATTTGACTAACAGTGAATCTATCTTCCTTCTGGACTCCATCCTTGTAATTTGGTCTCTACAGTGTCATGCAACACTGACTTGTACCAATAAATTTTGCATCAGTTGAAAAAATAGTTTCTACAAATAGATTTTAAGCTTCCTCCCCGATGATTTTATTTGGCATTTAGAAGGTTTTTTGTGAGACAAAAATACTAAAAAAATGTGTAACTGATCTTCTCAATTACAGTGGTTTATTTAGGATAAGTATGAATATTTAAAGAAAAAAATTAGATTATTTTAACTTGAGGTCTGACTGTTTTCCACATAAAAAGACCATGTCCCTCCAATGATATATCCTTCATCATCACTTGACATTGTTTTGAATGCCAATCTGCTTTTGAAGACAAAAATCTGCTATGGTCTGTGGGAAGTATCAATGGTATCCATTGTACTCTGTAAGAAGCACCCTACAAAAATAGTATTCATTCTTATGAGATAGTCTTTTTCTTCTCAGGATAGCTTGTCAGTAAATTTAGTCAGATTATTAAAATCCATTTTTAACCTACCAAGCCTTTATGGTAAAATACAGACTTTACAAAATTGTGGGTAAAGAGTCACTGAAACAGGGAAAAATTCCCGGTGGCTTGAACAAAGCACGTGTCAGTCCTGTGCTCAAGAAAAGCAAGGTAGATCCAGGGAACCAAAGGCCAGTCAGCCTTACTTCTGTTCCTGGGAAGAAAGTCAGTGACACCTGGAAAACATTTTTAGGTATGGGAAGGACAAGAGGGTGATCAGGAATAGTTCACATGGAGCTATGAAGGGGAAAGTGCCTTACCGAGCTGATAACCCTATATGAAGAGATGAATGGCTTTAGTGGATGAGAGGAAAGCAGTGAATGTTGTCTATCTTGACTTTAGTGAGGCTTTCAACACTGTCTGTCCTAACTTCCTCATAGACAAGTCGACAAACTGCGAATGAGTGGACAGTGAGAGGGACTGAAAACACTGAACTGCCACGCTCAAAGGGCTGTGTTTAGTGATCAGCAGCAGGAAGTCATGCTGGATGCCAATAATTAATGGTGTATCCCAAGATTTCATACTAGGTTCTGCACTACTTAAAGTCTTCAGTACTGGAAGATAGGACAGAGTGCACCCTCAGCAAGATTTCATGTGTTACAAAATACTCAGAAGGTTTGAATTTTATCTGAGTAAGGTTAAAGAGAAAGGGATTACATTATTTTCTGTGCAACAATGAATAATCAGGTTAAGGAAAGAATAAAAAAATTTCAGCATCTCACCACAAATCCTGGCTTGCAAAAACAGGAATAACCAAAGCTAGGTTCCTTCTGAACACAGATACCATGTATGCAGGGGTTGGATATGCACTCATCAACATCCAACTCACAATGGAGGCCTTCCCATCCTGTCAGAAAAAAAAAAAAGAAAAACAAACCCAATTAGTCAGATTACTTGCAATTTTATTAATATGCATTTCTTATTAAGATCTCCTTTACCACTAAGCACACCCCATAAATGAGAGGCCAAATACTCATCCGGAAGCTGTGGTTTAGATCATGTAATTTGAGCCTGTCTTGAACTTGCTCCTTGGAAGCTATGCCAAACTGGAAGCCGTAAATTTGCTAGGTAAACACAAACCCAGAATTCTGTAAAATATGGTTAGTTATTGAAGAACACAGACTTTCTGCCCTGATACTCCCAGTACAGATTTGGGTTTTTTTCTCCAATTAAATTTCCCTATTTCTAAACGAACTAACAAAGAAAACCCAACAGATCCATAAACCCCCTAGCAGTCCTCAGCTAATACAAATCTACTTGCCCCTGTTCAGCCTTTGCTTCTGAGCAGGCATCAAATGGATCTACCTGCCTGCCCAGCTAAAGACTTCATCCATGTGCCTGCTATTAGTTCCAATGGCTGCTGGTGTTGCTTTTGAGCTCCCTGAGACGCTGTTAGAATAGAGTTTACATCTCTCCATGCTGCTTCCTCACCTGAACAGTCTGAAGCTGCAGCCACAGATCCTGAATATGCATCTATTATTCTATGGGACAATAGCTGACAAAATTCATGATCCATTACAGAATGCATTTGTCAGAGCTAAATCAATTCCCTTTCCTGGTATGACATGCTGTCACCACATGCTTCACTTTGTTCTCTGGAGGTTTTTGGGAAGCTGTAATCATCTGCCTTGTTCCTATTTTTGTCTTGGTACCATCCCTGTTCCATTTTATTAAATTGCAACAGGGAATCTGTTGCAGAGTATATCAGACTATCTACCTTGTGGAAAGTTCTTTCCCATAGTTGCCTTTACAGATCAAAAAATCCTCAATCCCAGCCCCATATTTCTATAGGTGAAGCTTAGAAGAGAAATCCAAGACCTATGATATGGGAAAAGTAGTAGCCTGCAAATAGATTTTTTAATAACTATTTCTACTTTCTATCTCCAGATGATAATTTTTCTTCAATCTCTTTCTTCAGTTGTGCAACTTTCCAAAAAGCTATTCCTCCCAAAGGGTCCCCGGCCTCTCCAGATTCACTCCTTTTCTGAGCTGTAACCTTCTCACCTTCTCAGCTGTTTCAGAGACTCAAATAACATTTGCAAATACCATATTAATTAAAAGAAGCAAGATACATAAAAATTATGTATCTTCTTAATGCATGTGGTTCTTTCACTATGCCTTTTCCTGGTCGAGAAATAATGTAGATATTTTTCACCCCTACTAATAAATGTTATTTTTAAATGGAATATAAAGGAAAGGCAGCTCATGTTCGGGTTGGAAGGTGTTTAAAACATGTTAGCTTCAGGAGTGAGTTCCAAGCCCCAGAGAAGCTTCTTCTACTTATACCAAACATTTTTACGTAGAGTTGCATAGAGGCAGCAGTGACAGTTCTTGGCTAGCAAGCAATTTTTCAATGCCTATATTCAACTATATTTAAAGTATTACTTTAATAAGCTTTAAAAAGGAGAAAAAAATTGAAATTGGCAACGTATTCTGTATGAGGCACTGTAATGACTAAAAAACACATCTTTTAAGTTTTTAAGTCATCTGTATTGGTGAAGGGGTATATGGTCATGCGCAGTACCAGGTAGAGTGAGAGGACATGCGGTTTAATCCATGTGGAATTTCCATTGTGTGACTATGTTGAGAGGAAAAAAAATATATCGTACTGAAGATAGGTCACGACTCTGAGTTTTCAGATCAGAAGGGGTCTTTATTATCATGAATTTGACCTTCTGTATGGCAAATTCCAGAAATTTTTCACTCATTGGTTCATAAATCAAGAGTATAGAGTTTTTCTGAATCATCGAGTATCTCCTTGAATTTAAAAAAGTTGCTATGAAAGTATTAAGCTTTAAGCAATTTAGTCCTAAACATAATCAGGCTCCAGTAAGCCAAAGATACTTGGATTTAAGTCTTACATATCAGAGTATCATTCCTTAGTACCAATTAAACAAATGAATAAACTGTCAAATTGGCTCTCATTACACACATGCTCACTCTTGCTTCAATATCTTCCACACTTTTTTTAAAAAAAAATCTCTTACATATGTTTTGCAGTTTTACATACTGCACTAGGGACAATTCAGAATGAAAAAAAAATTAAATATGTTATTATTCAATTCCCTATGTGCTTTTTTTTAAATGTAGAACAAGTATGAATAGAAATTATATGAACAGATTGCTAGAAAGACTGCAGAAAAGTGTGATATATATATGGTCACTTGACTTCAGGAGAGTTTTGCAAGATCTTTTCACTTGTAAATTCTAACCAAGAAGGTGAACACACTTCAGTACAAAGGAAGTAAGTTGATCAGGTGCATGAAGATATCAGGAGTTAATAGAATCACTCAGAATAATATAATTCAGAATATTTCTAAATAATCTCTAAAATAATAACTAAGAAATCTTGTGTCAATACTATCAAAGAAATTATTCAGCAGTGTTGGTCTGTACAATAGTAAATAATAGACTTAAACTGAAAAACTAAAGTTTCAGAGGTAGGTACTCATAAAATTCTTAATTTAATAGTAACATGTGGAGCAGAATGCTGCTTATGGATATGGACCAGAAATACTACTTATGTTGCCAAAAGGCTTTTTGTTAATAGAAATGACAGGAGACTGTGAGTAGTCCAGAATAGATTAAATTTGTGATTGTGTGACAATGCAGGCTGACTGTGACTTTTGCTTTTGTATAGATGCTAAATCTCTTATACTTTCCTAAGTCACCAGCTCTGTTTTAGTTGATCTACGTCACCATAAGAAAACAGCTCCCACTTTTTAAGAAAGTGCCTTTCTTCATTCTATTTGTAATAGTTAAAAAAATTCCTTTTAATCCCTGCCAGTGGACATAAGCATGATACGTCTTACAGCAACAATAATAATAAGAGCATTATTATTATTAACAATAACAACAATAATAATTAAAATGTTCTGAATTTCTTTCCAATTTTCTTTTTTAGTCTTATTTTATTAAGTAGTTAAATTACCTAGCCATTAAACAGTGCCTACTTGAGTGCTTGGTAAGTTACATGAGAAAAGATCATAAAAAATAAACCTAGCTCTAGGTCATTCTTCTGGCTAACTCAGTGAGCTGGTTTTAGTTTTAAGCCCTTCGAACATGCTTATTGCAATAGTTAATTCTCTTTAGATTTCATTCAAAAATCTTGCCAAAGAGATAGTTAATCTTTTTGTACCTTATAGGTTAAATACAAAAAAAGAGCCTGGTATGATTTAACAATTTTTCTCAGTATTAACACTGATAATTAAAAACTGTCATTGTTTAAGACTGCTCTGTCACATAGCAATTACCTTGTGTACATTTACAAGTGTATCCATTGATGTGATCTTCACAGGTTGAGCCATGTAGACAAGGTGATGAATTACACTCATTAACTTCAATTTCACAAAACTGTCCAGAAAATCCAGCAAGACACCTGAAGCAAACAACATCCAAAAATGTTATACTGTGCATAAACATCATATAAAATATACCTTGTGTGGAAACAACGTGTCTAATGTATGTGCATTAACAAGACACAATCCCATATATTCCGTTTTGTTTTAAGGAGTATTTTACTGGAACTCTTCCAAGTTTCGTGTTGCAACCTATGGTGGTCTTTTAGGGGATTTATGATGGCAAAACCCATCCACGAATTTCACATCTGGATCATAATCAAACATAACAGTCTCATTTACAGTTTACTGGTTTTAGCAAACTGAATACAAACCTTTCTTAATGCATTCTTGGGAGACTACCTACTGAAATAGTTTAGCTAAGTAACTGCAGTCTATGTTTGTAAAAATTGCTTGTTGACAAATATTGCACTATGTAAACTACAGCATAGAAGATAACCTTCAGGGACAATGATTTCATTATCATTCTAGATATCAAATATTAGTCATCTTGAAAAAACTCTTCTGTAGTTTTGTGGTTGTAAATTCTATGGGATAATTGATATCAAAATAGTTCTATATAATTTCAACATACAATACTCACAAGACCTTTAGTGAAGTTCAGAAATCCTACTAATCTCATTATTGAAACACATCCTTGCACAGTTTTACTGATATACGCAAATATGTTCTGAAAAACAGGGTCCCGTAACGGTATTTACATATACTATTTTGAGATGCATTATACATAGATATATTTCACAAGACAATGTATTCAAAAACTCCTGTTAGTAACTGGGTGGTGCATTTGTCTTCGCTCTAATGAAAAGCATAAAAGTTTATGCCCTGCTTAGAGAAAGATGAGTACATAAACAGATTACCTTTGAGTAAATTCAGTCATGTCACCTACTCCTTAAGGTGTGAATACAAAATATATCATTAGGATGAGGTACCTGCAGTGTCTACCTTAAGCTTTCCAGACCCTGAAGCAAAAGAGAAGGAGGATGGACGACGAAACAGGTATGCCTAACACGTCCTGAAGGATCATTACACTATGTATCAGTAATTATGTTTTGGTTTATTTTTGCTTTTTTGAGCACATTTTTTTTATTTTATATGAAATACACTCTGGGTAATTAGAATTTGGGCCCCGTCCACCCCTCCAGCTTCTCTCTCTCTCTTACACACTCTCACACACTCTGCCAACAACTTCCGGCTGTTGTTGATATCTAATTTTCACAGGAGCGAAAAAGAACAGCTCCGATTGGTCCCTCAGGGGGAACTCTCCTGGGACCAATCACCTCTAGGCCCCCCTTCCTTCTGCACTGACCTTGGTCTACACTGTTGTTCACGTGTTCTCACTGTGCTGTTTCCTGGCTTTAATTCTTCACAGAGCAACAACCTTCTGTTCTTAAATATGTCATCACAGAGGTGTTACTATCACTCCTAATTGTAGGAGCCAGTTCTTTGCCATTTTTAACCTGCATCTGGCATTATCTGCAAATTGTGATGAAATTATACTTGCAAACTTTCTATTTTGCAATCATTCCTCACTTCCTACTAATCTCATCTGAAATGGAAGCTCTATCTTCTACTATGAATACAAGAGTTTATTAATGCCCTGCAGGAAGCTAACGGGCACTTGCCCTGGTTGTGAGAAGCACAGTTTCAATAGCATCTATATTAAGTATCACCCGCTGGAACTTCTGCGTGGCCCTGGGCCCCCCCCCCCCCCCGCCAGAACCTCTGTGTGGCGCAGGGCTGCCCCCGGGCCCATGCAGGGCCGCCCCCGGTGGTGGTAAGGAGGAGAGCTTCACTGGCGTGGCTTTGCACCCTCGTGGGAGAGGAGAGTGGAGGCCTCGGAGCACACAGAGGTTTGCCGGTCCGGTCTAGGGGAGGGGAAGGGTGCCGGGTGGGCCGTGGGGGTCCTCAGACTGACAGGAGGGCAGGCAGGGCAGCCCTGCATGAAGTGTTGCAGGTAAACGGTGCGTGGGAAGATATGAGGCAACACAGTGGGGGGAGGATAAGGTCAGGGTGGATAATGGTTTCTTCTGGGGCATTGGGAGTCTCGGCCAGGCTAGGGCCTTGAGAGGTACTCGAGCCTCGGGTGTGTATGGGGGCCAGAATGTTCATTCATTTGTTTGGTTTTGGCTCACCTGCGGCTACTTCCCAGGTTCGGTATGTTCTGGATATATTTGTTACATCCTGAAAGGGTGGTCAGGACAAAGGGTTGTTCCTGGGTATTTCCTTGATATTGAATATAGATAGGTGGTAGAAAAGTAGGAAGTGAAAGACTTGCCCTAATCGTTTTAATAGGAATGAAGCCTGTGTACCCCTATGTGGTTGCAAGCTATGCCGGCAATGGTACATGCCTTCAGTAGGGTCCCCCATGCCAGACAGGTCAAAACCATTGGGCCAGATACAATACATCCTTGGGCAGAATGAGCTCGTTAGCCTCCTGGCAGTCATCTTAGGAGAAGGACAACTCTAATCCCAAACTGGGGCAGATGGAGCTCACATAGCCCTGTAAGGCCATCCATCTAAGTGATGGTCACTCTAATTAAACCTACGTCCTGAGGACCTCGCTGCCACCGTCCAAGCTCGCTCAGCCCCAGCAGATGAACCTTTAGGATTAAAGGGTGGGTTCAGTTCCACGCATACCGCATCTCACCTAAAATATCCATCGTGCAGGATCGAAGGCCTTACCCACATTTGCAAAGCCCTGTAGTGATGGGTGAGGGTTGAAATGGCAGGTGAAAGGTGCAGACCCAACCCTGCATGCAGGCGGTTCAGGATATTGGTCGTCAGAGACTGACAGGAGATGACAGTCTCTTTGGGCAGCACTCCGAATGTCCAAGCAGCCTTTTCAAAGACAGCACTGCTTGCTTCACCCGGAGAGGGGCCTAGAAAAGGTGTTCTAAACAAAGCTCATATCCCCCTTCACCCGGTTGGTTAACCACGGCCAACGGGCATCTTCTACAAATGTGGTCACACAAAGATCAAAAGACAAAGCCATATACCTGTCTCCCAAGGTGTACCCAAATTAACTCTAGCATGTTGGAACATCAGAACCATGCTTGATTCTGCGAATGGCGGATGTCCTAAGCGTCGTTCTGCCCTAATTGCCCATGAACTGACATGTCTCAACATCAACATAGCTGCTCTCAGTGAAGTTCGCCTTCACAAGGAGGGCAGCCGTAGAGAACATGGTGCATCCTGCAGATGATAAGATCATTATCCCTGGTGATTTCAATGCCAGAGTAGGAAAGAATTTTGAAGCCTGGAAAGGAATTTTAGGCAAGCATGGTGTTGGAAACTGCAATGATAATGGTCGACTTCTGCTAGAATTCTGTACAGAGCAACAGTTCACCATCACTAACACTACCTTTCAGCAGAAAAATAGTCTGAAGACAACCTGGATGCATCCTAGATCTAAGCATTGGCACCTCATTGATTATGTCTTGGTGCAACGGAGAGATGTCTGTGATGTCCACCATACCTGCATGATGCCTAGTGCAGAATGTCAAACAGATCATCGTCTTGTGCACTGTAAACTTAACTTCAATCTTAAGTTCAAACCAAAAAGGGGCAGTATCCAAGGAAGAGACTCCAAGTGAACAATCTCCAATCAACCACAGTGAGAGACAGATTCCAGGCAAATTTCAAACTAGACTCAAAAACCATTCCATAGATTCTACAGATGTCTCTCCTGAAACACTTTGGCACCATATTAAAAACAGCCTCTTGCAGTCCTCTGAAGAATCCTTAGGGTTCTCCTTCAAGAAGAACACGGACCGTTTTGATGAAAACAATCAAGAAGTCCAGGAATTGTTGAAGAAGAAGAGAACCACTCACCAAGCACATCTTGCACTGCCATCCTGTCACGTAAGAAAAACAGCAGCATGCAGCAAGCTCCAACAGAAACTTTGTGACATACAGAACAAGTGGTGGATTGATCTAGCTGAAAAAACTCAATTATGCGCAGATACGGGTAATCACAAAGGATTCTATGAGGCTCTGAAAACAGCATACAGGCCTACATACCAGGTCCAAAGCCCTCTACTCAGTGCCAATGGTCAAACGCTTCTGACAGACAAAACCTCCACTCTGAATCAATGGTCTGAACACTTTCAGACTCTCTTCAGTACTAGCCATGTAGTCCAAGACTCAGCAATTCAGTCCATCACACAACAACTGGTAAAGTATGAATTGGATACTGCCCCCACTTCAGGAGAAAACCTCAAGGCCATACAGCAGGTGAAAATCGGCAAGGCAGCTGAGGTTGATGGAATTCCACCCGAAGTCTGGAAACACAGGGGTCTTGCACTCCATGCTAAATTGCATGAGTTTGTGGTGCGCTGTTGGGAACTAGGCGAACTACCATCAGACCTTCGTGATGCAGTCAGCATCACCTTGTATAAGAAGAAAGGTACTAAATCAGACTGATCGAATTACTGTGGTATTACTCTGCTCTCCATTGCTGGCAAAATCCTGGCAAGACTACCCTTGAACAGACTAATACCCACTATAGCAGAAGGAATTCTACCTGAAAGTCAGTGTGATTTCAGAGCCAACAGGAGCACCAAAGACATGGTGTTTGTTCTCAGACAACTGCTAGAGAAGTGTAGGGAACAGAACAAAGGTCTCTATGTAACCTTTGTCGACCTCACCAAGGCTTTTGATAGTGTGAGCAGAAAAGGTCTATGGCAGATTTTGGATCGCTTAGGTTGTCCCCCAAGTTCCTTAAAATGATCATCTCACTCCATGAGGATCAGCACGGCCAAGTCAGAAATGGCAATGCACTTTCTGAGCCCTTTCTAATAACTAATGGTGTGAATTAAGGCTGTGTTCTCGCACCAACCATATTCACAATCTTTTTCAGCATGATGCTCCAAAGGGCCACTGCAGACCTCGAGGATCAGGACAGTATCTACATTCGATACCGTACTGATGAAAGCCTATTCAACCTAAGGCGACTGAAGGCCCACACCAAAACCTTAAACCATCTTGTCCAGGAGCTACTTTAAGCTGATGACACTGCCCTTGTCACCCATACAGAAGCAGCTCTGCAGCGTTTAACATCCTGCTTTGCAGACGCTGCTGAGCTCTTTGGGCTGGAAGTCAGCTTAAAGAAGACAGAAGTTTTCTATCAACCAGCACCTCAGGAAGCCTTCCATCATCCCCATATCACCATTGGTGAATCAGAGTTCAAATCAGTCCAGCAGTTTAATTACCTAGGTAGTTTCATCTCCTCAGATGGTAAGATTGACGGAGAAACAGACAAGAGGTTAGCAAAGGCATATAGCGCCTTCGGAAAGCTTCATAAAAGAGTTTGGCGAAATAAACACCTGAAGAAAAGTACAAAGATCAGTGTTTACAGAGCCATTGTGCTGTCTACTCTCATATGCATCTGAATCATGGGTCATCTACTGCCACCACCTGCGACTCCTAGAATGCTTCCATCAACGCTGCCTCCGCACAATCCTAAAGATTCACTGGTCAGATTATGCGACTAATACATCTGTTCTAGAACAAGCAGCAGTCACAAGTATTGAGGCCATGTTGATGAGAACATAGCTGCAATGGGCAGGGCACGTCTCAAGGATGAAGGACCACCGCCTCCCCAAGATCTTACTTTATGATGAATTTGCCACTGGCTGCCACATGAGAGGAGTCCCGAAGAGAAGATACAAGGACTCCCTGAAACAACATCTCAGCCTTGGCCATATCGATCAACATAACTGATTTACTCTGGCCTCCAGTCGGGAGGTCGGGAGACACACTATCTATAACGCTGCTGATGCTTTTGAAAAAGCACGCAGGATCACTCTTGAGGAGAAAAGGCAACAGAGAAAGAATTGTGCCTTGCAGAATTTAGCACCTAAGGAGTCCTTCTGCTGTACCTTTTGTAACCAGACATGCCTATCTCATATTGGCCTTTTTAGCCACCAGCACGCTTGTAACAAACGTGGGTAGAGCCCTTCCCCCTCTAAGTGTCTAAACAACCTTGTATATACACAGGCTTAGAATCAGTGGCCAATTTCCACCTATTTGGTAAGACCTATATTACACCTAAATTAAACCCTAGTCATCTAAGAAACCTGTGAGTCAAAATGGTCCTGAAGTGTAACTATAATATTTAGACATTTCCAAAATATAATTAATTCCTAAATCAGGACTAAGGTTTGCTGATCATTTTAAAGGTGCTTTCTCTTTATGCGTATGCTTTGGGCTACTGGCTGATATGAACACAGAATATATAGTAATGTATATATTATACAGATTAGTTTGCTTGTCAACAATTATTTTACTGAATATAAAACTTGAGATAGAACAGATGGGACATTTAAGAGAGAGTAAGAATGGAAACAGAACAAGAGGCTGGGAATGTTTAGAGTGGGAAAATACAAAGATCAAAACAGCAGACACCTTTGAACACACGAGAGTCACTGAAGAAAAGGGAAGTAAACTTTAAAAAGTGTGTGTTCTGAAATTTTATTTCTGTGACAAAAGACAAAAAGGTATCAAGAGAAAGAAGAGAAGGGTCAAGCCCTGCCCTTAGAGTGACAAAGTTGCCGAGTCACTGGCCATCTGGAGCTAGGAAGAGCTGGTACCCTAGTCATGCTGTATTAGGACCATGACTTTTTTTATGCCCATTTCATCTGAAAGTCTAAAAAACCAAAAACTCTGGGGCATAGACTGTATGTGCTTGTAAATTCTAATTTCCTCATCCTCAGTGTTGGTCTCCAGTAACTAGAGCTAATCTACCTTAGACTTTCTCTTCCTTTCTTGTACCCCTGCACTTCTGGAGGGTGTTGGGAGTGATAACGTATATATACCTCAGGATTAAAGGGTGGGCTCAGTTCAGCGCACGCTGTGTCTCACCTAAAAAATCCACTGCGCAGGCTCGAAGGGTTAATGACCTTTCCCAAATCTTCGCTCGCGAAGACTGGCCATTATATATATATATTATATATTATATATACTTCCAGCCCTATTCTTCTAAAGAAGTTGTACTTCTTACAGTTGGATCTTCAAAGTTTACTTTCACTGAGATGTTCAGTTTAAGAAGTTCACCAGTTATCACTAGATGATTCCATAACATGATGGTTGCACTCTCACCGTCCCCCAAAGTCCTGAGATAACAAATTGTCATGTTAAGCCTTGATGACATGAAGATTGTTTTGTTTATAGAGCTAGTTGGCAAAAAAATTCAAAGGTTTGTACTTTTCTCTCGTACTTGATGTCACAAGTGGTTGCAGATACCTGGGAAGATTCAGTCATTGGGTAGCAGTAATAAACCACTGCTGCCTGGGTCCTGAACAACACCCTATGTTGGTGTGGTGTCTGCATAGTTTTTTCTCTCACATAGTCTCAATCCTCTCTCTCACTACTGTTCTGCCTGCAGCAGACTTTTTTCCCCCAACTTAAACACGTTTCTCAGAGGTGCAACCACTGTCACTGATGATCTCGACCCTGGCCAGCAGTGGATCTATCTCGGAGCCATCTGGTATTAGCTCCGTCAGACGTAAAAATCCTTGCCACACAAACCCAAAACAGTTGTGAAGATTTATTTTGACAGATAAAGAATTCTAGCATTATTAAGATGATTTTCATTACGGGTTCACAGCAGCTGCTCTTTGTTCCTGCCTCACGGGACTTTGTACTTTGATTCAGTAAAATAATTATGCACTGAAGGCCTTTTTTTTTTTTTTTTGCAAAAAACAGCCAGGACATTTAAACAGAGTAAGCGAGACAATACACAGAATCAAGGAACTGGCAGGAAAGGGTCTGGAGAACAGGTCTGTAATGGACTAAGTATAAAAGCAATTTGCAAGCTTGAAGATGGCCTAGCTACACAGTTCAAGCTAAAATAAAGATGACTCATTCAGGACAAGGGCATAGCAGTCTAAGGGGCTGCCTATTAATATAATGAAGTATCGATCTATAATCTAAGAAAGTTATATAGATACAGAAAGACAGTGAGTGTTATCTATATGCGTTTTACCAACCTGTGTTTAGGAAGGACTAACCAGGTCATAAGAAATATTCACAGATTTAGTAATTTTAAATCATAGTTTAAACATTTGCTACTATGATATTGATAAGCTTACAGAACTACAGGAAATTGTAATGTTATTGATATTTTATCAAACAAAGGTCAGAGAAAATAGCACCTGCCTGATTTAAGTATCTCTGTCTCAGTGCTGTAGACATCCTACCCCAAGGCTGGCTATAAAAATGGATCAGACCCCAGCTAATTGTAAGTAATGAGAAACATCCTTGCTTTATATATAATATTTAACAATCTAATGTAGCACATAGGAGAACGATCACAGGTCTGCATTCCTGCTCTTCATCATATCAAATAAAATAATTAAAATTTGAAGTGCAGCAGAGAAAATTACCAAATTAAAAAAAAGGGATACCTTAATTTTTTTTTTTGGAATCTGGATTTATCAATCAATAATAAACACATACTTCTTGCAAAGAATTAGCAGAACTTAGACTGAGAGAAGGAAGTAATTATTTTTCCATTAGTTTGGAGTTCATCAGATCAAACCCAAGAACATCAATGACATCAGTTTCCAAATCAAAGTACCAATCTTTTTTTTTTTTTAGATTAACACTAAAAGAGCAGCAGAGGAATCTATTTATGAATCAGAACACATCTGAGGAAAGGTCTTCCTGAATGTCTGCTGATTTCCAGAGTTCCTCCTACTTTAACATAAACTCAGCTTCTTAGACTCTTGTATCAAAGATTACTGATCAAAACATTAAATTTAGACAAATCTGAAACACCCCTCAATTGCTTTACTTCTGAAAATTATGCTAAATAAGATGATAAATTATTTTAGATTCTGGAAGGAGTCATCGGAGAAGGGGTAAGGGAACTTGACAAACTTGTTCAAGAATTTTATTCTGAAATGGAGTTATTAAAGCCCAATCAGAATTTTGTAATAACAAATTTGGGGTTGCAAAAATATTTGTACTTTTTACATTTCCATATAAAGAGTGAGTAAATCAATAAGAGATGTCAACTCCTAGATGTCCTACAGAAGATTCCTGTTAAAAAACAGAAGTGATAACTGTTGTCAAACTTACTTCACGTAATTTTACATTCTAAGGGCTAGTGGTATGCAAACATTTCTACTACACCAAATAGTACTTTTAAAACAATTCTGAAGTGATTAATTAATAATTTATTAAGAGAATTAAATGAAGGGTTTTGGTCTATGGCAATTATGGCTGCAGACACAGTAAAATTTTTTGTATGTTAGTAAACTTTCAAACTCAGAGCAAATATGTAAGAACTCAAATGTCAGCCAAATTTTCCCCTACAATTCTAATTTAAATCCTATTGTAACTCGCCACTCTTTGAGTCTGTTTTGTAACTCATCTTTTAAGTCTATTTTTTACCTGTACCCTTTTCCTTCTCTTTCCCTCTCTTTCTTCATCTACCTTGTGACCTTTTAAAGCTTATGAATAATTTGTGTATTAGTGAGCTATGAGGTTCAGAAAAAACATGGTTTCTACAACATACAAGTTTATTAGGTTTGTCAGGGAGCAAGGATTAACTGCAATTTTACTTAGAAGAAAACATTTATGCTGTAACCTTTACCTGCTTGTGTGACTTATTCAACCTGGTAAAATCAATGTACTTTGTGGACCAGTCCACACAATGAAATTTGTTTGGGACATCAATTTTTCTTTGTAAGTGTGAACCTTGACGACTGTGGTAATGTTTTGTTAATACCTCTCAGTTAGGTAATTAGGACTTTTGGCAGAATAATAGATCAATATGAAAAGTACATGTCCTGAGCAACTGTCTTGCCTAAAATAGTCTTGTAAATGTGCAATCTCTTTTGACATTATTCATGATTATTTTTCATCTTCAAATCTGCATTTTCTGTCCAAAATAAATCTAGTTAACTGCTCTACTGTAACAGGCCAGCTCTGTCACTGCAAATTTATGCTAGGATTGCTATACATTATTAACAAGCTATGAAAAGTCACTGGCTAAATGTCATGGAACCTGAGATATAGCAGCACCTTGGGATTCATATAGCAAACAGTTTAGTTTTAATCATCTTGGACCACAAGGTGCCTTGACATTTGCGAGGCAACTTTTTCCTTTTTAACTTCCACTGGTATCAGACTTCTATTATCTCAACCATAATTTTCAACTTCAAATGTGATAGGAAGTTGTACCTTTTAAATCAAAAAAGTGAAAAATCGATCAAACATGGACCTTATCATTCATTTAATCAATGCTCATATGCTAGCTTGGAAAAAAAAACAAACAGGAAGAGCAAGGAAAACCAGATAATTTAAACACCTTCAGGATTATTAGAGACATTTCCTGTGAAATACATGACTCTTGTCTTAGCATTATTGAGGCATGACCTTCATGAGAAGTATTAATACTACAAACTTCTGCAAAACCTTTTTAATTTCAAAGAAAACAATTAATAAGAGAAGTGATTAATTTTAAATATATGTATCATTACAACACGATTTCTTAAATCTTTAATTTTTTTTTTAATTCTTCTACAGTGACAAATAAATTCTCAATTTTTATCATACTTTGCTCTCTAACAGCTAACCTTTTGGACCATAAGTTTCAATTTACTGGAAGCCAATGCATAATTTTTGCCCTTTTAATTAGAATTGTTCACAGAAAAAAATAAAAAAAGACAAACATTATTTTATTTTACTGAATTTATTTCTTAACATATACAACAACAAACCAAAATCCTGACCCTATCAACATTGATTTGAATAATGAAATCTGTCTCATTTGGAAGTTACAGTGTGAGGTTCATAAGATTTTTAATGTTTAGATTGTTTAAATTCTTTCAAACTTTGCTGCTCTAATTTCTGTGTGTTCTTTTTTCCTTATCTTACAAATCTGCCTATACATTATCTGTATTGCCTTAATACACACATGAAAAAAAGTTGCCTCATAAATTAATATATATTTAAAGTACTGTCATCAGGTTATACATTGAATGACCACAACCCCCCATTCCCCATTACCCCTACACCACGTGGGGGAAGGAGAAGGAGGCAGAAGAGTTGGAAAAAAAGAAGTGAAGTTAAGCAACCCCAACAAAAAAACCCTACCAACCAATTAACTAAAAACCTTTAAGACACAATTACAAAACAGCATCTTCAGGTGACAATGGTTTTGGTCTATTTTTTCCTTCTATTTCTCACAATGTTGTAATTGATGATTATAACATTAAATTGATTAATATAAAGAAACCCCAACCTATTGGCAGTAGAATCTTTTATAGCATTATTGTTTCACTTATCAAGATACTGAAACTTTTGAGATATTTGTTTCATAAGGGTAAGATTATTAGCTATGGAGATATTACTGTGAAGCTGATACAGAATTCAGAGAGGAAGCTTTTATAATTATCTAACAATGGCCAAGCTCCTCATTGCTTTAGAAGTAACTTCTACAGCAAATCACTTCAAGCTTTCTTCCAGATATTCCATTATTCTAAGATTTGCATCATACATTTAAAACAACTTTCATAGTGAGTTTTACCATGGCCTTCAAGTAACACTAAAAATGTGGATACTGGACATGAGCTTATCTTGGTGGAAACTGTCCCATGTATGTTTTACCATCTACAGATTTTGAGCTTTTACCATATTAAGCTCAGATGCAGTAATTCCCTATGGAAAACTGAAAAACAAAGCTACTGCATCAAAGCAAATTATCTCCTGTGTGGTCATCCATCTGGTCTGAAGATTGTGGATGTTGGTCAATGATGCTATTAAAAAAAATAAAATATGTGTTTATTGCTTTTAGAGACTGAAAAATTGATAGAGGAAGAAAAGAACATTGATTTTGTGTGCACATGTGTGTGAACTCTTAGTGATTTCTGGAATCCTATGTTGGAACAGCATAGATCTTTGTTGGTACTGTGGTTTCACTGTGGGTTAAACCCATTGTCTCCACAAGCCAAATGACTCTATGTTCAAAATAATGTGAGTCAGCTGCCTTATCATTAATGCTACTGAAAATTCCTTCTCCTGATGTACTTTGAAGCATGTTTCTATGGAGAGATTCTGTGAAAGCATCCAGTAAGGAATTTACAGAAATCTCCCAAGAGCTTTTCACAGATTATTTTCTGTAAAACCCTTCCCAAAGGTGATGCTGTGATTGTTAATTTTAGAACACTGACAATGAAGCTTCCCCTAAGCTACAAGTAAAGCCTATCATGCTTCTTTTTTTTATTTCTCTTCCCTTCTCTGCATTCTCCTTTAATGTACTGTCTAGAATGAACTAAGTTTATTTACCTCTGAAATAAAATTTTCCATAGACTGAAGTAAAAATAAATTATAGCTCTCCATGGTGGTCAGGAAATGTTAGTTCTATTTTAAAGAATCGTGAATGTGAATAAAAAAGAAAACCAATAGTAATAATGCACTTGAGTATTGGGATCTGGGGCTCTGCTATCAGCAGAGAAGGAGCTGATGAGATTATGTAGCAGGCCACGGACAGCAGGAGCTGGGAGAAACTCCTTATTCTGAGGATGCTTCCTCACAAGACCTATTTGGCTGTGTTGATTGTCCTGTCTTCTCCAGCAAGATATGGAAAGACTTTGTGATGATGTTATCAGACCATGTAGAAACCTCTTTGTTCTCTTCCCTCCATGTGGTCCTAGCTAAAGGGAAAATATTAACCAACTGTGTAACCATAGCAGAAAATTGTGTAATTCTCTAGTTAGCATAATCCAACCCCTAGTTAGCATAACCCGTCCTCCTCATTAACATGTCCTGCCCCCAGGACCCTTATATTGCGAAGCACATGTTCAATAAAGATTCCGGTTTCTATCCCCGAACTGGGATCAGTTAGTTAGTGACCTCTTCACTTGACTGTATATTTGATTTTAGAGGGCTTTCTTCCATTTATTCATCTCAAGTTATGTTGCCATCATATCAGCATCAGAGTCCCTACTAGAGAACGGTAATCTGAAGTAACAAGAGTCATCTTTTTTCCTTCTGCTTTCTTTATGGGAAAAGTCTTTCCCTTCTTTATGGGAGAGGTCATTCAATGATTAACATAATTTAGAGTAGTATGAAAATATTATAAGAGAAAAATTAGGTTGAAAAGAACAGTCACATACATATAGTCCAAGAGTTCAGATCTTGTAAATGTTCTGATTCTGATAGTCAGGAACTTCTCCATATTCATTATTAGTTTCTACAAAATATAGATTTGCAAAGGTAAAATGAATTTGAAAAATATAATTGATAATGTCATTCTCTTGGAGAACTGCTATTAGAACAGGACCTAAAAATCATAAAGTTCAGACCTTATCCATAGCCCCAGCTTTTCACTAACAATCAGAACTTACCACAGACTTAACAAAGTCTCTGACTGGTTTAAAGATATCAGACATTTATAGCTGGGTTTTGCCCCCATCTCTACCACATATTATTGCCTAAGATTTATACTTACAAGGGTAGATGCAAGAATGAAACTGATACATCAACATTTTTTAAAGACTGAAGGAAACAGAAGTAGCTTATTCTTCATCCTTTTATAAAAGTGACCCTGTCAGCATGATATGCTAGATACTCTAGTCTAGAGAATCCTTTTTCCTGGAGGAGGGATGTTGCATGTAGCAGCCCAAAAAGATTCAGGTCATTTAAACAAAACAGGAGCTGGAAGTTCTGCAACTTTTCAGTTTTCTTCTGTGCTTGAAGGATAGTTAACAAAATAGAGAACTTATTACCTCTATACAAGCCCCCCCCTCCCAGCACAACCCCCCCACCCAAAAAAAAAACCCAAAAAACCCAACAAAAAACCCCAACCATGTAATGATAAGGCAGTAAGGACCATATTTAGAGCTTTATTCCTGACTGTAATAATGTAAATGCAATGTAAGCTAAATAAAATTATTCTTTAACTACTCAGGACACACAGTATTACTCTGGACATTGTCTACACCTTTATGAATGTAAGGTAAATAAGGGTCTTTATTCTCAAAGAATGTCTCAGGACAACCACCACACATACTAAATATTTGCTAATAAAAGGTTCCACTCTTTCTAAGGTCATTCTCATTAAAGGAGACCTTAAACTTTCTCAGTCCACTTGGATTCAGTCTTTATTTTTCCTATGAGAAAATCAGATTTTACTGCCAGTAAAAACTCCCACTGTGCTTAACACGGACATTCTTATTAAGTGATAAATTATGTACTTGCTAAATCACAGTTGGTGGGGTGTGACAGTGTTAAAGGAAAGGTTAATCTGTGGAATATCAAGCTAGAATGAATACAGTAAAATAACCAGAATGGCTAAGCCTTGATGAAAATATATGAGAGTTAAAACACTCCTTTCACTCTTTTATTAACCTGCCCAATTGGAAACTAGATGCCTTTCTTCATACACCAGTAGTGTGGGCAGAATTAAAGGAGGAACACTATGTTGTGTGTGTGGATTGTCCTTGCAGAACTGATGAAAAACCACCATTCAGCTGTTTGCTAAAATAATTCATATTTGCACTTAGATTTCACATAAAGCAAAGTTATCATTTGGTCAATGCTTTCTCAAGTAGAAGTCTCTCTGAGCTTTTTACTAATAGTTCTTGTAAATGAACATATAAGTTAAGACAGGTCCTTAACTGATGTGAATTTTCATAATATCAGTCTTGACATGTCTCTGCTATCCAGGCACTCATTCACAATCCTAGATACAACAAAACAGATTAATATCATGCATCATTTATTTATTCTTCATTTAGTTGTCCAATTTCCTTGGTTTAAATTAGCTCCTTATTTGACTGTGTTGAAAACCATGCACATGAAAACGAAAGTTTTTAATCGGTAGATTTTATATAGATTCACTTAAAGGCATTGCTCCTGAATCTCGTAGTGATCTCTTTGTCCTGAAACAGCCATCAAATGATGATAAAAATAGTCAAAATGGTCTTCAGCCTATTCCAACCAAGACAGAAAATGAAGGAAAGCAATTTTTATTTGTACTGCCCCCATTTCAAGTCATCTAAGGTCTCACAATTTTCAGTAAGGCAAGGCTGATGTTTCCAGAGAGCAATTCATACACTTTGTCTATCTATCTGTAAAGGTACTGCTGTGTTGGTCAATGTGGCTGGATTCCTAGTGGGGAATATATCTGCATTTTTTGAATTTGGACACAGCCCCACTCCTGACTGGATGTGTAAATGTAAATATCTAACAGACTAAGAGGAGAAATCCTCTGGCCTTGCTTTAAGATGCACAAGATTCTGCTCTCTCTTACTATTCTTGCTTCTCAATTTGGAGAATGAAATGAGAGAGCTTTGGGGAGTTGGCATCCTTTCTCACTGTCTCAAAAACTTGCAGAAGTCTAAGCAGCTAAAGAAGCTGAAGTTCTTGGTCATTGTCTGCAATATAAATAGGATTGCAGGCTAGCTTGCTTCCACTGACTTCTCACAGCTTCATACTGTAACTGATCTGTGTCAGGACCAGAAAAGGCTGGTGTTTGATTTGTATTCCAGCTGAGGTGTTCAGTTTTGTTGTGGAGCTTTTTGTTGAGTTTTGTAATTATTTTTTTTTGTCAGGCTGTTCCTATATTTTTCTTTTGTGAACTACTACAGAATCTAATGTGATAGAGCATTTGCAAGATTTCATGCTCCCTCACATCGAGTGTTTGACTTAAACTCCTTTGTTTATATTAACTTTCAAAACAAGTGAAGAGCTCACAAAATGCTAAAGGAGAAAGGAGAACAGGAGAAAAGAGTTGTTACCCAGAGATACCCTTCTGATATAAAATGTTCTGTACTACTCTAATTAGTCTAATTTTTTAAGTATTATTTAAGACTTAAGTACTTCCCAACTCTGTAATATAGTCATAGTACAGAATTGGGAGCACCCTGTTAAGCAGGGTGCTATTTACTTTCAAGATCAACCTCCCTATTCCCCTTAGCCAATTGCTAGAATGCCAAGGGATCATTTCACAGTGGCAGTTTCAGTTGCTTCTCAGTGTTAGTAATTTTGACCGTGTTCAAAACCAAGTGAACAGCAACAAATTTCATTTGAGAATCTATTCTCAGTTTTACAAATAATATCAACACAGTTTGTCCCATGTCTCACTTTTGTCGTCCTTTAGCTTAGTAAATATGGTACTGCTGAACAAGAAACCATAGGGTTTCTTCCAGCACTGCAAGGGTACTGGACTGGGGCTTATCAAGCATGATTTGTCTGGACTTGTCTTATGCTTGCCTGGAGCTTTGCTTTAGCTTTTTTAGTTGTAGCAGACTGTTATCTAATTTGCTTGAGTTTTGTTTTTCTTTGTGGAATTGTGTGGTGATATGTGTCTTCTATAATAATTCTGATATAACTCTGAGTAACAGATAGTGATAACAAGTGCCTAGTCTAGTACCAGTAGTCTAGTGGCACATTCTATCGTGCATAGAATAAATTATGTGTTACCGTGGAACACAAATACTGGATAACAATTGATACTTTGAAAAATATAAAGGTGGGATGACAGATTAAGGTTATCAAGAAATCATCACCAACTAACTACTGATCATTGAAGAGATGATACATCTGGAGCTGAGTGTAAATGGTTTTAAGAGTAACAAAAGACAAGCTTCCAACATAATAAAACACAAGTTATAAAAAAAAATGTAGATATAACAGAGAAAAACAAAAGAAACAGGGTATAGAATGCACTAGAAAATGCTTAAAAGTATCCCCTGATAGGATCCGCTTAAGTATGACATAGAAGAACCCCCCACTGCATTCTGTTGGCAAAGGATTCAGGATGACAATGCACCATAACCCTTTCCCCTGAATGAAACCACTGAAGGTGTAAAGTTTGTTTGTCAGTTTTAAGAATTAAACTATTATTACTGTGATTGAACTTCAATAATCAGATAGCTTGCATGGTAAGTTACTTTTGTTATTGGACTAATAATACTTATTTGGCAAGACTGTTATGATTCCAATTAGACCTACAGTAAATTCTTGGCTTTACATAAAAAGTACGTTTCTCATGCAGTTGAGACACCAAAGTTTTAATGCGACATGCTGGGAGAGGCAAACAGACTTAAAATTTCATTGAACCTTTTTTTCCCTCAGCTTTTTCTCATACCTCTAGTTCACTCTACAACTACAGGCTCTGCTGGGTTCTTCTAGCATTAAGCACTATGAAATTTGGAAGCACTGACAAAAACCAATCCCAGATTGACTCATAAAAGTGAAGCAATAGCGTCACCTGGAAAGAATGCTACTTTACAGAATACTAGATTGGAAGCAACCTCAAAGATCATCTAGCCCAACCGTTCTGGGCAAAAGCATTATTTAGACAAGATGCCTCAGCACACTGTCCAGCTGAATCTTTATAATATTCAATGTTGTCCATTCAATGTTGTCTTTCCCGGCAAGATTAATCCGATGGTTGATTATTTTAATTTTGAAAAATTTTCCTCAGAATCTCCTCAGGAACAACTTGCACACATTACCCCTCAACTTTTCCATGTGAATCCTTGAAAAAAAAGGAGTCTCCACCTTCTTTGTAGCCACTCTTTGAACATTGGAACATGGTTGTCTCCCCCATAAGCCTTCTTTTCTCATTCTCCATTCAAACTCCATTCAAACAAACGGAGTCAAACTCCGTTCTCTTTGCCTTTCCTCACAAGGCAGGCTTTCCAGTCCATGTTCATGACTAATAACTGCTGCTGTTTCTTTGGCTGAAGTGAGAAACACTAAAAGTTTTCCCATGGTGGTGGTCAGAGGAGAAAGTGAACTACCACAGCAAGAACAAACTGTGATATATAAAAAATGTCTTTAATGGCTAGGAAAAACTCATTTAAAAAGAAACCTTTTCCTTAGATTCCCCCAAAGCATGATCAGATAATATTGCAATCTGCCCATATCCCTAGCATCCACAGCAATTTCTGCAGAGCAGCCATTTCAGGAGAGCTTATAGCTTCATTTAATAGTAGTAGAGAACACTGTCAAGTCAGTTTATTTATCAAGGGACACATTTGACTGCCCTCAATGTAGTTAAAACTCTTAAAAACAGCATTTTTACAGAAAAAGTCAGAGCATCTCTTTGAAAGGTTGGACAAAGCTATAATAGTTCTTGGAGAGCTGAAAATACAATAAAAGAAATTAGTGGGAAAAGAGAGAAGCTGTTAAGAACCATCCAAGTTCTTAAGAACAAGAACAAATATTCTACTTAGTGTGCCATTTGTAACATGCATTTATTCTTTATTCCAGATGACTGTTGAAGAATTATGTAGAAGAATACCACATGCCAGTTCTTGGAAAGATTATGTAGATGTTAATGGGGATGAAACAAGAACTGATTTTTAAATAAGAGGCCCTCACACTAACTAGAACATTAGTTGATTTTCTTCTTATACTGTGTAATTGCAAGGTCCTTCACAGAGACAAATCTTTAGACTTTGTTATAATACATACCTTTTATAACACATACAGAAGGATTGATTAGCTATAGTGTGGGATTCAGTCACCTACAGAGATATTAAGTAGCCATTTCAGCAACCTAATGTATTGCATGAGGCTTCCTGCTTCTTTTCCAGAAGTGCTTAGCTGTGACAGAGGTCCCCTACCATAGTTACCATTCTGTGTGTGTCTCAGATTCAGAAGGGAAATTACAGTTGCACTTAACACCTCTTGTTCTCCAGTAAATGTGATTTGTGCCACTAACAATAGAATTATATGGGCCCTACATTGGCCTGACACTACAAGATCTCAGAATTTGTCTCAGCTTGTTTGGATCTGAACTGGATTTGCTTTGTTGTAGCATCTATGCTGAGCTCAGTGACTGCTGCCTCCCCTGTTCCAGCTTCAGCTCTGGGGACGGCCCCTCTGGGAACAGTGTCACATTCACCCTCCAAGTCACTGCCAGACAAACCATAGACTTTTGTGGGTGGGTGGCTACATTATAGAAACCCAAGTGGATCCAAAAAAATGAAAAGGAAGGAGCCCCCACCTGCAGCATCAAGCTCCTCCTCACAGAGAAGACATCAGCATCCTCATGGCTTGACATGGCCTACAGCAGGTTTTGTATAAGGAAAACTTTAAATGTCAGCATTTATTGCATGGAGAGATACTGGAAGTGTAAGAACAATGCCAAATAAAAGGCAGCTACTAAAAAAAAATTTGAAAATTCCTGTAACAACTCTAAACTGTATTTGCTAATGTGTTTTTCTGTATTAACTAGGTAATTCAGAGCACCAGGATGATAAAACTAACTCATGGCTCCACTATGTATTTTTGATTCCCCTTTATCCATCCTAACACTGATTGCAACCCTGTATATACAACAAAATGCTGCCCATTGCATCACAGGACAGTTCCCATGCCTTCAGTCACTTCCATTGCA
This sequence comes from Lepidothrix coronata, assembly GCF_001604755.1. Classification (NCBI taxonomy): domain Eukaryota; kingdom Metazoa; phylum Chordata; class Aves; order Passeriformes; family Pipridae; genus Lepidothrix; species Lepidothrix coronata. The sequence goes on from NW_016690184.1 coordinate 752,934, forward strand.
TTCCACATCTCAAGCCACAGTATGGAATGCAGTGCTACGCCTGACTTTATCTGATGAGGTAAAAAGCTTAAAGCTACTGTAAAATCTTCACTGCAGAAAGTGATATTGGAAGTTAAAATCTTATGATTAAGTACTCAGGAACAACAATTAGCATTTACACCTGAAGATTTGATTTAACTGATTTCCTCTTTGTTTATTTGTTCTTTCCCAGCACTCACAGCACTATCATAAATATCTATTAAGGAAGTTACCCAACACTTGGTAAGCTACTTCTTTTATTTCTTTTATAACTTCTTCAGAACTTAATCACATGAGTAAGCCATGTCCCTGGGATGCAGTGCTCCACTCCATGGGTGCTCATGAAGGTGAGCCACTCCTCAGGCACGAGTTCACAGAAGGAAGGAAAACATGGGAGATAACTTAGACTTCCCTGCTGGCTCTCAGGAAAATGCACTTTAAAGATGTCATGGCCTTGTAATGAAATTCATCTATTCTATGAGTATGAAATTTGACCTGCACCTATCCCCCCATAAAATTTGCTTCCAGGGGAGTGAAGGGGGAGATGGAGACTTAAAAAAAGGGAAGCCCTCCCCCTGCCTCAACTACTGGCCTATCAGGAAACAGCTAACAAGCAGGCTCCCAGCAATCAGGTAGTGGCTTGCAGAAACCTCTAGCTGTGGAAGCCCCCAGAAGATGCCAGAAGAGGTGGATAGCTGCAGCCTGGATCCAGGGCAGAGCTAACATAGGATGAGGAATAACCTGCTTCAGCTGCTGCCGGGGCGAGGAAAAGCTGCTGGAAGAAATGGAAACCGAAGAAATGGAAATGAAACCCGATGCCCAAACTCTGCTCTGAAAAAAAAAGCACAAAAAGCAGACAAAAAATAAAATTTATATAAATAACCCCCATAAACACTTAGGGAGGAACAAATGCTATCCAAAAAAAGTATTCACAAACTGCCTGAGAATGGGACCTCCATCACCAAAACTACTGTAACTGGGAGAATTCCAACATAAACCTGCCAAAAAAAGTTCACTTTCTGCCTTTCTTCTACACCTGGATGCACCACCCAGACAGTTCATGCCATGTGCTTGCACAAGAAGGGGTTGATGAAGGAGAAAATGCCTTCTCATGGTGGAACTGGAGATGGGGCACATATGTGGTGAGTCCATGCTCAGGTGATCTCCAGAGGACCTCTCAGACCATCCCAGATGGCAACCAGAAATGTCCTACTTTTGCCTCACCCTGTACTGAACCTGAACTATGTCAGTAGAGACTGAGTTCAAACTCTGTAAAGGATCCTTTGTCACCTTTATTGAACTAGAGAAACTACAAACATAACCGCTTTTGGGAGATGTTTTTTCAGGATGACACTAGTCTGTTCCTTCCTCCTTGTAGATTTTGTCTGTGAACTAAATTACTGAAAATCATGAGTGTGAAGCTCTACACCCAAACTCTTTCTGCCATATAACCTCCCCCCCAAACTTCAGTCTCCTCGAACCCTCTACAGTAAATTTTACAGTAGTGTAAAAGAAGCCACAGACACCCTATGGTATTTTGTTGTTCTTACTAACTCTGAGCACATACAGAAAGGATTAAATTGCTCCAACCCTTACAGTGTTTATGCCTCCCTTATGCTACTGTTCTCTCACTTCAGCCAATTTGGAATGCTGGGACCTTGCACAACTGAACTAAATGGCTTTCTAAGCCTGATCAGTTCATTCTTTTGAAGTCAATAACTGCTCACTAGATAGAAGTTATAAGTAATATATATCTCTTTGTGCCTCTTGCTGACAACAAGAAAAACATTAATTTAACTTCTTTGGCTGAATGTGAACTAAAGCCTTAAAAAGATGAGTGACTCAAACTACTTTGCTGCTGTTACCCTGTAACTCTCAAAGAGAAATGAAATACTGCAGGGATTCTAGAACGGTGCCTTTCACAAGAGAGAATAATTTCAGTTACAGTGTGCCAAGCCATACAAAAATACTTGTTCAGCTTTATGTACGTTATGTCTCCTTGACCCTGCTCAATTCTTAAAAGGATACATATGTTTACAGGACTTAACAAACAATTTATTTCTAGCTGATTTCTCTCTGGCAAAGAAACCACTACTGAAGTGTTACTTTTTTTCCTATAGACTCAGAATCAAACCACTGATACATTTATTGTTGTCACTGTTATTATCATTCATATGAATGTAACATCAAAATAGCCAGATCACCATCTGTGAGTCTGTACACATGATAAGAGAAAGTGCTAGCAGTACAAATAGATGAAGGCAGAGGGATGAAGCACGGTCAAAGAGAATAGAGGTCATCCAAAGTACCAGTGAGAAAGAGCTGAGGTTTTATGCCCATAAAAGTCCCTGAGGCATTCCATATGGCAGCCATTTTGAAAGTAACATAAACAACTTGCCAATCTAAATTTAGGATGTTATTCTACCTAATGTAATACCCTCTAGCTTTTTTTTTTTTTTAACGAATCTGTAGTGACTTGCTAATCCTGTCTGATATAAACACAGAATAATCAGAAGTAATAATCAGTAATTGATTAATTCTGATGTTGGTTATGATGATTGGTATTATATTTCTCAATAGTGCCTTGTAGAACATTCAACAGCAATGCAAATGATTAATCAACATTGAGAGACACAGTTGTATAAATAAACTCCTGTGATTTTTCAAATTTTATTTTTTTACGTATATGTACATAATAATACAATTAACACTGAATTAATTCAGAACTATGTTTATTAAGATATGTAATCACTTCAGATGTTTACAACTACTTTTGTCATATTAATTAAAAGGAAAAATTTAGGCCATTCTTTATGTTTTCAGGCTGCCTTTCTTAAAAAATTCCACAGATGGCATTTTTGACTACCGCTCTGCAGTAATGATTTATAAAAGTTGCATAGTGGTTTATGAACCCCAGTTAATATTTAAAGCCTGCTTTCAGTGGCAGCAGGAAATGATCCATCTATGTCAATAGTAGAAAATAGCAGCAACAAAAGTTTCCTTGGGAGGTATGGCCTTTTGAACACAGGGCAGTTCACATGCCTTGTAGAGACCTGTTCAATGGGTACCCTGTGTGCACACAGTGCCTCCTCTTCTGTTTAGGCTCTATTCATCACACTTCAAGCTTTCCATATATCTTCATTAAGTCTTATGTGGTTGACCTGTGTGAAACTTTGCACTCTCAAGAAGAAATACCTCTAACCATCCTAACTCCTGCTTTCATTTCTATACTTGTACACCAAGAATAGGGTTGAAAGTAGCTCAGGACTTACACAAGTTTAAATATAGAGTACACAGATTAAGTGTTTTCATTGAAGAGAAAACAGAAATTGGGGTTTTTGCTCGGCAAATATCTCTGCAATCACTATTTTACATTTTTGGCTCTTCCAGGCCCTGAAATGTCTCAGCTGAGAAAAACACAAAATACATTTTTCTAAATACAGGTGTCATTCTATATTGCTATATTGAAACAACAAAAAATTTAAACAATAAAAATTAAAGTATATATAATATGGGGACAAAATCCTTTTCTCACTACAACAGAATCCTATAGTCATTAATAAATATTGATCTGTTAAAGACAGAAACTAAAACTGAATTTTAAAAGGACTTTCATACTTTTCTGTGTTCTTTTTTAGAAAATAAAAAAATCTTTTTTATAAGTGTGCATGTCTACACACACACAGATTTTTATGCCAGAAAAAGCTTCTGCAGGTACATACACTTCTTCAGGTAAACATTCTAAAACAGGAATGTGATGAAAACTTTTCTTTTAAGGCATATAGAGAAACTATATCTTGTTGCATCCAGAATTTGGATATCAACAGAAAAGGAACTGCTAGGATTAAACAGGAAACCTTGGGCCACAGAAGCTGGGGAAAAAACCATCATCTAAAAGACCAGACAAGATCTGTTGACATTTATTTAGTATGGATTGTCCTGATCTCCCCCAGCAGGATGTAGAGATACTTTGCATGATGATATCAGATATCCCATAGTTTTCTCCCTCTCTGTGTAAATCCTCACCCTTCTCCAATGTAACCCTGCTTACTGGAAATATCAAACCTTTTCCCCCAAAATGTAAATACTGTATCAAAGAAATGTAAAATAATTTTTCCCCTTATGTCACCCCTGTTACTGGAAATGATAATAGATTGTGGAAACACCTGTTTGGAATAACCTGCCTCCTCATTAGCATGCAAGCCCCCAAGACCCTTAAATAGCACTAATATGTTCAATAAATGATTCCAGTTTTTGCCTCTATATCTGGGATCGTGGTAGCTTTATTAGACTGTTGCAATATCTATTTGTACACATTATTAATTCTCTTTCATTTTGAAACGCATATATGCTCTTATGTCCGTATAAACACCTGCATGCATATTTAAAATGCCTCTAGAGTAGAAAACTGAATTACCATTTGTGAGAGACTGAAATTGTTAATGGCTTAAACGTTGTTAAAATCACCGAAAGACTTTTGTCTACTGTAGCAAAGTGTGCAAAGAAGCAACTGCTCAGTGAAGCCTGAATATGCCTACTAATTCGGATTGCAAGGGGAACTTGAGAGGTCGTACTATTGCCCAGTTATCCCAGGAGAAGCATGTATCCACAAGTATGAGTGGTTGGAATGCCAATGGCTCAAACAAACAAGGTGCAAGCTGATGTGCAAAGTAACCACACAGGTGCTGAGGGTGTGCACACCCGACACCTCAGGCTACCGGCTGGATGTTAATCAAGATACCGGAATCTTGTTAATCAAGAGGGAAATCCTGCAAGGCAGAGTAGGGTTTCTTTGTCCTTCCACAGGTAACTCCCCTCCACTCCGGGGCAGTACCAGAACATTCACACGAAGCCTCAAGGTATTTATGTCTGCTGATGGGCCATAATGAGCAATAACGGACTCAACTGCATTGTTGTAACAGGCAGCTCTAACATCTTAAAAGGTGTCGAAGACTCCTGATATGTCCCTTGATCCAGTATTACATCATCCAGTGTAACACTCCCTCCCCAGGGGAGCTACTAGGGCATTTCTACCAAGTCGAATCATAATAAAACCCCATAGACTCTATTTTGCAGGCTTCCCTCACCACTCCGGGCTTCCCTTGACAGATTCAGCCTGCAACCATCACCGTGAAAAGACTGGGACTCTCACCACTGAGAAGACCAGAAGAAGAGGACCAATCAGTGGAATCCATAGAGTGGTGATATTTTTTTCTGCTTAATCTGTCTCTCTGTCACTTTCTTTCTCCCCCCCCCCCCCCCCCCCCCTTTTCCCTGTTTCTTTTTCTCTCTCTGTACCTCACATTTACTGCTAAATAAAAATCTGTACTGTTGACTTCGGCATATGGTCTGGTTTGTACCTTCATTCAGGCAGAGGCATCCCTAATAATTTTGATAAGTTAATCTTAACAACAAATGCTAACATTTGCAGATGTCTGTTACAATATTAGCATTATGTGTCAAAAGAAGTGCATTTGAAAGAGTTTTTTTCTCTTCTGAGTGTTGGCTTCTGAATGAATTACAAGTTAACATTCTATGCAGACAGTCCAGAAAAGATTAAGAAAGCACCTCAAAAATTTTAATACTCGTACATATTGTACATTAAATCTTGTAAATTCATGAAACCTCTTTCAAGGGCACGCACTTGATTTATGTATGCAAATGTCTGCAACTTCAAAAGTGCATGTGCATGTTTAAGTACGTGTATTGTTCCTGTGACCAGATGCTTTAATGTAAACTGAATGCTGGAGGATCATTTGTTTCTGAATGAAGAAGTTGCAGAGAACCAGACAGCAGTTTTCTAAGAAGGCCATGTAGAATGCAGCTGAGATGTAAAACAGCAGAGATATCAATCTCAAGCACCTTGGCATACACAAAGAAGAGACACTGCTGTGGTTTTATGACAAAAAAAAACATTTTCAATAGGCAGTTGTGTTAAACCTAGCAATTGTCAATTATAAAGCTGCAGATGTTTCAGAATCTGATTAGAGCTGACTGAGTTCTTTTGGTTTTAGGCCATTGATTTCACGTGTGCTTAGAGATTTACTAAAAAACACAGTGTGCAAATCTATATAAATAAAAGTGCTGGCAAATTGCCAGGGTATTAACTATAATCTCATAATTCAGCAGGTGCTTGCTCTGGGAAAACAAAGTGCTTGATGTGGCTCTCTAGTTTTCTAAAAGGCAGACCCCAGTAGAAAACATAAATATTCTGTAGTCTTCTTTTTTAGATGGAAAATTAAAACCTTGTATTTATCAGAAATTTTTATTCCAGTGTTATAATATGCAAGAGATCTGATTGTATGGCCAGATAGAAAATAACAATGAAAGTGGTATTATAATGTAAATATACATATATTAACACACCCCCCCCAAAAGAAAAAGAACAAAAACCAAAAAAACAGAAAAAGAAGGTATGGTTTAACTTAGTAACTTACCAACATTTTTTATTTTTCCATTATCAATATCATATTAAATTTTGTAATAAATGACACTAGCAAAATATTAAGGATTACTAGTCATTCTTTGGAGGGAAGCTGTTTCCAGGTATCTTTTGTTAAAAGGAAAGAGTGGGCAATGAAGAAAAGTATTATTTGGACCTGAAAAAATAGTGAACCTATCTGTAAGAAAAGACAAAAAGCCAGTACTGTGATCCAAGCATGAAATACAGATGCCAAAGGAGAAAAGTGAGTTTAGCATTCCTTAACAATACTTTGGCTGCTAAAGATATTAAAAGAATTATTTTCATACTAGAAGTCAAGAATATCTGGTTCTATATTGCAAAAGATTTTAAAATTCATTTCAACATGGAAAATAATAAAATAATCCCTAATAACATTACAACTGTATTCCTGTCTATCCAACCTTTGCGTAGTCCTGCAGACTAATATATTCTAAAGTCAGGGAAATTGCAACCTCTAGCTATTTAGTTTACTGGGGAAAAACAAACAAAGAAACAAAACCAAACCCAACCAAAAAAAAAACAACAAAACCAAAGCAGATCATAAAACTCCTTCCAGAAATTTATTAAGCCCATCAATTTCTGTTTAAACTAGTTGTGTACACATAGTCTCATTTTTTTCAAACATCATGTGTTGGGTCCAGCATTCTGCATTCATCAGAGCTAAGAATGTTTGAAGAACCTGTTTAGGCCTCACAGTTACAGACAATTATATCTGTTAGAAATTTCCTTCTCCTTCCAGCTGGTTTTCTTTATCACTTGCAACATAATGTACACTCAAACATTTTTCTTCCATCTCAAAAAACAAAAATTATATTTAAATATATATGATATATATTTAAAAATTATATATATCATAATGCATTTTATGTTAACTTGATTATTCATAGATTCTGTTCTGATCAGCTACTAATGTATTCTGACCTCCTCAGACATTTTATTCTGCTAGTAATGAAGAATCCCAAAGGAAGAAAATCATCATTCAAGGCTATATCTTCTCCTGAGCAAGGGTTAAGCCTGATTTAGTTTTTTTGCAGTGCTAATAGAAGTAGTGGGTAAAGAGATTAGTGTTTAAGTATTCAATGAGACTATATAGTTCTATATTCAATAGTAAACTCTTTGCCACATAACCTAGGTATAAAAAATATTTCCATTTATTTCCTCTTACTTTTCTGGGCGTTCAGTGCTGGAGCACTTAATTGACTCATGACTGTGACTAACAATAGAGCTGGTGATTATGATAGACTGCAGATGAGGAATCAAAACATGCTACTATTTTTTTTCTTCTATTTTCATTGTATGTTCAATTCTGTAGTAAGTACCTTATGTCAATGTTCAGAAGGGTGGCTAGAAAATATTACTACAAAAATCATATATGGCTATACATATAAACATAGGAGTATATCTCTATACACACATACACACACATATATATACGTACATGCACGCATATACTGTATATGCATTTACACATATAAACTCAAAAAGGATAACATGATAGAGAAATGTTCCATATGTAGGTTTACATGAAAGAAATATATAAAAATTTAAAAATAATCGATTAGTAGTTAAAATATATTTCATGAGCTGAAAAAAAAGTTTGATAAACGGTGTTTTCCACGTATTTTGTGTTCTCTTTACATTTAAAATACAGCTGTAAAATAATGGCATTTATTGTATGAAATAAAGAATCACATCTACAACTATGAAAGGAGGGTGTCAATCTCTTCTCCAGGTGACAAGCAATAGGACAAAAGGGAATGGGTGCAACTTGTACAGGAGAGTTTTAGATGGAATACTAGGAAAAATTTCTTCACTGAAAGGGTCCTCAGGCATTAGAACAGGCTGCCCAGGGAAGTGGTTGAGTCACCGTCCTCGGAGGCATTTAAAGATGAGTAGATGTGGCACTTAGGGAGATGGTTTAGTGGGGGCCTTGGCAGTGTTGGGTTTGTAGTTGGACTCGATGACCAGGAAATGTCTACTAATTGGCTTAAGCGGGGAGGCAATTGTAAAGATTTATCTAGGATGATTTGACTAGCAAGGGCATTGTCCTAATCATTGAAATTAAAAAGCAATGAGTAGTGAAAACAGAAGCCCCTTGGGGGAACCTGTCTGCAAGCAAATGATGCTGTAGTGAGGGTTGAGTTTGAAATACAGAGCTGAAGGTAAAGGTAAGGCAGACAGCCAGAACTGTGGCCAGCCAGGAGTGACTGTCCTGTTACCCCTGCCAGGTCCATGGCACTAGCCACAGTCACACCAGAGGATCTGGGGCCTTGGTCAGTGTGAACATATTGTTATGAATGTGTATGTGTGTGTACTGTAGAATAGGAATTGTTGTACAGTTACTATACCCATCTCAACAAGTAAATAAATCTAATATTTTAAGTTACTGGGGAGTGTGGTTCTGTTCTTGCAGCCATACCAGTCTTAATTCCCCCTGTTATAATCTGGTCAATGCTACATCAACAATCAGTACTAATTAAGAATGCGGTTTGCCTCTCTGATATAGCTTTAAATCAGTGTTAAATAAGGGTGCCTTGTAACAGATGGTATATGTATGCTGGCAATTAACTTAGTTTTTAAAAGGGCAGCCTTATTTTTAAGTTAAGGAAGAAGCAACAAGTTTTTTATGGGGTCCAATACAGGTCAGAGTATCGATTATAAATACAGAGTCTATAACTCTTAAAGCTGCTGTATAACTTTTTTCACAAAACAGATGCTATCAAATTGTTATCTCTAAGATGTCCCCATTACCTTCACAAATTGAAGTGTGCCTAATCTGGTAGGTAGTGTATACTTGATATTAATATACAAAGCTAGAATCTAAATTTAACAAACAAGTGAATATGCTTGGGTACCTAAGGCTCAAACTACGTTTGCAAGACACGTGATAGGAGAGGAATTGCAGGTCAAATAATTTGATTCTGAGGATCTGACATTCTTACTCTATGCATTTCATGATTTTCTTAATTTTTTTTTTAACTTAAAAGTAGTTATAGTCTAGTCCTGTGACTGGTTTAGTTTAATCAAAATTACTCGTGTACTCTGAGACCACTTCATTATATGAATCAAAGCATTGTAAATCAGGCAATTGTGGAGGAACAAGGATCAGAATGGGAACGATTTCAGGAATGGAAAAAGATATACAGGGATTGAAAGGACTTTTTTACAGTTAATATGTGTTTTGCATTGTATGATTCCCCGAGATTTGTATTTCCCGGGCTTCCCCAGGCATGCCTGTTCCCTGCTTCCCTGCTTCCCCGCTTCTCCCTCTGATAGGCTGAAGAAGCTGCAGAGAGGAGACAGCTACCATTCGCCCTTTCCTTCCTCGGTTCCTCCCCCGTTCCTCCCTCTTCAGCTGAGTCCCTATCCCTATTCGTTTCCCTGGTTGTCTATCTCTCTATCTCTCTATCTCTCTATCTCTGCTCCACCCCATTTTCTGGTGCATTCCAAGCCAGAGCTCATAATACCCTTGTGCATCCTCATTAAACTCGGCATTGCATTGCGACCTCAAATCTCGTCGGACCCTTTTGTGCAGTGCTGCAGCCCTTCTCCCCTCCCCCACGGACCATAGCAGGCACTCCACAAGTGCACTCCACAAAAACTAAAACATTAATGTATGCCCTACCTTGGATCCCATAACGTTTGATAAACACCTAACGAGTTACAATTAGTGAGCCAACTCAGAGATACATACAGATGACTGTCCTTAGGGATCTGAATCAGCACCCCACTGTTTTTAGAGGCTGCACACTCAGATTGCTACCAGATCCTCCACAGATCTACAAGTCTCTTGTGAAGCTTTTGGGTGCCCTAGGGCATTTGTAATGGCATTTATATGAATGCTTAGGCAACAAAGCCTGAAACGCACTTGAGCTTCATGTGTCTAGGGAGGCTTGATTTCAGGCTGCAGTGACAGTACTGAGTGGTTTTCATTGACTACAGTAGCAGCATAGACAATCCCTATGTTTACACCTAAACATAGGGACATGTGGATATTTAAATGTATATGTTTTATTCTGGAGGTAATCACACCAGCTGTCTCTATTGCACACAAAAAGAAGCATCACCTGTAAGGGTGTGTTGCCACTTTCAGTACCAAACTAAGCATTATCATAAATATATAATGAGCTTTCATTTTGTACCAAAATGACTGATCTTTACCAAGAGGTAGAGTTTTATTGCTGGGGTGATATGCCAGATTTCATAGAATGGTTTGGATTGAAAGGGACTTTAAAGATCATCTTATTCCAACACCCCAGCTGTGGGCAGGAGCACCACCCACTAGATCAGGTAACTCAGGGCCCCATTCTTGAACAGTTGCAGGGACGAGGCATCCACAGCTTCTCTAGGCATCCTATTCCAGTTCTCACCACCCTCACAGTGAATAATTTCTTCCCAATGTCTAGTCTTAACCCACCCTTCTTTAGTTTAAAGCCATTACTCCCAGTCCTATCACTGCATGCTGTTTTAAAAAGTCCTTCTCCAGCTTTCTTGTGGGTACTGGAAGAATTCCTTTTATTACTGCCTAGTTTATCAAAGCACAAAAAAGGCTTGTTCTCCAGAGAAATCTGCCTGATTAGGAAACACCACATGAATTACAAGAGGTTATACAACGAGAAGTTTGTGGCAGTATCACTCAAGTTAATGCAGTAGTGTTACCAAAGCACAGGGCTTCAAATAAGATATAAGGGGGGGGGGGAAGACTGTGCTTCGTACATTATGAAAAACATTTTAAATGGATAGATGACATAATCGGTTCATAGCACCCATGTTTAATCTCTAGGGGTCTGGGTTCAAACATAGAACATCAGTAATGGAATGAGATGTGATCCTGAACTAATCTGTAATTGAAATTCACTCACATTTCAAAGCATTATAGAAGCACTTATTAAACTCAGTAGAAGTGGGACTTCACTTAAAAGTGCTGCACCCATTAAATAATTTTGAAATAGAGAGTTATGGAATACTATTGAGAGTCACAAGAAGTCACATAATATTAATCGCTAGGTTTGTTGATGTAGACCAGGTGTAGAAAAGGATGGATATGATACAAACCCTCTCTTATTCTGTATGCTAATTTCTAATATTGGTCTTATATAAAAATTATGGGGAGAATAGTAAAAATAACACAATTTAAACAGAACTAGAAAATATCTTGCATTAGGAGAACAAAGATAAACTTTCCCTTTTATTTCAGCATTGATTATTTTATGAGGTTCTGTTAAAAAAATAACTCGGAAGCTGTCAGTGAATAAAATAGATTTTGAGAATTATTTAGTAGTTTCCCAACTTTCTGATTTTTACAGTGAATATTACTATTTCCCATGTTCAGAAAATTTTATTTGACTGTGTTCTTAATTAATGCAATTGAATAAAACCATAAAAGTGATCTATTATTGTCTTTACGGAGAAGAATTTTATTTTCATTTCCCAGTTAATTCACAAAATGAAAGTGGCAACTTTTATAAAGTGCTGTTGTTTATCCAAGTTATTCTCATGTTAGCATTAAAATGGGGTGAAAATAAAGGACTTCTCTGATGAATACTGATCACATTTCATCTGTAGAACAATGATTTGAAGCAATTTATTTGTTCTTTCTGCCCTTCAAAAATATAGAAGCTTAGTAATATTCATTGGCATCAGAATTATATGTCTAGCTAGTTATCTGTTAATAAAGACTATACTGCTTTTGTATTCAAGTTTACAAAAAAAGAGGTAGTCTTTTGTTTTGCAAGTTTCTTTTCACTCTTCATACAATTTTTGGATGGCCTTTTGTTGATAGTGTTTCCATTAATAAGAATATAACTAATATCCCTAATTTTATTAAAAACACTGTCTCCATTTTAAAACTCAGTTAATGCGTTACAGAGTTTTATTTTCTTCATTAAATGATGCCACATCTTTGCCTCAATGTAAACAGATGCAAGTGGAGGCAAAGTATTATTAGTAAAGAAACTTCAGTTATTCCCAATAATCTTCAATTCATCTGTGCAATTCTGCATATCAGTGGAACTATTCCAAGGCTATTCAACCTCAAGATTGGCAGAATTTCATTATAATACTATAGGGCTTATTAACATTGTAGTGACAGAGAATTAAAGATACTCATAGTGGTTTGTTATTTTATGATCATATAATCTCTGACTAATTTTAATGGCTGATTATCTATGATGCTGAAGTGCTCATTGGTTTGTTTGAAACAAGTATCAGTGAATTAGCATGCACTGATAATTCTTCAATAACAAGTATGATCCTCAAATCTCTTCTTCCTACTAGATGTAACATATGTGTTCATTATATATTAACTTCTGATAATATAGCCACATCTAAATTTACTTCTTAGCTTGATAGATATATTTAACTACTTACTTAGATATTAGAAAGCCATGCATCTATTCATATAACAAGTGAAAGGGGATTGGAAAAAAAATAAAAAGAACCAAAAATATTTGGTTCAGAATTGGCACTATATGAAAGGCATCTATCTTTCTCCTTCATCTTGATACAGAAGGAATAAGCCATAGAGAACTTGGTGTTAGGTTGTGATTATCCATCCTGATCACAGTAATTTTCAAAGCATCATAGTATGTTGATATGTCTCAAATCTAGCAGCCTTTAAATCTATGGTAGCTAGTGGGCTGTGTCTAACTTGCCCACTTAAAACCTACAAAATGTTAGGTATTTTCTCCTGTACCTGAGAATACTTGTATCTTTGTTGTAATGTCTGATGTAAGGCAACATCTGTATGATTATGGGCCCATTGTTTCCTAAGGGTCCACCTAGGATCAAATTTTGATACATTGGCATGTTTTAGAGATTTCTGAACAGTGTAAAATTCTTCCTCTGATCTTTGCATTTTGTCTGTTTGATCTTTAAACAAACACCATGTAGTTTCCTTCTAAGCCATCCTCAGAATACAGTAAGAGAAAATTTGGTATAACCTTGCCTAAAACATCTAAATCATAGAAGACATACAGAGAAAATCATAAGCTGGAAAGGTCTTCTGGAGAAGATCTGGTCCAGGCTCCTGCTCAGAACAGGTTTACATAAAAATTGATCTAAGTTGCGTAGGGCACTCAAGTCATATTTGGCAGAGCTGCAACTCAGCCATTATGTCCCTCACCTACACTGATGCAGGGAGTCAGTACCACAAGCAGGACTTTGCATTTGTCTCTGTTGTAACCCATGAGGTTCCATGGCCTCATTCCTCCAGTTTGTTCAGGTTTGGCAGCAAATGCTGCTCCTCAGCTTGTCAGCTCCTCTCCCCATTTTGGTTGTTATCAAGGTCAAATGTACTGAGGATGTGTTCTTTCCCATCTTCCAGGTGCCTTCAATCTGTGTTAAATAATATCAGCCGTGGTGCCAAATCATAAGTAACTTAATTTACAACAGTTGACAGAGAGGAGTAAAACTATTGCACACTACTTTCTGAGGTGATGTCAAGACAGCTTTCCAGACATCTTTTAACGTACTCATCCATTACACGTCACCTTATTTTGGCTACAAAGATGCTGGGGAAAACTCTTTTGAATACCTTTTTAAAGTCAAAATGAAAAATATCCCCTGGTCTCCCACAGGGGTGGAAGTGGTCACAGATGACAATCAGCTTGGTTAAAGATGATTTGCCTGGGGAAAGTGAAAACAGCCTATTCCCAGTTACCTGGCTCTTGTATCTGGAAGTATCTTTCATGAAATCTTAGTGTAGTTGATCAGCTGGTGAGAGCTGATGAGTTATTACCTTTACATCCTTTTTTTTTGCTTTCTCTCATACCTCACTTATTAAATTATGTTTATTTTGATTTTGTTTTTCCTCTTTCAGTTATCAGTCCAACACTGAGACTGCACTGAGACTGGTTAGATAATATTTTCCTCAGGCTGGACTATGCCTGAGGAGTGGCAAACTCACTGGAGTGGCAATGGAACAAGTTGCAGTTAATTGCAACAGTGCATGTGTGTGTGTTCTGTTGAGTGTAAACATGGCCCTGACACAGCTTCTCGCTTGGGTTATCAGGAGTAGGTCAGTTTCACCTCATTTCTTTGCTTTTACACAGTGTTGGATGTCTCTTAATATTTCCTCCAAGTCCTAATTATGGTGGCATTTCACAACCAGATGTTAGCATGGGCCACAAATCATCATTCTGTGAATTCTGCTTCTTTAATTCATTTTACTGTTCTTCTTGTTCCCAGCAGGAAGATACCTCTTCCATGGAAGAATGACTTGTCTCCCTGACAAATAATAAAATTCTAAGGTCTGATTTTTAATTATTCATCCTGCTGTAGCTGTGTTTCTCTGTGTAGATATTTTAATTAATGCTGTAATCTTCTTTCTTAGTCTCCTTTCTAATTTAAAGACCAAAATGTGAGAAGGGAAGTGGGTTAGTGATTGACTGAACAGCACATTAAAGAATTTTTAATTTCTAAATAGTAGAACAGAAGAATTTCAGGTCACATATCTTGTCTCTAGGATTTGGAAACCAACTTGATATTTCACTGTCAAGGCTATCATTCCAGATGAATGTGGCTTAACAAAAGACAATAGGATGTTCCATGTAGTTGTCTTGCATCTTCAACCAGCCATTATTTTCCTGAAACTCACCATGCTCTTGAAGAAGCGTCCCTAAACATCTAAATAATTTCCCAGAAGGCTGGTCCTTAAATATGGATCTTTATTGTCCAAGAAAAAACAGCATGGATTTCAGGTTCTTAAATTAAAGAGTAAATAAGCAACCTATAGAAAAAAATTAGTACAAATATTTTAGTCATAATTAAAGATCAGTTCTCTGAGTGCATCAGTAAATAACAAGACTGTAAGAACAGCAATCAGTGACCTAAAATTGCTGGATTATAATGGCTTACATTTAATGGCTGGGCAAAGTAATGGAAGCCTTAGGTGTCTTTCCTAATTTGACAGGGACGTCAAGGGAGAACAAGTACAAAACCAAAACTTGTCAGTGTGGTCCTTATGCTCAACTACTTCCCAGACCCCATGTTACACTGTACTACTGTTTGTCTTTCAGTGCCTGATCTGAGAAAGATCAGGCACTCTACTTTTGCAAAGTAGATCTATATCCAAAAATTCATCCTATGGAGCTTTTCTCAAACAAGTAGGTAATTGACTAGAGTAACAACAGCTCTAATGTGCCACCTCCATGATTTTGATGTAAATGTACTTATAACACAGTAAATCATAGAATCAGCCAGGTTGGAAGGGACCTCTGAGATCATCAAGTCCAACCTTTGATCCACTACCACCGTGGTTACTAAACCATGGCACTAAGTGCCACATCCAGTCTTATCTTAAAAACCTCCATGGACAGAGAATCCACCACTTCCCTGGGCAGCCCATTCCAATGCTCGATTACCCTTTCTGTAAAGAATTTCTTCCTAACATCTAACCTAAACCTCCCCTGGCAGAGCTTAAGACCATGCCCTCTTATCTTACTGATAGTTACCTGGGAGAAGAGACTGATGCCCACCTGGCTACAACCTCCTTTCAGGGAGTTGTAGAGAGTGATGAGGTCTCTCCTGAGCCTCCTCTTCTCCAGGTTAAACAACCCCAGCTCCCTCAACCTCTCCTCATAGGACTTGTGCTTGAGTCCCTTCCCCAGCCTGGTTGCTCTTCTCTGGACCTGCTCCAGCCCCTCAATATCCTTCCTGAACTGAGGGGCCCAGAACTGGACCCAGTACTCCAGGTGTGGCCTCACCAGCACTGAGTACAGGGGAAGAATCACTTTCCTGGATCTGTTGGCCACACTGTTCCTGACCAGTGGCCAGGTTGCCATTGGTCTTCTTAGCCACCTGGGCACACTGCTGGCTCATGTTCAGCTTCCTGTCAATCCAAACTCCCAGCTCCCTTTCTGCCTGGCTGCTCTCCAGCCACTCTGTGCCCAGCCTGTAGCACTGCATGGGGTTGTTGTGGCCAAAGTGCAGGACCTGGCACTTGGCCTTGTTGAACCTCATCCCATTGGAATCAGCCCAACTTTCCAGTCTGTCCAGGTCCCTCTGCAGAGCCCTTCTGCCTTCCAGCTGGTCGACACTCCCCCCCAACTTGATGTCATCTGCAAATTTGCTAATGGTACATTCAATCCCCTCATCCAGATCATCAGTAAAGATATTAAACAGAACTGGGCCAAACTCTGATCCCTGGGGGACACCACTAGTGACCGGCTGCCAACTGGATGCAGCACCGTTCACCACCACTCTCTGGGCTCAGCCCTCCAACCAGTTCCTAACCCAGCACAGTGCCCCTGTCCAAGCTGTGGGCTGCCAGCTTTTTCAGGAGTATGCTGTGGGAGACGGTGTCAAAGGCTTTGCTGAAGTCCAGATAGACCACATCCACAGCCTTCCCCTCATCCACCAGGTGAATCCCCTGATCATAAAAGGAGATCAGGTTGGTCAGACAGGACCTGCCCTTCCTAAAGCCGTGCTGGCTGGGTCTGATCCGACAGGTTAAAGTCACCTATGAGAACAAGGCTCTAAGTCTGTCCTGATGACTAACCTACTGTCAGAGAATTAACATCCAAATCTTGGAAGCCCCAAGATATCCATTACAGGCCAATACAGATTTTTTTTTTTTTGTGATAGCCTGAAAGCAGAATTTTCTCAATTTCTACCTGACGTTACAATCACTATTTTTTTGTACATTTTTAAGCCATTTTTTTGGTTTGTGTGTTTTTGTCAACAGCCTCCATATTTTCTATTTTCCTTTCTTCTGTTTCTTAAAGGATTGATGCCTTTAAAGTCCCTTTGGAAAGAACATGTACCAAGTGGAGGTTTAAATTCCTTTTCCAGTAAGTATTTAGAGGCCAATCCAGTGTTACCAAATCAGGTGCTCTGAACCATCTCTGGGAAGCATATAGTTCACTTTTTTAACAATAGAAGTGCGTAGTATGAACAGCTTACCATCTCACTGCTTAAATAGCCAACTTTGACATGGTATCTACATTTAGTTTTGTTGCATCATCATCAAAACCCCTTCAAGGATAAGCTATCAAGGATTATCTCACCTTTTTAAATACCACAACAAAATATAGAAATAAATCAGTGGAAATATTTAAAAGATTCCTTCACATAACAATTTGACTTCACCAAAGATAATATTTCAAAATAAAATGGATTGATTTTTCTCTATTTGACTATCATTTGCACCTGCCTATGCATCATTCTTCCTACCTAACTCAACCAGATTCATGAAATACAGCTAGGACAGACAGAATGCGCAATGCCTAGAGCTGTTTCTCAGCAACTCACCAACATAATACACATTATATGCATTAGTTTCAATTATATTGGTTTTAAACAGAGTTTAAAAAACAGGTTGCGTTTCCTTCCTTGGCTGCCTATATGAGTAATAGAATATAGCAGTAATATAGCACTGTTGAAAATAGCAGATAGCAGACCTCATTTGTCAGGTAGCCCATAATCCATGACTGCAGCTTTTGCAAAAAAAGACAAAAATAAAACAATAAGTGAGTTAACATTGTGGAAAAATAAATCTGTATTGCTTTGAAGGGTGCCTACAAAATATATTTTCTAAAACAATATATCGTGTCCTGTCAGACAGACTTTTATCAGTCCCAGCCTCACCAGACACCCACAAATAAGTGTATTAAGTGTTTTTATTTATTTTCTGCTTTTAGAAGACATGCTTTTTTTTCTCCTAAACTAGAGTCTACAAGAAAATAAAAAAGTAAATATATAACCTCTCATTCTCTTCATACAGTTATATTTTTGTTATATGTAACACGAAAACCAATTTTCTTTCTTTCCCCTATAATGTCTTCTCAACTTATCAGCTAAATAATTCACTCATTTGTGATAACCACTCTCCCTTTTTTCTGTTTAAAGCTTTTTAATTTTACATTTTGTATACTAAAACCAGTACTTCAGTGTTTTACTTTCAGCATAATATCCTATATGCATTTATATATCTGGAAGTTTTCTTCAAGAAGCACAGGTTAGTTGAAGGCAGCAGAACTTTATTACCTTTATATTGAATTTCCCCTTGATACATCCCCATGACATTGAAATAAGTGCAGCATATTCAGTGGCTCCTCTATACTGCAAAATTTCAAAGCCCAATATGTGTTTGTGAAAAGGTTTCTGCATTCATACAACAAAGTGTATATTTTACAGTTTTAACCCATTTACATGCTGATGAGAGTTTGTAATAAAAAAACCCCAGCAAATCTACACTGACATTAACCATAAACCTTTAGAAGTTTTCACAATCCTTTTTTAAAAAAAAAGATCACAATCCTTCTAGTGTGATCTGGTATGGTGGCCAAAATGAAAAATTACACCAAAATGGTTGTTCACATCAGCTAACAATCTTCATGAAAGCTCTTCTATTTCAAGTTTATTTCAAACTTATTGTAATTTCTCATTAAAATACTTATAAATTATCAGTTTGGGGATAAGATATTTCTCCTGAAAATTTTTATGTCTTAATCTTTGAGCAACTTACAACTAAGCCATTTTTTTAGACTAATCAGTTAAAGCTATACTGAAGTATTACCATGTTGGACTTTTCTGATATAGTAGTAAAATATAAATCTTTATTAACCTATTCAGGTACCTATAATCAAGGAAAGATGATATTAGCTAATCTGATTTTATGCCCATAAACAAAGATATGTTTATATAGAGACACACATGTTTCTGCACACATACATGCACAATGTATTAGCATAACAGATGTTAAAGCCTGCATTTTGGTAATTTTTAAAAAATTATTATATCTTTAAATACTGCTATAGTTACAGAAAATGCAAGGAGAACATATAAGCTAAATTCTGCAATTTTAGTAATTCTATTACACTGAAAAGAAGGGTTCTCTACCTTCTTTAGTGATATTTTCTATAGAGAATGATTTGCTGTATGTGAGACTAACATCTCACATCTGATTTGAACAGTCGGGCACTCAGATGGCTATTTTAGAAAATGAATTGTATACATAGGGGGAAAACCAATACATAAACAATTTTTTATTTTATTTAAACTTTGTGTTTATTGTTGCTTTTAGTGGGAATTGTCCCCAAGAAAGGGACATGAAATCAGTCTAAAAAATCGAGATGTATGCAGGTCTATTGTTCTTAACATCTTTACCACAAGAACTGTTTGTTTGTTTCTTCACTATGATGGTGGTGAGACATTGAAACAGGCTGTCCAGTGTCTCACCCATCCAGTGGATGCCTCATCCCTGAAAGAGTTCAAGGCCAGGTTAGACGGGACCCTGAGCAACCTGATCTAGAGGAAGGTGTCCCTGCCTGTGGCAGGAGGGGTGGAACTGAATGGTCTTCCAACACAAACCATTCTAGGATTCTGTGATTGTTTGATTGAAGGGAGTCAAGAGAGATGACTCTCTTCAGGATATTCACCACCTATTCTCCAGATTTTGCTCTTCCCTTCTAAATAAAATATTCCAACAGGTTTCGATTGCTAGCAGTGTTGAATCAAAGACCTGCAGAAAAACTTGATGGAGAGCCAGATGAGCATGAAGACAACTCTCAACCAGCTCAGGATTTCAGAGTCTGAGAGAATTAGAAATTAAGAAAAATCTTCTCTATGTACTTCTATAAAATGTTTGCCAGAGCTTAGAAAATACTTTGGTAAAGTGAGATCAGTCAGATATAAACTAAATTTTGCAGAAACAGCTGCACATAATGGAACTGCAGTTTAGGTTTTATGTATCACTCCATATGTTCCTGGTGTTTGACCAGGTAGACACCTAGGCATGAGCATTGTGAAAGTTTGCTTTCTTGGATGTTCTCCAGGATGCATTGGCATCCACTGGCAGTTGGCTGAGAAGTTAAATTTTACAGTTCATTAGTATGTTATATCTAGAGGTCTTTATGTACATTCTATATGGCTATATTCTTTGAAGTCTACAGGTGGGGCTAGAATACAACAGAAGAGGGCAGATCTTTTTATTTATTTATTTATTTTCAGAATGGAAAAACAAGAAGGCCTAACAACTCACTGTCATCTTTATTTGGAATATAGATACTGGTAAATATTTTGGCATTCTAGAGGCCAGTATGAGATAGCAAACTTTAATTAAAAGAGAGAACAAACAACCCAAACCAAAAGATTAAAATCTACCAATATAGGCAGTGACTTAAAATGGTGTACAGAACTTAAGTAGTATAGAAGAGTAAGAGAGCTCTGCTTTCGATCCAACTGTACTGCAGCCAGGTCACTATGTAGTTGCATAGTCTATTTGAATTACCATGGAAAATGAAACCCCCTCCACATCCTTGTTTATGCAGGTTATTCCCACTGTCTTGATTGTGTATCCTCACTATTTGAGACTAGGTTTTTTCCTATTGACTAGTGGCAAGTGCCCCTGAGCCCAAGGTTTGGAAAGCAATTCCCATGTAAAGAACCAAATCCTTTCTAACCTATAGAGTACGTAGATGACAAATCTAGCTCACTTTCTAAAGACACAGTTATTTACCTTAGCCTATTGATAAAAATGTCTTCCTTGAGCAAAAACAACCCCACCTTACTTTTATTCATACTGAGGAATTTTACTGAAATCTACCCTAATATTTTTTTTAAAAAACATAATCTTGAAACCATGAGCCAGCAAAGGTGTCCTTACAGCAAAGAGTATTAAAGTTATCCCTTTATAGGGTGCATTAAGAGGACCTTTGCCAGCATGTCAAGGGAGATGATCCTTCCCCTCTGCTCAGCACTGGTGAGGCCACACCTGGAGTTCTCTTTTGGGCTTCCCAGTACAAGAGAGAAATGAAACTACTGAAAAGAGTGCAATAAAGGGCCTTAAAGATGATTAAGGGACCAGAGCATTTCTCCTATGAGAAAAAGCTAAAAGAGTTGGGGATATTCAGCCTGGAGAAGAGAAGGCTCAGAGGGGGATCTTATCAATGTCTATAAATACCTGGAGGGCATATAGAGGACAGAACCACTCCCTTTTCAGCGCTGCCCAGTGACAGCACCAAAGGCATTGGGCACAAGCTTTACACAGGTAGTTCTGTCTGACATCAGGAATGCTTTTTCACGGTGAGGGTGACATAGCATTGGCACAGTATGCCCAGAGAAGTTATGGAGTCTCCATCCATGGAGCTATTCCAAACGTATGTGGATATGGTTCTGGCAACCAGTTCTAGTTAACACTGTTTGAGCAGGTCCATTGGACAAGATGACCTTCATAGGTCCCTTCCAAGCTAAACCATTCTGTGATTCTGTGAAACACTGTAGAGAAGAAACTGTGTTCTGTATGAAAGAAATTACAGTCCCAGCCTACAAGAAATAATACAGTTATTTTGACTATTAGAATTTAAAAAAAAACCCAAACAAACACAAACCCCCCAAACAAGTTAGTGTAGCTAATGACGATCAAGTTATAGGTAAAATACAATTGCTACTATTTCAAATTTAACCCAGGGAGGTAAATGCACTGTAAGAAGATGAATTTTACACTTTGAAAGCTCCATGTTTTGAAAGGCTATCACTCAGAATCCTAATCAGCATGAATCCATGAAATCCCAAACCCAGAGAGCAATTTATAAATATTAAAGTGTTTTTCTTAGATAATGCACATGAAAAAGAGATTCAAACCAACAGAGTACTGATGTCATTCATGTTTGTCATGCAGATGTGAAAGGCTGAATACCAGTTTAAAGTCTGAAGCTGAAACTGATTCAGTCAAGATTAACACTGCAGAGGATGAAGCTTCACTTGAAATCTATAATTGTGACAAATCATTTGTTGAAAATGTTTTTTTTTGATGAAAACTGAGTTATAAATTCAATCATAGATTAGAAGCAGGCAAATAAAGACTGAAAAACAGAAGGTACTTCAGTTGTTTCAATGAACTTCTCTATAAACTGATCATAAAAGGAAGGAAAATATAGAGGCTATCATTCAAATGCTTAGCCTCATCTTTGCCAAGAAACATGCAGTCATGCTATTGAGGGCAGCTAACCCAAGGATCAGGAGGTTTTCAGTAATTTAATACATGAAAAAAAAATCTATACAAGGTGTTTATTTTATATGCAGATTAGAAATTCTAGAAAAAAAATATTGTAAAGCTTCTAGAAAGAACCACCCAAGAAGATCAAGATTTTCCAAAAGACAGCATGTACTCAAAGTTTATTCCTTGTAGGTACAGCACTCACGGCATATTACAAACATGATCAGGAACAAAAATGATCATGGGACAGCTAGCAGAAGTATCATACTTACACTGTCTCTTATGAAGCCAAAAGATTTATAACAAAAATGATCTGTCTCTTGTGGGTATTATGCCCACAATACCTTGTAGAATTTTTTCTTTATTTGGTTTTATTTTTACATTTGTTTCTTTTTGTTTCAGTTACAGTAAAGAAAACAGAGACTGTAACAAAATTATTAATATTAAATAGTTTTGCATTGATAGCCATAGAGATTGGTAGCTGTCTGATTATTTTAGGGAAATACCATAAAGTTAAAACAATTTTCATGGGGTTTAATGCAAGATATGCCACTCAAGTACTAATCTGAGAGAATAACTCTTACACCTGCAACTAGATCTAAAGTTTGGCCTTAATCTCATCAGAGAATAATTTAGGACAGTATCTGAATAAATAATAAGTTAAGAATGGCTATTACATACCTAGGGAGAGAATCAACCAGTGAGATGCTTACGGAAAGACTGAAAAAACATTTAAAAATAATTAAGCTTCAAAAATGAGGCATCTCCGAAAGATGTAGTTGTTATAAGCTATTCATTTCATAAAAGTAAAATATTAACCGTAAAAATATAATAAATCTTAGTTCTGTCTACAGGAAAGGAAAAAAGCTAGGTGAGAATGATAGCAACTGAAAGGACAGGCTAGCAGTGAACCACTGATTTATTTCTGTATGTAAAATAATCCTGATTGTAAAGATTATCTTACTATAAACTTCTTATACGATATATAAATAAATTTATCTCTGAAGATTAGACTGTCAAATAGGAAACTTTTTATAGTCATATTTACAGTGTAAGGCTTGTTGACGATGCCCTGCTATGTGAGTGGAAAAGTAGGCACTGACTTAAACAGAAGCAGGATTAAGCTGTAGTACTAAAGGCAATATGTACCATTTCTGCGGGGATAATTCAAGTTGCGGATTATTACAGCAGGGGGAAAACAAATTCTTCACTGAGCTTTGCTGTAGGCCTGCATGGTTCATTTAAATGTAGCACAACTCCAGCTTTTATAATATATGTTCCCCAAGTAAAGTAGGGCATTGGTTCAGAGTGAAGCTAAAATGTTTATCATGTGAATTGTAAACAATGAGCAACAAGAAGAAAAATATAATGGAAGCAAAAGGAACACATCTCCACACTCCAGAGCACTCTGGTCCTGCTACAAAAATTTAGTTTCAGCAGAAAAATCACTCACTTTAAACAATGGAGACTATCTAATAGAAACAGCAGATATTAATACTGTCAGTGTGACAGATGGTTCTGCAGTACATAATAAAGTAAAAGACATTTTGACGAGAAAGAAGATGTATCTGATAATTTGCAAATCAGAATCCTGGCAGCACAGCAAGGCGAAGATAACTGAGTGCACTTTATGCTGGTGCATCTTTAATGCTTCACATTTCAAGACAATAAAGGAATAGAGGTGAACACAAGTACTTGAAGAACTGAAAGGAATAGAAAAGGATATGCTTATCTGCTACTAACAATATACGCTATAGCAGATTTTGGTTTGAAAAAATAATTCTACACTTCTAAATAGCTCCATATTATCTATATGTGGGTATATGTACACATTGATAATATTTGAATGAGTAACTTAATTCTGAAAATCATCTTCAAAGTTGATACATTTAAAAAGTCAAATATTCCAATCAAGTCACAACTAAATCTAAAACATGCCTAATTACAAGAATTTCTGTTTCTAATACAGTTGTTTTAACTTACAACAAATACTGAGATGCCCAAGATTTTTAATCAGTGTTTCCTCCAAAGGAAATCTCTTCCCTGCAAATATCAGACAGACTTAAATTATAAATATTGTTTTCAGATAGCTAGAAAGTGTTACAGTTTCATAGTATATATCCAGCATATATCTTCCTTTTCCAATGCCAAACTTTGGGGTTTATTTCTTCAAAATTTACATTAGCCAGAGACTATTTTAAAGAAAAATACTGTCGTGTACAAAATATTTTGTCTTGACTTTTGGCAGAATTTAGCCTCAAAGAGATAGCTTAGCAGGACAATTTTCATCCCAAAACTTTGGAACATAATCATCAACTGAAAACAGTTTGTCATGGGACACACCAGCAGTCTTGGTAACTGGGAGTTATGTTTTCTATTAAATACTTCTATTATTTCTTCTTATACATATCTTATCAGAAATGTGATACTTTTTTTCCTTTTTTTTTTTGTCCTTTACTAATTCATATGTATTACCAAATACCTTTATTATATCATTCAAATTTATTTATCTGCTGTTACTAAATATACTCTTATCTGCATTCCATTCTTCCTCTACTAGCAGATTAAGAGAAAAAAAACCTATGTATTTCTAAGAGAATGTATTTTTGCCTACATCTGTATCATTTTGTCAGTAGAGCTATACAGGTATGTCATTATGAATATCTGCTGAGGTACAACAACACAGAGGTAAAAAAATGCATAGCCTTCTCAGAAGAAGACAGAAACAGCTGTCTCTTAGTTTCTAAATGTTGCGTACAGCTCTCAGGAAGATTTATGTTGACATCTGAGACTGCAAATTTCCATTAGAGTCGGACATAGGGACACAACTCTCATTTACTCTTCATAAAAATGTATGAGTCCTGCTAAAGGCATTTCATGTATCATAGGGATATGCAATAACGGTGCCCTGAGAATTACTGCTCACTTGACCATTTTATGATTACAAACTAATGGCGATTGTTAGGCTGTAAACTTGTAGTTACATTTAAGTAACTCATAAGCTGAGCATTATGAAGTACTGCTCTATCAAGCCTGACACAAAGGTAGAGATGGTGTATCTCTTTCCTTTGCAAAATATTCAAGTCAAGATTTCAAAAGACGTATACTTGAAACTAGGTCTCTTAGTTTATTTTTGGTTACTATAAAATGTACACAGATTAATAAGTTGTCTCTAACATCCAAGTCCCCATGCATATATAAACATCAAAGGTGACTAATGGATTTTTTGCAAAGACTAATAGTTTGGGCTCAACTATCTTGAAAAACACAAAGAAAAATGGATGACACTACAGTATGTAATGTAAATTTAGAAGGTACACACTGCCTGAATTCAAGTGACTAAGTTTAGAAGTTAGTCTCCTGAGACAGGTGACATAAACATACAATGAAAAGACAATTTAATGAAAGAGCCTGCCAATTGCAGCACATGGAATCATGGTGGAACTATATGATTTTAGTTAATTTCTTCAACTAATCTTTTTTCAGGCGTATATTTCCAACAATCTTGGCTTCTTATGTTCTACCCGTATGATGACCAGCTTGAAATTTTTTCCTGTCAACTGAAGGAAGTGT
Source organism: Lepidothrix coronata (assembly GCF_001604755.1). NCBI lineage: Eukaryota > Metazoa > Chordata > Aves > Passeriformes > Pipridae > Lepidothrix > Lepidothrix coronata. The sequence goes on from NW_016690184.1 coordinate 778,925, forward strand.
TATTACCTAGTCTCACATGACATCAGACTTTTCAGAGCAAGGAATTAATATTCTGGCAAGTCAGAAATGCAGTAAGAAAGGCTACATGCAGTCAGGTTTAAAAGTTTTCTGGAGGTTGTACAGTTGTACTGGTTGTACTAGTTTTGGCTTGGTTAGAGTTAATTTTCTTCCTAGTAGCTGGTATGGTGCTATATTTCAGACTTGTGACCAGAACAATGCTGCTAACACACCAGTGTTTTAATTATTGCTGAGCAGGGCTTGCAGAGCCTCAGGGCCTGTTCTGCTCCTCATACCACCCCACCAGTGAGCATGCTGGGGATGCACAAGGAGCTGGGAGAGGATGCAGCTGGGACAGCTGGCCCCAGCTGACCAAAGTGATGTCCCATACTACGTGGTGTCATGCTCAGCAATAAAAGCTGATGGAGAGAGGAAGGGAAGGACATTTGCAGTGATGGTGTTTGCCTTCCCATGTCACCGTTCTGCAGTGATAAAGTCCTACTTTCCTGGAGATGGATGAATATTTACCTGCCCATGGGAAGTTGTGAATAAATTCCTTGTTTTGCTTTGTTTGTGTGCATAGTTTTGTTTTCCCTGTTAAACACTTTTTTTCAATCCACAAGTTTTCTGTTTTACCATTCTTTTTCCCTCTCTATCCCAACCAGGGGCAGTGAGTAAGCCACTGCACAAGGCTGAACTTCTTGCCAGGGTTAACAAGCAGTAGTTGAAAAAAAAGTATTCTTCTCCATGAAGTATTAATTAAGTTGCAATGGACTGCTTTTTCATTTAATTTTTCTATGATATGTAGAGATAAGTAAAATAAATAGCAGAAAAGCTACCCTTGAATTTGTGTCTATTAGCCTTTAGTAATTTACACCCAGCACGTGATACTAATTTATTTCTTTGCTAATGGGTAAGCAAAAGCCAGTCAGAATCAGTCAGATATAAATCTAACTGGTCAGTTCACTGATTTTTTTGGTCTTCAGATTTCACAGGCTGTACAGTATTAGCTAGTTCTATGACTACACATCTGCCTATTGCTGACTACTGTTGCTAAAGAAACAGCCTTTATCATTAGTATTTCTTCCCATTTTTGGAATAGAACTGTCATTTGATTATCATTTTTTATGGTATTTCAAATATAAAATTACCAGGTTACATTGCTTTTTTCATGATTTAGTACAGCTGATGCCAGCATCCTTTATTATAAAGGATACAATGATCCATAAACAATCTTACAATATATGAAATAATATTTCAGGACACTGAGGCATGTCAGTCAGCAGATAACAGCATTAAAACACAAAAATTCACACAAAGAGGTGAATATTTTTGCTGAAGAAAGAAATCAAACATGAAAAATAGGAAGTAAACTGAGAAAATGGAAACATTAGAACCATAAAAATGACACATTTTCAAAGAACCAGTTGGTCTGTGTAGTGAAGCATTTTCTCTCCTAAATGGAAAAGTTAGTTTTGTATAGCCATGTGTGACAAGTTTTAAGCTATAACATCAAACATTGTAATATATGTATTTGAACTCTTTGCATCCTGGACTTCAATAAAGAAATAAAATTAGACTCCATGTTTAGGTAAGTCCTAAAATTTTGTATTTGACATCTTTGGCAATTATACCATACTTGCGTTAAAAGAAAAACATTAAGAAACTAGCTACATAAAGAAAGCATGAATAAGTTTTGTCCAGCATTGCAACTCATAAGACTTAGAATTGTGTAGGAAAGATACTCTCAACATTAAGCATAGATTTTTAGATTTCTAGATTGTTTAATCTCCACTGCATCTGATTCAATATTTTTATTGTATTTCTAATATACATTTAAGATAAATTTTCTGTTCTCACTGCAAAAAAAATCACATGCAAGCACTTACAAGACAACCTCCACTTTCCACCACTTATACACGCATGGTTCTGGGGTAGATTCAGTGATCATAGGATGGAACATAGCTCTATTAAGGATCAGGAAAGGTATTTAGATGGGCAGTTAGCAGCTAATGAACTGAAAAATTCTACAGATAATGGACAGTTCTGAGAGAAAGATACTTCAAAGATAACTAATAATGTGGCCTGAATATTGAAAGTGATGGAACTACATATTTGAAAGACCAAAAACAACTGCTGAGAGAAAATAGAAAAAGGTGAAGAAAAAATAGAAAGGAAGCAGATTAAACTAGTATGGTGATATTTCCAAATATCCTGAAATACAGGAAATAAAGCAAGCCTTTAACATTTGAAGAGATTTGTGTCATTGATATTGTTTTTCAAAAAGGTTGGGCTTAGGATACACATCTGTGCTGAAAATCCAGAGCAAAAACAACAAAATAATTATTTACCTGACTTATATTAGAGGAGAAAAGACTGTGAAAACCACTCATGTACATACAAACCTATTGAAGACCAAGGATCTAGAAGTTGTACAGTAATGCAAGAGAAAAACTACGTGGAGGTATTTCTTCTGTATTCAAATGCATAAGTCATTTTAAAAACAGGTCATCACTGAGTTGCAGGCTGTGCTATGTACATGTTTTATGACCTAGCCTTTTGGTTTGACTGCAGGAGTATCACCCTAGTTTAACAGTGAGTAGATAGTCAACCTTAATTTCAAATAAGAAATTCTGCTATTTTCAAACATTTATGATGAAAAATATTATTTTTCTGTAATTAATAAAGTGTGAATTTATCAGAAGTACAACTGTAAGCCAGATAGTGATTAAACAGGGTCAGTTAGTCTTCAAAGATATGAAGATAATAAAAACATCCACTAGATTTATGAAAAAGATGAAATAAATATAAAATAAAGTAATGTTAAAATATATTGTCTCTGTGCTTTATTTAGTTTTGAATATAAATTTAACATTTTAAATTTAAATTTGATATTTTAAACTTAGCCTTCTCCTAACGAGTATCTACTTTCAATATATTAGGACCAGGATTTCTTCACTCTTAATGCTATATGTTAAGCTGGTCTTTCAGAAACTCTTACCTGGTACAGGGAGGTATTCACCAAGAAAATGAGAAAGTAGGAACTTAAACATTTAGTCAACAAGAAAGAAAGAATTACTCAAAGACAAAACCTGAAATGAAATGCATCTGTCCCCTTCCTCACGATTCCTGTTTTCCAGAACCTGGAACTAAAAGGATGAAAGCAAACTATGGTTTTCCTCATTGTTTGTTTTCCTCATTGTATGGTTTGTTATAGTGACAAGGAGGCAGTGTCAGTGGTGCCCCATAGTATCATATTTGCCTCAACATCATCTTTGTAAAATATATAAATGCTAGAAAAAGAACCCAGATACTTCAACAGCTTTTCTGGCACTACAGCTTAGTCCAGGAACAATACCCAGTGTTTCAAAGGTTCCTTCCTACCCATAAATATTACTGTTAATAGCTAATGACTTCTCTGGCTTTTATATCCTGCAGAAGCAAATGATTTTGAGAAGAGCTTAAGGTGGAGAGGAACTGAGACTGAACTAGCTGATCTGGTTACTCAGTAAAACATAAGAATTAGAGCTTTCTTAATTTACACAAAAAATCCCTCACTTGGATTTAGGGCAACTAAAAATTAATAGAAATATTTACTGTTTAGTTGTAAAAAGAGATATTAACACATTGAAATATTTCTTTAGAAACTGAACAAAACATTTTTTCCTGTTTCTCTCTTCTACAAATATATTGTATTTTCTAGTGTTTGTTTAATACTCCAAGGAGCTGGGAAGAAACTAGAGTACAAACCTGTTCATTTGAGAGGCCATAAATAGACACCAAGTGCTCCTGTTGAAAACCAGCCTGTGTCACTATGAAATGAATTACCAGAAAATGAAGAAAATGCAACCAGTTAAAATAATGATAATGTACCTATTTATCACACCATTTTCAAACTGATCAAGAGCATGCACAGTTAATGACATTGTGATTCATTTTCTGCTCCCATAATAAGCATATTTATGAGTAAAGTTTATAGAATTGCAACAATCTTAACTCCATAGTTGCATAAAATTTATTTATTTATTGCCCTTATTATTTGAAATTTTTTACATAATTACTAATTTTTATCAATCAAAGATAAACCTTTGGTCAAGTATCGATTCTTTTAAATAATTCACAAACAATAAGTTTAGCTCAGGATACAGTTAGCATCAACACAGGAGGTAAGAAGTGAGGTACTATGACAGATGTATGCTCAAAACTGTGGTTCACTTTTTGACTAATATTTGAACAAAGAACTATGATGATTGTTTGACCTCAGAAGCTAACACAACTGAATGGTTCTCCAAAGAGTTCTTAGTGAACAGATCAACTTCCTAAAAATGAGACAGCAAAAAAATTCTGTTGAGTGCTTGGTGATGCTATTCTGTCTTCCAATGTGACTGCTGGGTACGGAAGCAATGTTTGGTTTTGGGGTTGCAAGTTTACTTGACCACCATGTAAATTAAGAGGAACGACAGCTAAAAAGTCCTAAGAGCAATTCTCGATAGTGGTATCAAAAAGATGGTGATAACAATAAACATCATTGGAACTGCACAATCTTTACAAGTGGAAATAACTTGTGACAAGATAAAATGCAGCTGGATGAAACTCCAGATGAGTTCACATAGATAATGCAAATGATCACACATGAATTTTAAATAAAATTGATCATACACTTTGAAGAAAATGTGAAAATCAGAAGTGCTAAAATTTCAGCAATATTTCCATATTTTCATACTCCCTTTGCTGTTTCCATTTTCTTGAAAAAAAATTGTTTTGTACTGTTGCCAGTGGAGATCCATGTCACAGACGATGCCATAGTGGCAGTAACAAGTGTGTACTCTAGCAGCAACATTCTTACTGCATTGATGGCTACTTCACACAGAAGGGAACTACTTAAATGTGAATGAATAAACATAAAAGACTAATAACACAGCAGGACTTATTCTTTGCACCACCTTGTGTAGTTAAAATCAGCTATTTCGTTATGCTAGTCATTTAATTCCATCTGTTGAAATCCTACTAGCCACATGTCTAACATAATGACACAATTTGTACTTCAGAGTGTCATTCACGTCTACCATGCCTATGAATTGCTTCCCATCGATAATGCTATGGTTGTATAAAATAAACTGTAATACATGTCGAAATGGTAAGTAAAATATGCCAAGGGAGAAGATATATCTCCTTAGAAGAAGTGAGACTATATCTCAAAAAAAAAAAAAATGGCACTTCATTTCTTATCCAGAAAACAAAATTTACAAGATAAATTCTCATTGAAAAAGGTAATACGTACTGAAACAGGAAAAGAAAGGCTGTATTCAATTGTATATTGTATTCAATTACTAGAACAGAGATATACAGTTTCTTGAAGAGTCTTACCTATTCTCATGGATGTCTCAAATATTCGCTCAGTGCATGAGAAACACTGTTAAAAATATAATGTGGCTGCACAAAGGTGATATTCTTGTGATTATACATATTTGCATGTGACAGATTAGGCATTTTCTATACTTTAATTACTTGAATTTGTAACTTATAGAACTGTCATTTAACATACTTTTTGTAAGTTTTCTGAGCATTTACTTCAAAAAGGAAAAAAATATATACAGAGATATACACCACATGCATGTGTGTGACTTGAATCTTCAGTCTTCCATATTATCTGCCTGTATTTCTGCATGTTAAGTTATATATTAGGCTTTTGAAGAATGTTCATTTTGGACACAGAGATGTGCTGCTCAGATTACACCCAAGTGAGTGTTGCAGATGTCTCTTCCTCAGTTCTGAAGAAACTCTTTCATGGTCTGTGCCAGCTCTGCAGACTGCAGATGATTAGAGACAGGTGTCTCCTCCCCACAGCTAGTGAAACTGCTCTATAAACTCCCAAGCACTCCCAATGCAAACTATGCTGCTGCAGGTGTTGCTCTGGCAGGGTGAGCAGCGTGAGCTTAGCTCTTAAAAATATTCATGTTCTTCCTAAGGAGAAACTTTCTTCCTAAGGAGAAAGACAAAATGGCTGAGGGTGAACTTCAAACATTTTGCTAGCATAGGTGCAATGAATGTAGGGGGAAAAAAATCACATTTGCAACCAACACAATTAGGGGGATAAAGAAATCTACTGCTTGTGACATTCAAGAAGACAGTTTAATTATGGTGAAGAACGAGTTCCTTTTGCAAATATGTATCTCTCTGGCAGAGGACTTTACTAGTATAATTGTCCTAACAAACTTCCTGTGATCTCCATAGTCCTGAAATTCAGCCATAATACATTGGGTTTTCGTAAGACAAGAAAAGACAGCAGAGTTTTGTTCTTGTTCAACTTTGAAGGCTACTTCAAATAAATGTGTTATTGAGGTCAAAATAATCTCTAAACCCAAAACTTTTTGGTTTAAATGAGGATGTTGATTTCCATGATAACACATACATATATATGAATATATATGCAGAGTACGCTCTTCCAGATTATCTGTACAGTAGTTCAGGTACAGGTGGCTGATGTTCTGAAGAGCACGTCATCTGCTGTGTGTCTAAAACAAAGATTTAAAGAGGTTGATGCCGTAAAATCCATCTGGGTTTTTCTTATTTTCCTAATTTTATATGTTTTATAAGTAGTTAAGTAGTAGATTTTAAAAGCTGCAGCCCTTATTCCCTCACCCTTTAGCACAATAGTTTATACATTCCTCAACCCTGTTACCCCATTCTATGTACCCCATATCAATATCCCCTGAATTCCAGCAGAAAATGTTTAGTCTTTTGTCAAGGCAGGCCCCTTCTGTTTGAAGACATCTAAAGCTGGCCTGAACTGCAAGAGAACAGTCAAGAACTGGGTGACTGTGTACCCTTTGTGCTCTGAAGAAGATGAAGGTGATGAAGAAAGGGTCCCAAAAAGCCCCCAGACCCAATTCCCAGGGGGTGGGCCAGGGGTGGACCAGAGCAAAGGCTACGGGGTGGAAACACTTGGGATTGGACAGATAGTATTATAAATTGTAACATCTCAGGCACGGAATGCACGTGCATCTTGTGATCTTTATACCTAGGCACGAATTAAACCCTTTTCTTATCTCATCCTCAGTTAACTGCTCTGGAGTTTTTTCTCTCAGCACCCTTTAGGCATCAAGGTGATTAAAACACTAGAACATTTTTAATATTTTTTTTTCTTTATTGAAAAAGGAGGGAGAGGGACTTTTTTACACAGGCAGACAGTAATAGGGAAGGTTTAGTTTAGGTGTTAGGAAGAAATGCTTTACTCAGAGGGTAGTGAGACACTGAAACAGGTTACCCAGAGAAGATGTGAACGGCCCACTCTTGAAAGTGTTCAAGGCCAGGTTCAGTGGGGCTCCTCAATACAAGAGAGACATGGAGCTGCTGGAGCAGGTCCAGTGGAGGGCAACAAAGGTGATTAAGGGACTAGGGCATCTCTCTTACAAGGACAGGCTGAGGCAGCTTGGCCTGTTGAGACTCAAGAAGAGATGGCTGAGAAGGGACCTCATCAATGTCTGTAACTATCTGAAGGGAGGGTGATGAGGATGGAGTCAGTCTGTGGTGCCAAACAATAAAACAAGAGGCAATGTGCAGAAACTGATGCCCAGGAAGTTCCAGCTAAAAACAAGGAAGAACTAAGAACTTCTTTACTGTGTGGGTGACCACACACTGAAACAGATTTCCCAGAGGGGTTGTAGAGTCTCCCTCACTGGAGATATCCAAGAACCACCTGGGCACAATCCTGTGCAATGTGCTCTAGAATAACCCTGCTTGAGCAGAGAAGTTGGAACACATGGCCCACTGTGATCTCTTCCAACCTTACCCATTCTGTGATTCTGTGATTCATGTCCTGGGTTCCATTCTAACTCTTGTGATGATAAAGGGGAAGGGCTAGGCAGGAAAGGGATGGAAATTTTGACAGTATATCAGGTCGTATTCCTGAGTCAAGGAGGTGAAAAGATGCAGTGCACACCTAGGAAAGGATTGGTTCATCATAGGATTCAGGATGCTTCCCTCTGTGAGCGGAAAAAAAAATGGATCTATACTGTATGTCATGATGGCATTCTAGCACCATCCCAGCATATTTCTCCTTATTTGGATTAGCTTCCAACTCAGACCACGGCAGTGAGATGTATTTCCTGTAGCATTTTCTTACTGTATTTACAAGTTTAGATTAGTTGCAAGCTTTTATTTCTCTGTATTTATCATATAAGTCTCAAAAGACTGATGCTGCTACATTTTAAACAGAGTGGTATATTGTACTTCCCACAGTTTTATTGATTACTGTGCTTCTGCTTTCAGTTTAAGCTGTGTCTGAAAAGTGCAAGGTTCAGAGTGTGGCCTATGCTTAATAATTTCTAAAAGCTACCCCTAGAAAATTCAGGGACTAAAGAATCTCATGAAATATATATAGTTCATGAAATATATAAATAATAAATGATAGTGTAATGCATGAGAAAACTGATCAGTTCAGAATGAGTCTAATCATAGAGATGCTAAATGCTTTCAGAGAAGTACCCAATCTTTGGTAATGTTTATCTTGGCTGAAATTCAGTCTTTGATACCCTTTACAATAATATGATCTATCAATGCTTGTAAGCCTTCAAACAGTGTATTGGAGAAGCTCTATCCTCTTGATTGGTGCTTTTTTCCCCTTGGTTAGTCAGTATTTTGCATGAAAGATACAAAGTCAAACTAGTAGGAACTTCCGAAAGAAACACATAGATCCACTTTGCTTGGGGGAAACATCAATCTGAACAGGAAACAAAGATGAATGAAAATTACAACAGAAATTTACAAACTTTAAAATTAGCTGAATATTGTTTAAAAACTAAATATTGAATGCATGTCATGTATCTAATGGTAATATTAAATGATAATGATAAATCTTAAATATTTAACATCCTCTTTTGTACCACATAGATCATAGAATCATAGAATGGCCTCAGTGGGAAGGGACATCAAAGATCATTACTTTCAACCCCCCTGCCATGGGCACCTTTCACTAGACCAGATTGCTCAGAGTTCCATGCAGCCTGACCTGAAACACTTGCAAGGATGTGGCATTGTGGTGGAGGGAAACAGTTTTACCCCCTGAAGTTATAAAATGGTAAAACCCCAAGGGGTGGTGACCCTTGAAGTTTTGAGGTTTTACCCAGTGAGCGCTTCTGCAAAATATAAACATATCACAAGCAGAACGGAAGAGAAGGTTGTTGTTGAGAGAGGTGGCCATGTTCTGAGGCCACGAGGAAGGGGCTCGGAGCCCCTTGGGGCCTCTGGGCCCCCCCAGCCCCCGGCAGGGGGGCTACAGAGACTTAGAACAGTGTTAAACTAGACCAAGTATCTGTAGCTAGAAAGTTGGGAGTTTTTCTCCACTGTGAGTGAGCAGCAGAAGCAGCGGCAGAACAACACTGGCCAGAGCGGTGGCAGAGAGCCAGAAGAGATAAGACCAAGCAGCAACAACAGGCAGGCAGCAACACAGAGAGAACTCCTGGAAGGAGAGAGAGAAAGAGAACGAGAGCCAGGAGCAGAGAGAGAACTGAGTTCTACAGAGAAAGTTTGGGTAAGAACTGAACCAAAAACCCCAAACTCCTTTTGTGACCTTTTCCTAAGTGGAAAGGATGGACTCCTACTAGATGGAAGTCCTAAGATGCAACATGCACTACAGAGGGGAGCTAAAAAGCTCCGAGAAGAATGAGGAGGGTGACCTTGGCCCCCCCGCTGCTTGAGACAGAGCACAGAGCTCTGCAAAGGGACTCGAATCCCCTGAAGATACAGACTGTCACGAAGACCCCTGAGCTTCGTGATATGACTGTGGTGAGACGACCTTGTCTGGGTGAACGTAGCCCATGGAAGAAGACCCTCACTTGGAGACAAGTGGCCGAGGGGGCTTGGATACCCCCTCGTGTGTACTGGCAGAGATCCAGCTACAGCTGCTGCATGAGAAGAAGAGCGAAACAGATAGACCTGCTGCCCTAGAGACATTGGTGCTCTGAAAGTGGAAAGGGATCTTTCCTTCTTCCCTCCTGGACTTTTATTTGGAGGGGAGAAGAGATTTGATCCATTGTAAATACTTTTATGTCATGGTAGAGATAGCTAAGATTGTATATAATGTATTGTAGTATATATTTTTATAGTCATTGTAATATATTCCCTTTCCCCCATTTTGATTCTCGTGTGGTGTCTGGAAAAATCATCTCACACTGGGTTGAGATGTGGGAGGGGGCTTGGACTAGGGCATTGGATCTTTGGGACTCTCAAACCATGATAGGCATCCACAATTTGTCTGGGCAACCTGTTCCAGTGCCTCATCACCCTCACGATAAAGATTTTTTTCCTAATATCCGATCTAACCTTACTCTCAGTTTAAATCTATTCCCCCTTGTCCTCTCACTATATGCTCTTGTAAAAAGTCCCTCTCTATCTTTCCTGCAGATTCCTTTCAGATACTGGAAGGCTGCAACTAGGTCAGCCCTAAGCCTTCACTTCTTTCACCTGAACAACCCCAACTCTCTCAACCATTCCTCACAGGAGAGGTGCTCCATCCCTCTAATCATTCTTGGTGGCTTCCTCGGGACAGGTCAATGTCCTTCCTGTGCTGGAGACTCCAGAGCTTGACGCAGTACTCCAGATGGGGTGTCACCAGAGCAGAGTAGAGGGGCAAAATCACCATGTCATGCTATTTCAAAGTTATTTCACATGTAAATAGTGACATTCAGAAACCACTGACACCTACACTACCTCTACTTTATACTCTTATTTTTTAATGTATCAATGCCTACATTTTCAAAAATAAAATTCAGGAGCCCTGAATTGAAGACTAGATATATTTTCTGATCATCAAGTAAATCTATTGTGTCTCAGGTTTTGTGCTCACATATTCATAGCAATGTACAGAAGTCATTATTCACCATTTGTTTCAGAAACTATACTTATTTTTTCGATGTAAAGGGACATTATTTTTTTACTTCCAGTGATAAGGATTAATATAACAACCTAAAATATGTATCTTGAACTCAGTGTAAGCAGTATTTAGTACTGGAAATTTGGATTATTCATTTATTTCTCCAGATAAACTTTCATTTTACAACACAGTAGTATATAAAAATATGCATATATGTATGCATTTATAAATATGTATATACAGTCTTTCTGGGGCCAGTTTTCATCAGAGGATTTTACTGTAGGAATCATGAGAAGACCAGATGTCTGAAATTATATACCAAAAGCAAATGCAGGATTCTTCCACTCCCTGCCAGCTATTGTTGCTCATCTATTTGAAGGATAGATGCAGCTTGGAGAGGATTTTCTTTATTGTTTTGTAGCAGTTGGCTCTGAGTCTAAAGAAAATATCATGCTGAGCTACCAGGAGCTGCATTCATTCTCATTTGAAAGCAGGTCATGCATTCATCTTTGCTCTCAATTTCTGAATAATTTCAGCAATGTGCACCACACATGCTGCTTCAGGCCTCTGAAAGGACTCATACTGGTAGTATCCCTTTACACACTTATCTTATTAGTGGTCTGGGCTTGTCTTTCTTTTACTTCAGTTTCTCAGTTTGCACACTTGCCACCATGAGGCAATTGAGAAGTCTGCCTATGTCATTATCATTGATTTATTTTTTTATTTTTTTTTTTTTTTAGGTAGAAAAACTCAGCATTCCCCTCAAAACAAAGTGAAAAAATCATGTAATCACTGCAGATTCTGTCATTGCTTCTCATAAACTATCCAGAAGCTTGAAGCAAAACCAAATGAACTGTCAGAATAATACTCAGAACAACAGATTTTACTGGGTATTGTCATCTTCAACACAAGTTCCATTACAGAGAATGCAATTTGGGAAGCTATTTAGATCCTATCCCTAAAGGTGTCTATTGTTCTGTAGCAGTCAGTGACATACTCAATTTACTAACCAAAAAGCCCTCAAAATTAGGAAGTAGTGATTTTTACTTTTACGACTTTTGTTTCTGCACTGTACATCAACCAAATAGGAAAAAGAGAATTAATAGCAGCAAATCATAATTTATATATATATATATATATACTTGGTATATTGTATTCTATTCACACAGCTTTAAAGAATAAATTCAGGGAGGAGAATGTAAATTGGGAGACACTAAAACATTACATAGACTATTCCATTTGTCTCAATTTGACTCTATAACAATTACAACAGCAATAATCAACTAAGGTGATATGATGTTATTATTTGACCTCTTCTATGGATTGATATTTCACTGTAGGTGTGGCTACACTTGGGACCAAACTACAAGACAAAATTCACGTTAGTGATTTTACCATTCTACCCAGATAAAGCACCTATACAGATATTTAGTGATGATCCAGCTGCATTGGATCATCATAGTGATGATCCAGTAGCTAATTTGTCAGGAAAGTATAATGGCTGTTGTAGTACTTAAAACAACATAGACATTAAAGGTGTCAGAGGCCTTGGGTGATTTAGTAACTAAGAAAAAGTTTAATATTATGTCTACCTTTAAGACAAAAATGTGGGAAGGAAGACCGCAGCACCATAGGGCAATCAGCTTCATCTCTGTCCCTGGAAGGGTCATGGGCATGGCCTCTTGGAGATCATTTCCAAATAAATAAAGGACAGAAAGTTAATGAGGGGCACTTAGCAAGTAATTATGAAGAGTAAACATTGCTTGACCAACTGGTCTGTATTCTGTGATGAAAAGTGTAGATCTACCAATGAGAGGATAGTGAGGGGATTTAATATATTTTGACTTTAGCAAGATTTTTGACACTATATGCCAAAACATTCTCATTTGGAATATGAGCAAATCTAGGCTAGATGATCAGAATATTAGGTGAGCTTAAAACTAGATGGACTGTTAGGCTCACAGGGCAGTAATCAGCGGCTTGATGTCTAGCTGATGACTGGTAGAGTGGAACACCTCAGATATTGATACTGGTCAAAATGCTTCTCAGCAACCTTGGTAACAGCTCCAAGTGTCTATTCCATGAATCTGCATACAGTACAAAGCTGGGTCTGGGAAAAGAGGTGACACACTGCATAGCACAATTTTAATCCAGAGTTGATACACTTGAGGGCTGAATCCACAGAAGCGTCATGAAACTCAGTAGGGGGGACTGCAAAACTCTGTGGCGGAGGCAGAGTGAGCCCATGCAACAACATACAACTATGTTACAAAGATAATGGAGATTGTTTCTATTTGAACAGTGACGGAAGGGCTAAAAATCACAGACTGTGAGCAGGAAGGTTCAAGCTGGGCATTCAGAAAACAATTTCAGAGACACAAAAGAGCTCCTTTTGAACACTTTCAAGTTTTGTATAGACAAAGCTATGACCTGAATCCAGCACTGACAATAGTCCTACTATAAGTCAGAGGTTGGAATAGATGACTTATAATGGTATCTTCAAGTCCAAATGTCTATGGTTCTAATTTCCTCTCTTTGTTTCATAAGATTGTTAGATCTTTTATTAGCAGTGTAATGAAAAAGACTTTTCAGATCATCAAGTTCAAACACAAAGCTAACACCACCAAGTCCACCACTAAACCACGTCCCTAAGTGTCACATCTACACATTTTCTAAATACCTCCAGGGATGGTGACTCAACTACTTCCTCAGGCAGCCTGTTCCAATGTTTAGCAAACATTTTCAAGAAAAAATGTTTCATTACTCTAAACCTAAATGGAACTTCTGGACATTTCCTTTAGTTCTATTGCTTATTATTTCCTCTAGTTCTACTGCTTACTACAACCTCCTTTCAGGTATCTTTAGAGCATGATAAGGTCCTCTGAGCCTCCTTTTCCCCAGGCTAAACAACCACAGCTCCCTCACCTGCTCCTCATCAGACCCTTTGCCAGCTTCATTGCTGTTCTTTAGACACATTCCAGCACTCCAATGTCTTTTTTTTTGTCTTGAGGGGCCTGAAACTGAACACAAGATTCAAGGTGTGACCTCACCAGTGCCACATAGAGGGAAACAACCCCTTCCTTAATTCTGCTGGCCACACTATTTCTGACACAAGCCAGGATGCCATTGGCTCTCTTGGCCACCTGGGCACACTGCTGGCTCACCTTCACTCGGCTGTCAACCAGCACCACCAGGTCCTTTTCCACCAGGCAATTGGTTCCCCTCACAAATTACTGTTAAAGACTGAGGCAAAGAAGGCATTAAGTACCTCAGCCTTGTGCTCATCCGTTGTCACTATGTTTTCCCCCTCATCCAATAAAGTATGGAGATTCTCCTTACCCCTCCTTTTGTTGCTTGTATATTTATAGAAACATTTCTTATAGTCTTACAGCACTAACCAGATTAAATTCCACTTGGGCTTTTGGTGCTTCCAATTTTCTCCTTGAGTAACCTTACAAAATAGAAACACAGATTCATAGAATGGTTTGGGTTGGAAAGGGACCTTGAAGATTACCTAGTTCCAACCCCTCTGTTGTGGGCAGGGACACCTTCGACTAGACCAGGTAGACTACATCCCTGTAGTCCTCCTGAGTTGCCTGCCCTACTTCCAAAATCACAAACTCTCCTTTTTTTCCTGAGTTCCAACCATAGCTCTCTGCTCATCCAATCTGGTCTTCACCACTGGTTTGTCTTTCAGCACATTCACAGTATGAGACAGTCTATTTTATTACAGTTATGAATAAAAAAGGAAAGTTTTCCCTTCTTCAAAACAAGTGAAAATAAAAATAATTGCAAACTCTATTGCCCTTCATAGAAAACTGAATTTCTACCAATGCCTAATTTTCCCCATTATCTAATAATTTACATTGTCATTCAACAAGATTGTACCAGAAAAATCCCAAACAGTGCCTAATGTACCATGTCTGGTAGGACTCCCGTTGGAGAGAATTTCAGGACACAAACTTTTAGATTGCTGGGATTACCCACCAAAAATCTATAAATTTAATTGCTCATTTAATACCGTTTTTGTTTGCCAAACCTGGCAAGACCTAGGGTGAAAAACAGATACTTCTCATTTTTTTTTCTTGTTGTGTGTGACCTCTCTAGAGAATGTATTTAAAATTATAAATCTAAGGCATTGCACAAGTTTCATAGCATACTGGGTTTTTTTAAAGTTTACCATACTAGGATAACTTCAGTGCTCGCATTACCAATGTAGTGCCTAGAGTCCTATCTTAATTTCTTAATCTAGCCAGCTGCAGATATTTAAAACTGTTGAGAGATTTACAAAATGTAGTACAAAACAAATTGAAGTTGTTACCAGTGTGCAGGTAAAAGTGAGACAGAAAATTGGTTTACACCTTACAATGTTGTACTATAAAAATCCCCTTTAACCTTCTCTAAGCCTTCGATCAAACATCACTAAATGGAAGGAATAAAAATAGGAAACACCTGTTTGTGGATGAAAAACAAATTCAAACATAGTCAAAGAATTGCTTTTACTTTTCCAGTAAATGTCATAGAGTATTTACTAAACTGGAAGAGGACATTTTCAGAAGTGGAATGAGTTGTAAACGGCCAAACTTCAGTGTAGTCTCAGAGACTCTTGCTGATGACTGCAGTCTCTCTCCTCTTTTTTTGGCTGGTTTTTTTGTTTGTTTGTTTGCTTGTTTTAAGTTTTTCCTACCCTTTTCAAAGTAGTTTAATATTTGGAATAAAAAAGAAATATTTTCATTCCAACAGATCACTGGCAGAGAAAGTAATTATATGAAAGACATAATTTTTCTGTTCCTTAATTTCATAACTTTGCAATCAACTAAGTTCTATTGTTCCTCTACATTTGCTGGAAAGCAAAGGTGGCTAAGTCTCTTTCTTGAGGTCTTTCTCTTCTCTACACAGTAACTTTTTCAATAAATGCCAATAATTTCTCAATCTATCAGTCCACCAAAAAAAACGTGGAAATTCTGTTGTTTTAAGCAATGGCCTGAGACAGACTGTCTTTCAAATTCTTTATGATACTAAAGTCTATGGACAAGTGGATGCAGTTTAGAAAAAGCCTTTCTTATACAGACAAGTTGAAACTCTAATACTTCTTTATTGATCTTAAAATAAGATACAATATTTTCCATTGATTTCTTTGTTTCTTGTAATGATTTTTTATTGTAAAAAACCGACTACATCCATTTAATTATTCAAAAATACCCTCAAGGATTCTAGTAAACTGTTGTCTTGCAGTCTGGGCTAGCAGTTTTCATATGAAGCACAGCCATTTTATTTTGAGAGCTGTCACTCAACACACAAAGGAGTAAATTTCTTATGTTTGCTGAATGTCAGTAGGTTTAAACTCTGCAAAACAGTAAGAGATTTTAAACAATAACATATTAAACGTTTTCAACTGCCACACTGTATGACCTGTTAATTTAATACAACCAAACACAGAAAACTTATTTTTAAATGATGCAAATTCTATGACAGATTTATTGCTGGTTTTGTCAACAATCACTATAAAATACAAAATAAGTTCACTGTTAGCAATATATGTGTCATTTGTGTACATGTACTCAGAACATATATTCTAGGAAGAAAAAAGAATGCCATAAATATCATAAGGTTTTGAAGAGAAAAAAATGAAAAGTGATGTATGTTTGAATCACTTGTGTACTATGCTTTAGTATTCCATATGGTATGCTGAATAAATAAGCAGTTATCATATCTTAAAGCACTGTGAAATTTTTAATATTTTTCCAGATGTTGGATTTTACTTGAGCATTTATATTTTGTGTAGGACTGAATTAAATATTCTCCATGTATGACTTGTAAAAAATGAAATGTTCTGTTACAGGTAGATTCCCACCTGTTCAGTCACTGCATCTTGTATAATGGGGATGTGAACATGATTCCTGCTAGCTATTTTTATTTGGCTTCCGTGTCATAAAGTCAGAAAACAGCTAGAAAAACAAACACATAACCCCAAACCAATATATACATAGGGTAGAGACATTCTGTGTATTTTCAGCAATGAACTTTTAAGAGGTTTGCTTAAAAAATAGAATATAACAGTTGACAATAGCTATTCAGATGCAAGATTTAAAATTATTTTATTCTGGGACTGGGCAGATGGGTGATTTGTATTAGATTTGTGTTTTGCTTTTACGTGTGGTTTTTTCCTACTAGATTTTAGTGCCTCATTTGCAGAGACTGCTGTCTGCATTTTTGGAGACAATGCTAATTCTCTAGCAGATTACACTTTACTGCTGAATTTTAGAACTCTATAATGGTAAGGAGAGTGGGTAATTTTAACCAGATGGAGTTCTGCCATTATAAATATCACTAGTAAAAGGTGACAAGACAGAAAATGTATTATTAAAAAAAATAGTCATATTTGGGATATTGTCCTGCTTTCTTAGTGCCTTGCCTTTTTTCATGCTTCACTTTTACAGCTTCTAACCATTTTCAATTTTTCCTATTTATCTTTTTTTTTAATTTAGTTGACAAAATGCCTCTATAGGTACTTAAAATTGTTTGATATAATGTTTGAACATAAATACATATATCCACTTGACTGACAGAATGATAATTTTTCTCTATGTTTGCCCAGAAACTCTAGGAGAGAGGTATTCCATCAGGCATATTGCACACATTAAACATCTTTAGACACGTTATTTGTTTGGTTTCCATACTTATTCCAAATCCTGTGATCTTGACCTTCTGGTAAAGTTGCTAATACAGGCATGACTTCTCTAAAATGGATATGTTGCCTCTACGGTCATGATAGATTCCTTTACCTTTTGTGCAACATCATACAAAAAGAACAACATATCAATTTGATATTATTCTCAAAAGTATTTCTAAAATTTCAGTTTATAGCTGAAAGTATAGAGATATGTTAGGACTAACAGTTGGCAAATTCAGTTTATTAAATTAATCTTTTATTTTATATTAGCAGCTAGCAAATAAAGACTATAATGGACTTGTTCCTTTTTCCCTTATAAGCTTGTCACATAAGAGAGATACAGGTCATGATGAGCATTTTTATTATACTATTTCATTTGATAGTGTTACTATTTTTCACATTGAGACTCAAGTATTTGTCATTATAAAATGGAATAAATCATTAGAAATTGTCATTAACATAAACACCTATTCTTATTGACCTGCCAGTAAGAATGAGATTTTAATGAAATAAAGAAGTATGATGCAATGTAAAATCACTTATAAATATTTATATTTATATATATATAAACTAATGATACATGGAGTGGTATAGGCACATGTTAGCATGCTAACTTCATATAACCTTTCTCCATGGAAACTACAGTTTAGTTATCAGCCAGCTTAAGAATAAAACTGAAACACCTGTATTTCCTTTCCTCACAGCATCAGTGAAATATTAGTTGCTGTTGTTATGGGAGGAAGAGAGAAGGAGAAAGAAAACATGTCACTGTACAAATAACAGAGTGGCCCATAGCCTGGATACTGTGTGTACTTCTTGTCCCATTGTGTTAGCAAAGACAAAATAGAAAATAAAAAGCTTTGAAAAAGGGCTGCAAGGATGACCACAAGTTTGTAATGGCTTCTGAAGGAAGGAGGACTGGGAAAGCTAGAAACTTTTACCCTAGAAAGGAAAGGGCATGGGGAAATAGGACAGTTGCCCATGAAAACAAGGAAAGGATGGCTTGGAATCATCTTTTCATTCTCCTTTTCCATACCAGAATGAGGTAACATGAGATAAAGCTGGCAGAAGCAGTGCTTAAAATTTAAAAAAAGGGAGTAAGTTTTTCATGCAACAGGCTAGACCTGTGGGTCTGTTTGCTCTACCATATTGTCACAGAACAGCTGATATGGGCAGAGATCTCTGGAGATTGCCTTGAAAAAGCCCCCTTCTCAGAGAAAAAGTTTATATATGTTCAAAGGAAGACCGTGCAAGTACTTAGAGACTCACTGACTTCTACTGAATGAAACAAAACATGCTCAGAAAAAAACCCTGTTTGAGGGAACATAGGAGAGTACTGGAGGACAATATGCACTTTCTGTATTATTTCCTGGCAATCCCCTTACAGCCACTGCTGGAAGTAGCATACAGGGTTAGATGGTTCATGGCTTGAATCTGTACATACAATCTTTTATTTTCATGTAACCTAAAACATACACACAATGCAAACACCAAAATATTCATGTTTCACTAAACGTAAAGAACTAGGCAGTCAACTATGAAATCAGCAGAAACCATTTTGTTATCTACATATAAATGAAGGGGCATCTGTTTTCACAGGCAAAACAGAGAAAGAGCGTATCCCATGCATGTTCACAGCACATATGAAAGTGAGAACCTGTTGTTATGACTTGCCAGTTTTAAGAGATTCTGATGTTCCAAGTGAAGTTGTTTCTTCCATATGATAAAATTACTTTCTTCTTAAATTTATGTCAGTGCTCTGAGGAACTTAGATGCATAGCTCTCTGTAATGTGTACTCTGCAACATTGGTCAGACCTTGCAAGCTGTCTGTCAACATCTAAGTGAAATGAAGCTTTTCAGTTAGCAGTCTTCCAGCAGAAGCATGCTTTTTCTGTTACCTGGCATATAAGATCTGAGTGAGTCTCAAAACGAATACTTTACCATTAAGTCACTTTTTGAGTTGATGGGGGCACAGAGCTGTGTAAATACTCCCCATGTTAAGCTTTTTGAAATGCAGGAAAGCCTTTGACTGTTGCCTGGAGGTGCAGTTGACATGAACAGCTTTGAAAATCAGTTCTATTCCCTCTGGGATGAAGGGCTGAATGTACAATATTGATAAATGACATTTCTGTTTAAAGATACTTTAAATATACAATAGCATCATGTTCTGTTTTTTCACCTAGTTGACCAGGAAGTGATAGGGAAAATGATAATGCAACATATACTCTTGGCAGTAATAGTCGGAGGCATTCACAGTGTTTTCTCTTGTTGATGCTGTCTTAGTTTTTCAAGGTGGACTCCATCATCCCACCAATTGATGCATTTGCCAGCTTCACACTGGATTATTTCAGTTTTCTAAGGACAATTTGTTATGGAAACATGAAAACCCCAATTGTTTCAAAATGTGGCTACACCCGTGGTTAAGTAGAGTTTCTTCAGGAGAGAACTATATATCTTATTAAATTTTAATCTGCAATAGCTTGTAATTTAAATATACAGCTATCACTTACCAAACCCTAAACAACTTTGATCCTTAAAAATAATTTTTTGGATACAGTTGCCTAGGTTGCCCTACAAGACTGCACTTCTATGGTCCCTCACAGTTGTCTGGTTTGTACTAGCAGTATATTGTTTACTTTTTATGTGCTCTAAGACAAACCATCCTACATTATCCTTTCTTATCCTATGTGCAGTCTGCATACCAGAGCCACAGAACAATACGTCTTTGAGACTCCAGTTTTGTGCTCGTATAGATCTCCATGTTTGAATTGTTTTAATCCCTTTCCTGAATCCCTGCAGAGGCCAAGCTAGTTATGAGGCCTGCTGCTCCAGTGAGACACCTTCCTCAAACAGATCAAGCAAATTAAAATACAAGGGTACTGGAAACAAGATACTCTAAGATCTAAACTTTTCTTCCTTGTCAATAGAATGCAAGAATAGATAGGTAGATATCATAATAAATGTTTTAAAATAATTGCACTTTATTTGGAGGAAATGTAGAACAATGTATTCCTATCTTAGAATTTTTTCTTACTGACATCTCTTGAGCTGAAAGAAAAAAGTCCTGGCCTTTTTTGATCAGTTATGCTGTTGATCAAATATTCACTCTTACCTGCCTTTAGAATACAAAAATCAAGACCATGGAGTTGTCTTGTGATTATAACCTAATCTCATAAGGGTACTGCCAAACAAAACTTCAGTTCTGAAACAAATAATGTAGTCAAATAAAATCCAAAAAGTGGATTTAAAAAGAACCAGTCCCACTTTGTGAATCAAAGGAGAGGATCAAACATACTTGTGACCCTACACATCTCTAAGACCCAAACTTATTTTATACCACTAAATACATTTAAATTCTGAAAAATATTACTCAAAGTAGATTGCAAAAGACAAAATTACATCAAATTTTCCCCTAATAAAAACATTACAAAACCTGAATGTGCTATGATGCGCTGAAAAGGTACAATGAAGTTATAATATTCAAGAATTTATCTAAGCCAATGTCTGTCATAAAACTGTTGACATTATTTTCACCTGATCAAACTGAAAGCAGTACACAGATAACCCTTCCAAGACAGTATGACTTTTGAACCAAGTCAGCAGGAAGTATCTGAAATGCACATTTGATAAAGACCAATGCAAGCATGAGTGGGGAGGGAGGAATATTTTTAATTATGTTTACTTTTTGAAATCCCAAGCAAACATACCGAATAGTCTGGGACCAAAAGATGCAAAAGTGGGGATGAACCAACTGTGGACTAAATACAATGGAAAAGATCAGAGTATTTTATGTGAACAGTTTCTCTTCCTCAAAATACTTGGAAAATATATGAAAATGCTTCACCGTTCCTGTTACATATTCACTATATCAACCATATGCTGATTGGGTTGAATTGTCTTCTGAAAGCCCTCCTGAGCTCAATGTATCTTTATTATTAATTTGATGATTTATATAGTGTTTATTGTTGTGGCAGCCAGTACCTTTAATTAAGAAAACTGAAATACAAAGGAAAGTAGGTGAGCATCCTTTCAGATGGTAATCTGTTTCCTGAAGCCCTGATTCAGTGGCAGTCTGCCCAGGATAGAACTGAATTACAACTCCCAGCACCCCTCTCGTTTCCAATGAGTTGTTTTAATTTTAAACCAAGGGTTTGATGGCAGAAAGATATTTCAGATAACACACAATTCAAGGACTATCCCAAAGGGTATTTTTCATATTCATTTCAGGAAGAAGCCTGTAGGGTTGTTCATGTAATTGATTCACACATAATTCAAGGAAAGTTGAACCATTCATTGTACTACTGGGTAAAATATCACATGCATCATAGCTGAAGCTGGCAGTGCTGCTCACAGTTAAGGCAGCCTGACACTTGCCCATTACTGGACAATTTTCATTACTTCCTATATCCTGATTTACCAGCCACAATAATAGAAACATCCCAGGCCATATCCCCCAAAAAAAGAGGCTCTAAACAATAGTGGATTAATGTCCTTTTGCTGCCCATTCCACAGTGTGTAAGAGGCATTAAGGCTCGTTATTCATTTGGATGTTTGTGGTGGTTTGCTAGAGTAGGAGATATTTCTCTCTTCCTTGTTTTTCAATTCCACTTTTCCATCCTTCGCATCAGTCCTGCTCTGCAGTCTATACATGAGCCTTATTCAGACTGCTTAAAGCACATGGAAGGAAGGGTACAAAAGGAGTAGGGTTCATAACCCAACATTCACAGTACTGGAGCAAAGCTGACTTTATGATTTTTTTCTGTTTCTTACTTCCACTTGTACACACATTACTTGGAATGGTAGCAGCTGCTGAAGGATAGGAAAGGGAGTTATGTCTGTCTTTTGAAGCACATCAACACAGAAGAAGAAATCAGCTGGAAAAAGCCCTTTCCCCAGACCCCATCAAAAGAAGAAACTTGTATCAAGTATGGCATTTCTTTTTGCAGGATCATAACCATATTGTACATCAGCCTACCTTATTGTAGTCTTACAACACTCACAACAACCTTTGTGATCTTGGTAACACTCAAAATCCTGATTATAATTGCTTTCAAATTCCCTGTCTCTGGTTCCATGAACTCCTCTTGATGGTCAATACTAAGCTCAGAAGCAAGTGCAAGGTAAATACTTTCACAGTGTTTGGAATAAGCTCCCAAACAGCAGAGAGGAGAAATATAAACAATCTCATTTGTGAAAAAAAAAAGGATTCCACAGCACCTAAAGCTTGAAGAAAGGAGGCTAGAGTGAACATAAGCCAGGAAAGAAGAAATAGGAGAATGCACAGGATTGAATTTTCAGACTGATGATCCAACAATAAGGGTCTAAAAATTTATCAGAAATTAGAGCCACAGAAAAGGTCTTTGTGCAGGTAGCACTGTAAAAGTAAGATAGTGTGAATTACTTTAGCATGTATTTAGAGGTTTAACTAAACTGTAATATTTTTGAGTTATCACTGGATAAACACTATTTAATATCTTCATCAATTATATAGATAGTGCGATCAAGTGCATGCTCAGCAAGTTTGCAGGTGACACCAAGCTGACTGCTGCAGTTGACTCAATGGAGGAAAGGGGTACTATCCAGAGAGACTTTGAACACATGGTTGGATATAAGAAGATATTTATGCTTCACTATTAAGCATGTTCATAAAATACGTTCTTAGTATTTCATCTTTCTACAAATGTAGCAATTGAACAGGGACTTAGATAATAATTGAGTTGAAATAGGAGAGAATGATGCCCACAGTTTATAGAGTAGCTTAATTTTAAACCTATATGACAAGTATATAAGCTACAACACTATATGTATGTAGTCAAAAGTCTTAGAGAATGATGATGATGAATGATAGGAAGTTGCTTTGAATATGTCTGTGTGCACATAATATAAAAATTATCTGTCATCTAAATTTGATTCGAAATAATTTTCTTTTTGAGTAAAAAACACGAGTATATACATATCCATAAATATAATAATTTTAAATGTTTTAGGGTCAGTTTATGTTAGAAGTTTCCACATATAATTCTGAAAAGCATTAGAAGATAAGTTTTCAGGTAAAAGTGTCTCATGTTAAACAGTGAATGATTTAAAATAACAATATATTTGAGAACTAGACTGAGCACCAAAGCCATTTGAGTTCATGTACTGCACATAGTATCAGTACTTCCCTGAAATCTTAGCAAATCAATCTGTTATAATTAAGGCAATTATATGACAGTATTCATACTAACCTGCAATGAAAAGTTCTTCCAGGTCCATCAACACATACACCTCCATTGTAACACAGAACTGAGTTTAGTGTAGGCTCATTGCAAACATCAACATCGACTTCACAAAACCTGCCAGTGTACCCACTCAGGCAAGTACAAACAAAGGCATTGACTGCATCTTGACAAGAACCTCCGTTAATGCAGGGAGTAGATTCGCATTCCTGAGGAGAGAAATAATAATACATTGACTATACAGCTTTAAAACACATTACTTACTCATCTCAATAGCAAGTGCAAGAGACTGAATCTGGAGATTAAAAAAGGTTTTGGACTTTTTTATTGTCTGATAAACTAAAATCTCTAATTTGAGGCATTTTTTTATAGAGAGATACTTCGATTACAACTCATGCTCATTCTTGAAACTATACTTGTTCCTACACATTAATCTTGCAGAAATGCAAATGTACTTTATATAAGGAGTCATTCAGCTGTAAGTATGTTATTCCTGTTTTAAAATTTTAAAGCGTGTTTTTGACACAAAATTTATACAATTATTCTGTTTAATTTTTTACAGTAGGGTCTGTTACGGTGAAAAAATCCCCACATTAGTTAGGTAATTTTAGACAGAATAAAGAATTACTCATATAAACCAATGCACACAATCCTTTTATCAGTATTTCCTGATAAATGCTTTCTCATTATCAAGTAATACATAATACTGCAAATAGAAACATTTAGAAATGTTTACCTGTTCACATAATAAAATTTTCCTCTGATAAAACTAGCGTAAAAATCATCACATTTAAACCATGCAAAGCAGCAGCAAGTTAATATTTTTCCAGAATTACAGGAGGGTTTAGTTAGTGCAATTGTCAGTGCAAAAAATGTGGGTTTGCCCTTGAGCACAGAAACCTAGTTTTTACCTCTATCCCAAAGGGGTTGTATTTTGCAAATGCAACCCAAATAGTCTAGCTAAATCCAGTATTTTAAATTTATTCTCACACTACTGTAACTTTAGAAGGTTTAATTCTTTAATGATATCCAAGGGCATTCAGATTTCCTGCAGGTACTACTGTTGCTTTTGACAGAATGTAAATTCAGATATCAATGGGGAATTGTGAGAAAACAACTTATTTTCCTATAAGCTCTCCAGCTGGATGGATATAGGATGATTTATTAGTGAGCATTACATAAACTATTTGAATTATACATCCCACAGGGAGATGGAGATAGTCCTACAGACTGCCAAAAATCCTGTTATAGAAGTAGTCTTTTGCTATATTAATTACATTTGTTGTTGACAGGCATAAGTGTGGTTTTTTGCTTATAAAAAAATCTCAATTCGCAGTTCCAACTCTGACTTTTTTTCTATTTTGGTAACTTGTCTAGTCTTCTTAATTTGTATTCACTTGGATCCATGTCTATGACTTTTGTTTTACAGATCTGCTCATTAGCAGAATAAATTAAATATCTATCAACTAAGAGATCAAATTTTTATCTGATTATGATTCAAAAGTAAAAGTTCAAAAAATACCAAAATCATCAAAATAGCTAAGTCACAGTCATACCAAGTTGCAAACTTAATGCAAAACTTTTTTATTCTCTTCCATGAAATCTATTGTCCTTGTAAAATTTTACAAAACTACTTACTGTAATTATTTTTTTCAGTAACATAAACCCCAGACATTCTTTAGGAAAGAAAACACACCTATCACTTTCCAGTATATTTTGATGTGCTGCAGTTAAAAGTTAAACATTAGACTGACAAAAAACTAAAGTACACTGTTACCAGAGAAGTGCTGGTCTGCATTGCTCTTAATTCAAGAAAATTGTTTCAGTTCACAGAGACAACTATGTTAAAAATGCCACAAATAAATTTATGCAAAAGTTGATGAGCTACCACACTGGCACCAAATGCTGTAGTTTGTAGTCTAAGGAACAAGAACATGAGACGACAAACTAAAGTTGCAACACAGTTGTTACCGAGTCCTGCCTATCTTACATCCTGCCAGAGACTGATTTTACAGCTTAACAACTGGGAGTAGTTGGCTTTACAGAAAATTCCCATCTACCCTGACTCTCTGAAGATAAGCTCACCTAAACACCAATGCTATTTCTATTTTGTCTTTATATAATGGGAGATTGAATCTTAACTATGACCTCTAACCAGACAGTTGCCAAATAAGAGCAACAATTGCAGGAACTCACAGTCCTAGAAATATTGTCTCTCTTCTCCAGTACAGTAGGAGCAAAATATTTTATTCGTTACCTCTGGTGCTCAGTTCCCAACCTAATGAAAAATCTTTTAATCTTTTCTCACCTAGAAATGATCTGATCAGTTAGTTATTCAAAGGAAAACTGCCTTCAAATAACTAAGGAAAATGAAAATTACAAAAATAGTATTCACAAAGATGGGTCATTTTAGTTCTTCCAAAATGCAAATTTGTTGATATATAGGAGTATCACAATTGCTGATTGGGTGGGCATCTGGCAGCTAGATAAAGTGAACTCACCACACCTGGGTATTCATAGGGTATAAAACTTTCTCTTCTGGCCTATCAGAGCAAGTAACCTGTTCAAACAGAGATGTATTTCCTAGGTTTTCCTGCAGCCATCATTGCCCTCCATCTTTTCCCTTCCTGTTTTCTAGTTTGTTCCATCCAAAAGCAGCTTCAGTCAAACCAGGGCTACCACCACCCATATACAAGGAAAGAGAAGGACAGAAGGACTGCTTCTAAGGCTTAATCTTGTCAGGTTCTTCCTCTTCTAGAGGGGTTTTCTTGTTCCACTGTCACAAAAAGAAAAAAAAAAAGGTGCCCCTTATTAAATTTAATTGAGGTTCTCTGCTTATTGCTTACCCATCATTACAACTGTAGATGGTGCCCAGTACTCACACTATGCAGCATACCAATGTTCCCCTTCACAGCTCATATTTTATAATGCAGACAGCTTCAATAATTTCCCTTGTAAAGAAATTAAATGATTTAACAAAATAGAAATGACACAATTGTAATCATTTGTATAGAGTTTTTATCAACTCTTCACCAGTCTGACATACTTTGTTCTCAAATATCTTTTGAGTTTTCTCATATCTCATCTCCTAACAGTAAAGCAGCATGGGTCCCTTTCAGTAGGCATGTTTTATTCTGAGTTTGGTTTTCTTTCTGTGAAGCATACACTTTTCTTGATTTAAGCTAACAAGGAATCCTTTGAGTTTATGTATTGTTAACAGGCAACGACCTTGGAAAAGATTTAAAAATTATAATGGACAAGCTATCAATGTGAACTCCCATTGCAATGCTATGGAAAAAATTGCTAATGCTACCCTTAAGTCTTCAGAGAGGCGAACTATGACTTACACTTAGACAGGTAATTATTTCTCTTTTTATGGTTAGGGCAAACTGAAACATTGTGCCAAGTTCTAGAATCTGTTTATTGCAAAGGATGTCAAAAAATGTAGCCTATAACATGATTTAGGTACTAGCTAGAATACTTTACAGTAAGTAAAATCTAAGAAAAATAACACTTAACAGAATTTTTATGACAGAATTTTTTTTCAAAAGCATTTCATCATGTATATAATTTTCACATGATACCACTGAAAACATAAATAACATATACAGGTTAAAATTATTAGACAAATTCATGGAGTACAGATCTGTTTCTAGCTATTAAAAGAAATAATCAGTGTGAGTTCTTTGCTATAAGAAGTCCCATAACTCTTGATGGCTCTATGAGTGTTCCTAGGTTTAGGTTATCACCAAAAAAAATTGAGAGAGAGGGAAAGATAATGACAGTGCACAGATATTTTCACAAGAATATTACGTATTGAGTATTTAACTCCCAGAGAAAGTCAGTACTTGATTCCCCAAATCCAGATATATCCAGTGAGAGATAAGTTCCAACTTTACTACAGAGAGTCAGTCACTGTAAAACTGTCAAAAGTTTTCCAACCCCTTATGTTTTAAAATAAAGACTTGATGCATCTCTAAAAGATATGCTTTAGGCAAATAAATACAAGTATTAATTTCCATGGAGCTGTAAATGAATGGAATATACAGACTTGTGACAGGAGAACAGAATGGTGATTTTATGGCTTTATTTTTAGTAAATTATTTTTTACAGTACATATAAGCCCTTACTGATTTTCTTATCATAGCAAAGCAATTTAAATATTTCTTTGGTAAAGGTAGAAAAATGAAAGAATATTGAGATTTCTAGGTATGCAGCTCTTTTAAGGGTAGATTTCCTTAAGAGTCCTTAATTCAAACAATGCTATACAAGATCCACTACATTTATTAAAGCACAATAATTTATTGTATAATTTATTCTCTGTATGTCCTGTTCTCTCAATGTCATCTTGAGTAAATCTTGTTAGTACTAGGAAGAAAATGACTGTCCATTAGAGTCCACCTGGCATGGCACAGTTCACTGGTTCTGCTAGCAGGGAATTGTTCTGAAATCTGGACTCTAGCAAGTGACCTAGAAAAGCATAGCGCTTTGCTCAAGGCATACTGTTCCCTTCTCCAAATGTGTGGGTCCATACTAACATCTGTCTTTGGAAGCGAGGTTATTCTGCCTAAGAAAGCCCAACTTTCTACATGTCTCATTATATCATCTCCAAAGTCACAATCCATTGCTTGAAACAATTATAAGAGAACACATTTTAGCAAATTAATAACAAAAGTGAAAATCCATTATTTTTCCAAATAATGTGTAAGTTCAACACTGTTTCTTAAAACAAAATCTAGAAGTGTATTTTAGAAGTTAGTGGGTTTTTTTATCTTTTTCTACAGAAAAGACTATTTTTCATTAGTCCTTCTTGGACCTTGCTGATTAGAAATCGAAAATGATTTCTAACAATACTTTGAAATTTATTTCTATAGAAGAAATTTAAGGCAAAAAAATTGTAATGATAGAGATATTTTTATTTAAGTGAAGTTTTGTTTTGTATCAAAAAGGTAATTATAAAGTGGACTAATTCTCAACATAAATAACTCGTGCAAATGCATTGTGAGGAAGTGGTGGGAGGCAAGGAATCTATCAGGAATACACTTAAGCTATATACAGATTTATCTTTTAAAATACTTGTATGTGGTGCATTATACAGTCTAATTTCCTGTGAATACCCATTACGTACAGTCCAAGGTGCCATTTGCTGTTTGATTTCTTTGTACCGAACTATGAAGTGATTAACTATAGGGAAAGACTTGAGGCAGAAAAAGGTAATGGCCTTAAACATCACTTAAGGAAGTGAAAGGGAGCATCCTGATATTTGTGAGAAAACTGGATCCTAGGGGAAAGTCACTGGCTTGTAGAAAGTAGAACCAAACAGAGATTTAAAACTTTGAATTTGATGGAGTTAAAAAGAAAGAGATAAGAAAAGAATTCAAATATTTTTATTGCAGCACAAAAGAAAGATGCCTTAAAGAGTCCTGTTTCCATTAATTTATATTCATTTATCGTGAGTGCAACCATCTGATATAATTACAGCTGCTATTAAGACACCAAGTGGCCCAGGTTTCCCTTGCTAGCACTTTAAACTCTGTGATTTGCTAGCTTATGGACTTTTCCATTCACATGGGAGTTTGAAGTGCATTCTTACTTTGGGTTAAATCTCAATAGTATTCATGCCATATAAAAGTATGAGATTTACATTAAGAGCTTGAGATGAATGCTCCAGATTATTTCCATTTTATGTTTAACAAAACTATAAATAAATTGTATTTTTTTAATGAGTAAAATTATTAGACTATTTTTCTATAATTTTTTTTGTTAATATAACCATGTATCCACATTATTTAATTTTTAACTTCCCAAAGCTTTTTGTTTTGGTAGATGAAATATATATACAACATCTTGAGCAATGAACTGGGAAAACTTGTGTCCATATTTCAGAATATTGGTTTTATCCAATGTATTTCAATTCAAAAGAAGTTCAAAATGATAAAAATATTTTGCATTGAAATTTTATATTATTAATACAAGGACAGGAGAAAAATAATTAAAATAAACCTAATATTTAGACAATGACACAGAGCAGGAACATACTGCATCAGACCAGTGTTCCATCTGGTCCAGTATTCTGCCTATAGTGGTAGTGGAGAGTAAGCCGCTTAAACAAAATCATATGAACTTTGCCATTTTCTGCCATCTCTGTACCACACATCTTCCCAGCAAGCAGAACTGTCTAATCAGACATGATAAACTGTACTCCCCTGACAGGTTCATTTATCATTCATTTATGGACCTGTTGTCCGTGACTTGCCTAATTTTTCTGAACCTGCTCAGAGATCAGCTGCCTCCCCAGTCTTTTGGGACAGCAAGTTCTAGGGATTCTCTGCTTCCTGTGAAAGAAAATAGTTTGATTTCTTCCAAACGTTTCTCTGCTTATTTTTATCATGTCCCTCCAATTATTTTATTACAGAATTTGGGGAAGAAGTTTTCCACTTAAGTTTATCTACCACTGCAACAGTTTTCTAAACCTTAATTACACTCCCTTCAGTTTTCTCCTCTTCAGAGGGAATAGTTTCATCGATTTAAAATATCTCCTTACAAGGCTATTCAATTAATATAATATTCTTTACTCTCTGTAGCTTCTCTAACTGTACTACATGCTCCCTGTGATGCAAGATCCGGAACTGTGCAGAGTACCCAATATGCGAGCCCACCTGGGTTTTACATAGAAGAGAAATCATTCCCCCTGTCTTGTGCCCTGTACTCTTCATAATCATGCCCAGAGTTGGTTTTTTCCTATTCTGCACTGTGATGTTGAGACAACAACTTCAGAGAACTGTCAGTGGTTATTCAAAGTGTTCTTTCCTGAGTTGCAATTGACAATTGAATTCAGCTATATGTGGCTTTTTCCTTCTAGAATATTTCTTTACACTGAAGCTTATCTGACAGCTCTTCACTCTTCCCTTTTGTGAGGTCTTTCTGGCATTCCTTGAATGCAAAGGACTCACTGAGCTTCTCTTGCTATGACCTTACCCCATCTGAGTGCCCATTTTGCACTTTAACCATCAAGCAATGCCAACAATTCCCTACCTGACTTCCGGATTTTGATAGGTGTGAAGAGTTTTTTGCAAGTTAGAGTGGTCTTTACAAGGTATTTTCCAGTTTTTGTTTTAGCTTTTTGAATTTCCTGCTAGCATTTGAATTAACATGTTTAAAGGACTTCTCTGTTATTTCCACATGGACAAGCTTTCCATTTGTTAAAATTACAATTTTTCCTTGTGACAGACTTAAGTTTCCTTCTTAATCCAATAAGGGGCTTTGGACCACTTTGTGTTCTTCAGTTGTAGCACACGTTTTACCTGGGCTTTTAACATTATTTATTAGCCTTTAATATGCTTGTTAGTTTCTTGTGGTCTTCACTTTTACATAGTTCCTTTTCCTGAAATTGAATATAATAATTTCACAGTCCTAATTTTTAGGATAGTCTCTGTTGCTAGAACACCCTTGATGCAAAAGCATACTATGATATCAGTTGATAGGATTTTCTAATGTAAGGGATCAGAAATATGACTATCAGTGGAATGTTCTCAGAGAGCTTAGCACTTTGGAAGTGAAATTTCTTTGTAACATTCTTGTAGGTCTTATTAATTTCTCTTCTTCTCTAATTTATCTTTTTAATTGCTTTCTATTTAAAAGTCTTCAATTCAGTCACTCTTCCTTAACATAAACTTGAATCTGAAGGCCTGGAGGTCCCTGAAGTGTTACAGCCACTGAAATTTTCCCAAGGGTCTGTAATCACAGATGCTGTACTTTGCAGAATAAAGTGGGTATCTCCCTCTCCTTCTGCTGTTAGATTTACCTATCTGCATCTTGAGCATAAGCCACATTAATTTTTAGAAGTTTATATTAGTTTAGCTTCTTTCAAGAAACTACTTACCTTGCTCAACACTCCTTGAACTAGTTAGCAATAGGTAAAAATACTCGAGCGTAGAGAAATCCCACAGAGGCACAAACAAACATCCAGCTCATCTGAGGCTCTTAATACATACACTGATGTTTGTTATACAAATATATGCTACGTCTATACAGAGAGAATTCTGGGGAGGGGATTCCACTTTCTGGCTTACTTAAAAATAGTCCATGAAGACCCAGTGAGTGAAGTTTAGACTCACTAAGGAAATGCAGATGTCCAATTCAAAATCAGCTGAACAGCTCTGCGGATTGCTCTGAATATTCACCACGTTTTCATTGACTATAATAAGTGCACAGGCAGCTAGCTTTCACAAAGACATCTCAAGTTAGGCAAGATGAATCCTACTGTTCTTCTGAATCAAATCACAGATAATTATATCGCTGTCACGTTTCATGTCTTCTGTGCAATTTGGCCAGTTCTGCTTATTTGCTTAGAGTAGCAGCATATTGTTCTCAGCCTTTGTATAAGCTGTGGTGCCTTTGTGTTGAAAATTGGTTGATTTTCCTGATTTCCCCCTTAATCCTATCTTTTATGAAAATAGAGAGAAAAGATCAGTAAAACCAGATAAAATAAAACAGCTCTAGGATGGTCTGATTACAGCTTTCTATTAGATACAAGCAGAAGCACCAACAAGTTGAATATCTTCCTGCGTAAAGACTCAAAATGCTTTTTGCTCCCTTTTTGACAGGATGAGACGGCCTTAACTGAGCATGCAAGAAGAACAATTACCAATGATGCTTATCAGTCATAGCAAAGAAAAAAAAACCCCAAAAAGTTTCTATTTCTAACCATAATTGCTATTACTGCACATATTGGCAATCTATCTGAGAGAAAAGATCAATTTTCAGTTATGTACATTCATTTTACTCTTTCAAAAATATGCTAATGTCAAAGGAAATCATGTGTATTGAAATTGATTCATATAAAGCGTATATTTTTTTCTGTTACTCTTTCTTGAGTGAATTCTATAAATGAAAAAGCAATGAAAAATGTAGAAGATAGGAAAGTTTCAATATCCACACTCCATATTAGATATGAAAAAGTTACAGGCTATAACTATAAAGTGCTTATTTTTTTGCTAAAAGTATTACACAACCTGAGAAAGTTTTGAAGTGTATTTTCTTGCAAACTATATTGCAGCATAGATAAAGGCTGAAAAAATTCAGGAGAAAAAAGTAGAAAAAAATAAATCCAAGTATGTCTAGGGAAATACATATACACACACAAATATATTTCATTTTTAAATTGGTTCTTTGAATCACCTTAGTTGCTGACCTTGCCTGACTCTGCCATGACCACCCAGCCATTTTCTCCCTCCTCCTATGTGACAAGGAAAGAAAATAAGGTGTCAAAGCTCCTAGACTGATAAGGACAGAGAGATCACTTACCATTTACTGTCACAGGTAAAACAGACTTGACATGGGTTAAATAATAATTTAAGTTATTGTAACTAGAAATAGATTTTGAGACAGTGAGAAGCAGAAACAAAACCTAAAACTACACCTCACTTCTTCCCAGGCTCAACTTCACGTCTCTATCTCAAAAGTTTTCTGCCTCCTCATTTTACCCTGAGAAGTGCAGACAGAGCGGGAAAAGGGGGTGGTTGTTTGCACCAGCTCTTCTCAGCTGCTCCTTCCTTCTCATAGTATTCCCCTGCTTCAGTGTGGGTCCTCTTCCTGTGATGTAGGGTAAGACTGCTTCTGCATAGGCTCCTCTCCGTGGGTCATGGTTTCTGCCTAGACCCTGCTGCTGTGCAGGCACTCAGTGGGCTGCAGTTCTTTCAGGGCATGTCGCATATTGTAGCATGGGGTCTCCCATGGGATTCAGTGCAGATGTCTGCTCTGGCATGGTCCTCTCCATGGACTACTGGCAAATACGTGCTCCACCATCATTTTCTCCAGGGGCTACAGCTCCTACAATCTCTGTTTCAGTGTCCAGAGCACCTCTTACCTCTCCTTCTTCAATGACCTTTGATACTGCTAAGGTCTCCTCTCTCTGCTGGGCAGTTTTCTACTCTTTCTTAAATATGTTTCTACAAATGTGCCACCATCTTGAGTGAGTGGCTCAGCTGTACCCTGCAGTAGGTTGGTTGGAGCTGACTCAAATGGGTTGTTTCCAGCACAGGGCCACCCCTGGACCATTATCACAGAGGCCACTCCTGCAGCACCCCTTCTAAACAAAACCTTGGCACCTACACACAATGAATTTGCATAGCCATTGTTACAAAGAAATGTACCTTCAAGTGAAGAATATATATATATGTATTGATATGGATTAAGTTATGACTGTATTTCAAAATAAAGGAAGTGGCTGAATTTAATCTAGAATAAAACAATTACAGAGCATAAGCCTGCCATGATTTTCAAGATATGCACAACCTTACATAGTCAGAAAACCTAGCTGATCACTGTAAGAGTTGCATAGGCATGATATATATCTGAGTAGGATGAATACACTGTTAGGGTCTTTAAAATATGACATTTGCAGCATAGTCTAATCTGGGAATCACACTGCATGCAAATAGAATGACTATCAAAAGATGAAGCCATCACTCTGACAGACTTATCTGTCAAAGGTATATGTATATTGTTTCATAATTCCTATGAATTTCTAATCTATGCATTTTCAAACACCTAAGTTTGAAATATGGTTATTTTTTGAATATAATTTTATGAAGTTGTCTACAGGTCATTTAATCTCTCATTCTCTTAAAATGGAGAAAAGTGTAAATCATGGATGTTGCTAGAGAAAATATTACCCAAGAGTATTTTGTATTAGCATTGGCAACAGCTGATAATCATACAGATTTGCAATATCATATCATGATGCACACTCTGTAGAGCTGAATTACTTATTTTCTGACTTTTTCTCTCTGTAAAGGGAGTTGGAAACTAATATTTCAGCTAGATTTATTCCCCGTGTGAGACTTTCATGCATTTTCAACGGAAGAATTATAGACCATACTTCCTTTACATAATATATTTTTAGTTATCTAGTACTTTAAGCTGTAAATAAAAAATTATGAAAGGTACCTGCATTCAAACACAAACTAAAAAGAAGTTTGCATAACATTTTGGAATGTTTTTTGACGATTCAGAAGCACAATATTAGAAGCCAGATAGCCCACATGAGAGGCAGATCTCATGCCAGACTTTCTTATGAGACCAAATACGTTTAAGAGGATCATATCCAAAGATTGATCAAACTCTGTTTGGCAAAAAATCTGAGAAAGTCTAAATCAGTTCAATACTTTCTGCAAAGTGTGGTCAATATTGTAAGGACTGTTCAGTGTTCTGCCAGATGTAGTCACCTTCTACAAGTTTGCTGACCATGGGAATCTACACATCACAGACTTGGATATATGGATGCCTTCTTGTCCACATGTTAACACAAAATTATTAATGAACTTCAGAGGAGAAAGTGGGCAATATATTTAGTACACCATGGTTTTGTATCATAGAATTCTATAATTGCCTGAATTTTGAAATTTTAAGGCAAGTCATGGCAACTTTCAATGTAGAACGTTGCACTTTGATGTTCATTATTCAAATATACAGCTAAGCTACATCAAGTGGGACTCTCAGTGCAAACTAGGTAATTACCCTATCTATCCCAAACTCATGGAAAAATGATTTTCAGGTAATGTTGGCTTAGCTTGCTGTGGCCTTTCAGATTTATCATTCACACTGCACATTTAGACTTCTTTAGACATTTTATCAATGATCTTTTCTAATGCAGTGTCATATAAACAACAAATAATTAGCTTTTCAGAATGGATTTTAAAAAAATGAATTTCTGTCATGCATTTTCAATAAACTGACTTCAGAAGTCAACTAAATAAAAATGAGTTTCAAGTGACATATTACCCTTTCTCCTATAATTTAAAAAAAATTAAGACATACATTAATATTTATCTCACATCTTGAACTGGTCCATCCTGCTTCGCAAGAGCATTGATACCCATCAATGAGATCTATACATCTGAAATACAAAACAGAGTTATTCAGATGAAGCTACGTAATTCCATATTCAGCACCAGTAGTAACATTTCATAAATTTCAAAATAGTGGTTTGACATAACGCACTGAAATCCATGGTAATTTAATTAGTTTTAGTAATGGATTTAAAATGTGTGTATTATGGATGCTGAGGCATTTTGTAAGGATACTGATTGTTATATTAAAAGACATCTTCCCATTTCAACCTGTTGGCTTGTAGCAGCTAAAGATTCACTTTTAAGTATATTAAACTAATTATTCCACATATACTGAATACTGGTTTATGCTAATGAACAAAAATGAAAGAGAAACCGAGATAATGTAACAGTATATTACATTAGCTTAAGCAGGCAACATCTGTCATCTTTAAGTGTGCTTGTACTCTTACTTTATGGAAGAACATAATTAAAAGTATATTTATCAACCTTCCCATATCATTAAATCTTAAATATTGCTAGTTAGGTGCATTACTTGGAGATAATAATAGTTAAATAAAAATAGGCACCTTCCATGAAGACAAGGATCTGGCAAGCATTCATTAACATTTATCTCACAGTTTTGTCCAGTGAAACCTCTCTTACAGTGACACCTATAGGAACTGATGCCATCAATGCAACTTCCATTGTTGAGGCAAGGAGAAGACATACATTCATCTGTATTAACTTCACATCTATCACCTGTTTAAAAAAAAACAGAAAATGCAACTAAGCTTTAAATTCTAAACTCAAACTAGCCAAGTTTATTTATCAATAATTCCAGAAAAATTGCTTTTATTTACATAGATTGTTCATATAGTTCAATATATTTACCAGTAAAGACTATCCAACTGTAATTACCTATAGGTTTAAATGCCAAAAATTAGGGTTATATTGAAATATATAATGATAAATTATAAATATAAAATAATGACATCTGTAATTATAGTAGGGCGAGAAGGTTTTTAGGACCAGCTGGCAAGAAATGCAGAAATTGAAATTTCAAGATTAACTTTATTACCTTGTGATTATAAAGTTGAATAACACAGGTTTCCTCCAAAAGGAATATAGAACTAAAATGAGATGCGTCTTGGTTGTGATCTAACTGTAATATTTATTTTCTCAAAATGAAATTGAAATGCAGGGGCTTTTGATAAATGGTGAAAGACATAAAATTCTTCAAAATATTTTTGAAGACATTCTCTATGAGAGATATGATGGTGCACTTTTATGTTTTTAAGTGCGTGCCACAACTTCCATCCAAACTTCTCAAAATACTAATTGGCAAACAATGTGCATAGATCTCTCTGTAAGCAGTTACAGCCCACTGCTTGGTAGACAGCTAAGCACCACACAGTCAGTTATGCACCCCCATGGCAGGATGGAGAAGAGAAACAAAAGGGAAAAGTGAGAAAATTCATGGGCTGAGATGACAGTTTAATATGCAAAGCAAAAGCCATGCATGTAAGCAAAGCAAAACAAGGAATTTATTGACTGCTTCCCATGGGCAGGCGGGTGTTCAGCCATCTCCAGGAAAGCAGGGCTCCATCACGTTTAGTAGTTACCCAGAAAATGAATGGTATCGGTGTGAACGTACCCCCGCTTCCTCCTTCTTCCCCAGCTTTACATCCTGAGCGTGAAGCCATATGGTATTGGCAGATCCAGTCTCTCTACTCAGCCCTAGTAAAGCCATATGGAGTACTGTATTCAGCTCTGGGCTTCTCAGTACAAGAGAGACATGGAGCTTCTGGAGCGGGTCCAGGAGAGGGCTATGAAGATGAATAAGGGGCTGGAACATCTCTCTTATGAGGACAGGCTGAGGCAGCTGGACATTTTCAGCCTTGAAAAGAGATGATTGAGAGGGGACCTCATTAGCGTATGTAAGTATCTGAAGGGAGGGTGTCAAGAGGATGGATCCAGGCTCTTCTCAGAGCCAAGCAATAGGACAAGAGGCAATGGGCAGAAACTGATGTACGGGAAGCTCCAACTGAATATGAGGAAGAACTTATTTTCTGTGAGAGTGAGTGTGCACTGGGACAGATTGCCCAGAGAGGTTGTGGAGTCTCCCTCACTGGAGATATTCGAGAACCACCTGGGCACAGTCCTATGCAACGTGCTCTAGGATAACCCTGCTTGAGCAGGGAGGTTGGACCAGATGACCCACTGTGGTACCTTCAAACTTTACCCATTCTGTGATTTTCTGTTTCCTCTTATATCAGTTTGGATCAGCTGTCCCAACTATGTCTCATCCCAACTTCTTGTGCATCCCCAGCTGCCTCGCTGGTGGGGTGGAGTGAGGAGCAGTAAAGCTCTTGACTCTGTGTAAGCGCTCTTCAGCAATAACTAAAACACTTATGTTTTATCAGCACTGTTTTCAGCACAAATCCAAGACACAGCTCCTTACTAGACATCATGGAGAAATTTAGCTCTAGCCAGGTCAAATCAGTATACTACTGATAATGCAAGAAACTTCTACAGATTTTTCAGGTGTGTGGGCCAGCGGAGGTGTGGATGAGAAAAAAAGGAACGCTTAAGGCAAAATCAGCTTTTTACAGGAAGGAGTGAACAGCATTCCAGAGAAATACTGGAACCTTTGTCTAGTCCATGTGTAATTATACAACAAAATATGAAATTCTGGCATTTGCAATAAGTCTATTAACGTGCTACAAAAAGAGGTACTTTAAGATAATGGGAAATATTTTTATTTAGTGGAGATCAGTAGTGTAATATTCACGTTAATATGAATGCTAGGTATATAAAAATATTTTGTACACTTAAGGAAATTGCTTTTTTCACAATATACTTTCAGCTTCCTAACTGAGCCAGAGAAAATAAAACATCCCAATTCCTTTTTGAAATCTGTGGTGTCAGTCTCAGCAGCCCTAGAGCGCTGTTGTCATGCTCTAGCAGAAAGTGTACACAGGAGATTGGACTTGGTGGGTATTCTAGAAAAATGAACTTAGAGGGGCTGCTGTGCAATTCTGTGTTTGACCAAATCTTGGTGCAGTGGCACGTGCACCATGCTAAGCTCTATATTGGTACAAATTAGAAGGCAGTTCTGAAACCTGTTTATCCCCTGTGGCATGCAAGGATTCAGTAAAGAGTTCTGCTCTTTCATGCTCCTTGGATCCTCTTTCTTATTAAGTGTCACACTCTCAGGATCACTGATGTCTTATTTGATATCACTAAAAACAAGAACTTAAAAATTTCAGAAAAAGGTATTTTGTGAACATATTTTTTGTGAACAATATCTAAATTCAAGAAGAGAGAAGCCAAGTTCATCTGTTGTGCTATAGCAGATCTAACTATCAAAGAGGCAATTCTCCTTGTAAGTCAGCATTAAGGCAAAAAGTTCTCAATCTTCTCTTATCAAGAAGCACTTCAAAAACATTGCCAGGATGGTAATACTACAGAATAATACACTTCAAATTCACTTTACTTTCAACTATGAAAATTATTACTTTTCTTGTATCTGAATGTTGAGGGCAGCTCTATAGCAGTGTATTCTACAGCATTATAAAAAAGCAAGGACGTGTAATTAGATTCTCTGAAGTAAGACTGAATCTGTTGGAAAGAACTGGAATGCCTTTTAATGAAATCTCCATATCCTACCTTTACTATGAAGGTAATATTAAGAGGAAAAATGGACCTTTAGTAAAAGTTTCAGACATGTAGAGAGTAAAAGTCCATTTTGTCGTTCCTACCCTAAAAAGAATTTGTGAGATTTGTGGTGAATACAGACTATAATTATTACAGTAATGATGGTACAATAGGTTTAAAGATGAAAATGAATACATATAACACAGAAAAATAATTAAATTAAAAAAGAAAAGATTTTAAAAAGTAATTTTTAAGTATCAGTTCAAACAAAGAAAATAACTTCCTCAATATTAGGGTTTCAAATGTTCCTGCCAAAATGCACAAACTCAAAATATTTTTGATAATTTTTATAGAAAATAATCTACATTAGAATGCTAAAATTTCTTCTTTAAATTCAACACCCATATTCTAATATCCACTGAAAAAATCAGGCCAAATACATCCCTAACACTAATGCCTAAGGATCACTAGATTAATCCATTCTGATATGAATAAACATTTTCATTTAAATTACTTCCAAGAGCAAAATTTACTAAATTTGTAATATGATGCATTGTAGACACAAAAAGGCTGGCAACTGGTTGTGACTGTAAACTAGACAGTCTGTCATTCTCTTCCAATATAACTGTCTTTTTAAATCTTTTTCCAAAGTATGAAAACTTTTAATTAAAATAATCTTGCTAAATAAAACTAAACATTTTGTAAAGTAGACTATAATACCACAGAACTTGCACTTTGCTTAAAATGTCACCTGTAAAGTTTTCCGTAGTTCAGGCAGTGTGAGATGTGTTACTGGGCTGAAGACACCTCTTGGAGTTTTGCTTTACAGACTGTACTTACCTTGGTAGAAATAATGCCTCCACGCATCAAAGAAAAGGGAAAAGTATCTCACACATACCACATTTGGGGGGTTAATGTATTAATGGAAACCTGGGGGCTCCTCTGTGTGTCAGAGTGCCGTAGGAGGCAAGGAAATGTCATAAATGTAAGAAGAACTAGTATGGAGTAATAACAGTAACACTAAGATGAAAAGAAGACAGCTATTCTCCTGCTTCTTCAGATCATCCATTCATGAGAAGGATCAGTCTGTCTCATATCTTAATAAAGAAAACTCAACAGCCTTTTCCAATTCCCATTTTATGTCCAACCCACTTTGCTAGTTGGCGGTGCCTCAGCTTTTCTTGGAGCTCATTTTCACAGTTCCACTCCTGCGTCCTAATCTAGAGATTTTCACATTTTCCATCAAGACTTTTAACCACACTTTGAATCAGTATTCAGTTTTGGGCCCTTCACTCCAGAGAAGAGAAAGGAAGCTGGTGAAGGGTCTGGAACACAGATCTGATGAGGAGTGGTTGAGGGAGCTGGGCTGTTTAGCTTGGGGAAAAGGACGCTCAGGTGGGACTTTATTGCTCTCTACAACTACCTGGAAGAAGGTCGTAGTAAAGTGGAGATTGGTCTCTTCTCCCAGACAACAAGTGACAGGATGAGAGGAGATAGCTTCAAGTTGTAACAGAAGAGGTTTAGTTTACATATTAGAAAAAAATTTCTTCACTGAAAGGGTGGTCAATCATTGGAACAGGCTACCCGGGCAAGTTATGAAATCCCCATCCCTGGATTTGATTTTTGAAAATATAGTGCTTATTCTGATTTGTTTACTTCCTATTAGGCTCATAGGAAGATATAATAGAACTTATAAATACATTTTATGAAATATATAAAAACTCTGTATACCAAGTATAAAATTATTTCATCATGAGGGCTAAAGACTGAGGAATATGATAATTTATAGACAGATTTTTTTTCCTCTTTATTTTTTTTCCTCTTTTTTTTTGTTTTTTGTTTGTAGGAGACAATAAAAAGATTTGAGGAGATTAAAAATTCAAGACATCAATTTATAAGAAGTGACCAGTATGAAAAGAGATGAAAAGGAAGAAACACAGAATTTTGTACTACAATGAAGTCAAATATGTACTACCTGGAAAAGAAAAACAAATGTGTGATAAAAAAATGGTTGATTGCTGAGAGCATACCCAAAAATGAAAAAGTAAATTATCATAGTGTACTGTGTCTAGCTGAGCTCATTTCTCCATAGTAGCTCTCATAGTGCTGTGCTTTGCATTGGCAGCTAGAAATGTGTTGATAACACACCGGTGTTTTGGCTACTGCTGAGCACAGCATCTGCACTGTAACATTCCTTCCTCAGTTGAGGGCAAGATCCTGGGAGGGGACCCAAGCAGGCCTGCTGACCCAAACTGACCGAAGCTCAGATATAAAAGCTGAGGCAAGCAGCAGGAAGGCAGACATTCATTATCTCCAGCGGCTGCCTGCTAAGGAACCATTATGTGTGCTGAAACCTTGCGTCTTGGAAGTGGCCGACCACCACTGCTGATGGGAAGTAGAGAATAAACCCTGTTATCTTCTGCTTCGCTTCGCTTTTGGTGCACACAAGCTTCTGTCTTGCTTTTAATAAACTGCCTCTGTCTTGCTTTTAATAAACTGCCTTATCCCAACCCACGAGTTGTTTTCCAGCCTACTCTCTCCCCTGTCTGACCGGGAAGGGGATTGATAGAGCAGCTGGGTGGGCACCTGGCATCCAGCCAAGATCAACCCACCACACATAGTATACTAATTTATACATTGTATAGAAACACAAAAAAACAGGTCCTTCTATGATAACTGAAAATTTCATATCCTATTGAAAAAAGACAGAACTGAGAGAGGAGAGATGTCCTTTCAGAATTGCTCAGCAGCACTTAGTTTTCTTGCTAAAGTAAATTTTAGTATCAAATATTAGAAGACTATTGAAAACTACTTGTGACCATTCCATGAGATTTCATAATATATATATTATAATCAAAAGATCAATTAAAAGATTTATCATATGTATATGATATATATGTGTATATGTATATGTATATGTATAACCAATAATGAAGCCAATTACAAATGTAAAAAATTTTATATAGCATAAACATTAGGAATAAAAATATTTCACAAATTAAACATGAGCAGAAACCAGTTACAGTTACAGACACAAAATTAATTATTTGTTAAATAATTTCAGTGTAAGACTGTTAAATCCTAAAATAAGTAGAAAATGAGGAGCAAGAATATTTTCTAACATCTTTATGTATCATAGAAGTTGATAATTAAAATGTTAATGCTTTTGCAATATCTCTCAATTTTTAGATTAATTTCAGGTCCTAATACCATATTTATATGAATTTATAGGGGTTTAATTAGTGGGGGGTTTTAAACTCACTTGCTTTTTTTAAAAATTATCTTTCATCTAAGAGTGGTCTTCACTGTTATAATTTCAAGAAACATCAAACTGTAAGCAATTATAAATCATAAACAGAATTTATGGAAAGACACTAGAATGATACTTAACACTTAGTTATTTACAGCTTCAAAATCTAAATTTGGACAGATATATGTATTTAGGCATGCCCCATCTTGACTATGATTGAGCATGGTAAAAGATCACTCTTAGCTGACTTTTTGTGCAAGAAAAAAACCAAGAAAATAATACAGAGCAAAAAACATCAGTTGAGCTATATGGGATCAAAAGCAATGTAAAGAAAAACTGGTGTATGGGAAAATAATGTGATAGCTTCTCACAATTAAAGGAAAATCAAGCTGGGATGACTATTAAGTGAAAAATTCAGCTATTTAACCTCTTACAGGCAGATGCAGAATATACATCTTGAAAAAATATGATATGTAATAATTTCTACCAGCTATCATGTTTTGAAATACTTTGGTATAAATGCAAATAAATAAATAAATTAGTAATACAAATAGAAATACAAATAAATAAATAAATTATAAATAAATGCTTTAGTCTCCTTAGAAGACATTTTTGAGAAGAATTTGTCTTTCATCTACAATAAATTAGGTTTTATAAAGTATAATTCAATTATCATATTCTAAAACAACCCTCTTACAATTCTAAAAGCATGTTGCCTCAAAATTAGCAACTGACTGCAAAGAACAAGTACTTGTTTTGTCACATTGACATTAATCTTTTGAATAGCATAAGGTCCTTTTAACATCATTTAAGTGTTGTCTCATTCAGCCTGTTATGAGTAAATAAGCTGTTAACAAAAGCTTTGTAAGTATGCTGCATAGAAAACTAGGGCTGATAAGGTCACTGAGCTTGTTTTTTTGATTTCGTCTTAGAAAGATTTATTATAGCATAGTGACTAATTCCAGAGACCTAGATTTCCCATTTCTATTGTACTTTGTGTCAGTAATAGACTTATTTCAGGCAATTATTTCAATTTTCCTACATTAAGTCAAGTTAGATTGGTGCTAATTGGACTGCAGAAAATTTGAAAGGTTGCCACCTATTTTGAAGTATTTTTTCTGTCATTAGACAAGAAAACTGATTGGGAAAGCAAAGAGAACTTTACAAGATAAGATTAGACCACAAGAAACAAAGTAATTAAAACAATTACAGATTAATTTGCTTTGCCTAAAACTTTGACAACATTTGTTTTCATTAAATATCAATTTGGGATCTAAGATATGCATGCATGACTTTTAAGAACTATATCTGCCCATTTAAAGTGAACATGAGAANAAAAATTTTATATAGCATAAACATTAGGAATAAAAATATTTCACAAATTAAACATGAGCAGAAACCAGTTACAGTTACAGACACAAAATTAATTATTTGTTAAATAATTTCAGTGTAAGACTGTTAAATCCTAAAATAAGTAGAAAATGAGGAGCAAGAATATTTTCTAACATCTTTATGTATCATAGAAGTTGATAATTAAAATGTTAATGCTTTTGCAATATCTCTCAATTTTTAGATTAATTTCAGGTCCTAATACCATATTTATATGAATTTATAGGGGTTTAATTAGTGGGGGGTTTTAAACTCACTTGCTTTTTTTAAAAATTATCTTTCATCTAAGAGTGGTCTTCACTGTTATAATTTCAAGAAACATCAAACTGTAAGCAATTATAAATCATAAACAGAATTTATGGAAAGACACTAGAATGATACTTAACACTTAGTTATTTACAGCTTCAAAATCTAAATTTGGACAGATATATGTATTTAGGCATGCCCCATCTTGACTATGATTGAGCATGGTAAAAGATCACTCTTAGCTGACTTTTTGTGCAAGAAAAAAACCAAGAAAATAATACAGAGCAAAAAACATCAGTTGAGCTATATGGGATCAAAAGCAATGTAAAGAAAAACTGGTGTATGGGAAAATAATGTGATAGCATCTCACAATTAAAGGAAAATCAAGCTGGGATGACTATTAAGTGAAAAATTCAGCTATTTAACCTCTTACAGGCAGATGTAGAATATACATCTTGAAAAAATATGATATGTAATAATTTCTACCAGCTATCATGTTTTGAAATACTTTGGTATAAATGCAAATAAATAAATAAATTAGTAATACAAATAGAAATACAAATAAATAAATAAATTATAAATAAATGCTTTA
Organism: Lepidothrix coronata; assembly: GCF_001604755.1. Lineage (NCBI taxonomy): Eukaryota > Metazoa > Chordata > Aves > Passeriformes > Pipridae > Lepidothrix > Lepidothrix coronata. The sequence goes on from NW_016690184.1 coordinate 823,655, forward strand.
GTCTCCTTAGAAGACATTTTTGAGAAGAATTTGTCTTTCATCTACAATAAATTAGGTTTTATAAAGTATAATTCAATTATCATATTCTAAAACAACCCTCTTACAATTCTAAAAGCATGTTGCCTCAAAATTAGCAACTGACTGCAAAGAACAAGTACTTGTTTTGTCACATTGACATTAATCTTTTGAATAGCATAAGGTCCTTTTAACATCATTTAAGTGTTGTCTCATTCAGCCTGTTATGAGTAAATAAGCTGTTAACAAAAGCTTTGTAAGTATGCTGCATAGAAAACTAGGGCTGATAAGGTCACTGAGCTTGTTTTTTTGATTTCGTCTTAGAAAGATTTATTATAGCATAGTGACTAATTCCAGAGACCTAGATTTCCCATTTCTATTGTACTTTGTGTCAGTAATAGACTTATTTCAGGCAATTATTTCAATTTTCCTACATTAAGTCAAGTTAGATTGGTGCTAATTGGACTGCAGAAAATTTGAAAGGTTGCCACCTATTTTGAAGTATTTTTTCTGTCATTAGACAAGAAAACTGATTGGGAAAGCAAAGAGAACTTTACAAGATAAGATTAGACCACAAGAAACAAAGTAATTAAAACAATTACAGATTAATTTGCTTTGCCTAAAACTTTGACAACATTTGTTTTCATTAAATATCAATTTGGGATCTAAGATATGCATGCATGACTTTTAAGAACTATATCTGCCCATTTAAAGTGAACATGAGAAACAGAGAGATAAAATACAAAAACATCACCTGTAGCTTGTGCTGTCTGTTATGTAGATGTTGGAACTTTAGAGAGGAGCAACAGAGACCATCAGAAGCAGAAATCTGCCTAAGCAAATTAATTCTTGGTTTATTGCTGAGCTCAGTTATGAGAGCCTCAGATCAAGCATCAGATCTTACTGTATTTAACACTTTCTACTAAAAAGAATAGAATTTCAAAAATTCATAATCTTGTGACAGGCCAAAGGAAATATACCACACAAAAAGTCTAGAATTTAATGGCACTCCTGTTAAAACAGTCTGATAGTCCCAATTATTAGTACTGAAAAGCATAGATATTAAAATGTTTAAATTGTTTTACCAAAATTCCCTCCAGTTCTTGCCAGTATCTAACCCTTTCCACTGGTGGTGTGCTCATACTTCAAATGTGCTTGTGGGTCTAAAGTGTGACACTACAATTTACTCTCAGAAATTGTAAATGGGGGGTGGAAGGAGGGGAATTCCAAAGGCTTGCCAGCATCATGACATCTTTGATAGAAGGACTGTGATGTGCCTGGTGGAGGATTTCTTTCTTCTCTTTCTTTGAAGCAATATGATACTGATATCACCTTGTCTTGGGTTCTGCTCGGGTGTTCCCTTTACACCCTTCCCTGTCACAGCCCCTTTTTTTCTCCCAGGCTACCTGCCTGGCACTGCTTCCCCGACACCCCACTCCCAGCCCCCCATGCACACAAATGGCTGTGATTTGTGTGACATTGGCAGGGGGATGTGGACACAGGCAGTGACGGGGGAAGGTGTCATCCCCTCCCCAGTGGGGTCACCCCCAGACCTGAAGTTTGAGCAGGGGAGGCAGCAGTCACTGACCCATGTGCAGGGATTTAACCAGCAACACACTGATCAGGCCATGGCAAAGGTTGAGCCCCTGCACTGCTGGGTCAGCACACAGCCGGGGCATAAGCCTGATGAAGGTAGAAATCATATGTACTGAATTACAAAATGAAAAAATCAAGCTATACCTAAAGATATAACACTTAAGAATTACAATTTATTTCACAGTTGAATAAACTTACAAAAAAGGATGCAAAACAAGATAAATGTGAAGACAGTGTAAGTAAAATCTATCAATTCTTTTCTGAATGTTGGAAACATCATGACAAAAATATCATAGTTGTCAATATTGTCAGAAAAGGTGGCAATGTGATATTGTCACATTGTAGCTGGGCAAGTTGCAAATACCTATCGAACACTCTAAAATAATATAAGTATAGCTTTGTGTAAAAAAACTATGTTCATATTTAATTCCTCATCCATCTATAACATGAATGCTTTCAGAATATTAAGATTATTATTATCATGGGTTTTAATTTTCTCCTCTATTAGGCATGTTTTAGGTTGTCTGTAATAGCCTTATTTAAAACTGAAGCACTTATGCATTTTTACAGTCAAATGGCAATAAAAGACAAAGTTTGCTCTATAGCTAAACACTCAACTTGTCTTTCTTTTCTTGGGATACAAAGAATCCCACTATTAGTAAAGCAATGTATTATTCATACTACAGTTTAAATGTCACATAAAAAATGAGAACAATACTGCGCCTGGAGGATTTTCAGACTCAACTGGACAAAGACCTGAGCAGCCTGGTTTGACCCCATAGCTAACACTAATTTCAGCAAAAGATAAAAAATAAACCTGATTTATTTTAATTCAAGAATGAAATTTCCCCTGGATAGCTTGACCTGGTAGCCTGGTTAATGACAAAATGCATGGGATCAGAAGTATGCAGTAGGTCCACGGAAACAGACAGAAATACAGCAAGAATTCGATGATGATATATGAAAAAATTACTTATGACTAGCATGTGTTTCATTATAGCCTAGTAATTTTCTTATGCTTTTTAGTAACACTCTAATCACACACTGAGACTCTATGCAGGCAAGCAGAAAGTAGATACACTAGGAAATAGTCTCAATAACTGAAAATAATCTTAATTAATCTTAATTACTGATGAGAAAATGTATTATTTAGAACATGGATATGACTTGAGTATCACAAAAGTAAAGAAGTTCTTCCTCGTATTCAAGTGGAACTTCCTGTACCTCAGTTTTTACCCATTGCTTCATAGCACCACTGAGAAGAGCCTGGCTCCATCCTCTTGACACTCTCCCTTCAAATACTTGATGAGGTCCCCTCTCAGTCATCTCTTCTCGAGGATGAACAGGCCCAACTCCCTCAGCCTGTCCTCCTAAGAGAGATACATCAGTCCCCTAATAGCATATTTATTATAGAATCATAGAATTTACTGAGTTGGAAGGGACCCACTAGCATGATTGAATCCAACTCCTGGCTCTGCACAGGCCACCCCAAGAGTCACAACAAGTGCCTAAAAGTGTTGTCTAAATGCTTCTTGAACTCAGGAAGGCTTAGTGCTGGGACTGCTTCCCTGGGGAGCCTGTTCCAGTGCTCAATCAATCTCTGGTTGAAAAACCTTTTTCTGATATCTGACTTAAACCTCCCCTGACTCAGCTTCCTGCCATTTCCTCAAGTCCTGTCACTGGTCACAAGGGTGAAGAGATCAGTATCTGCCCCTCTGCTTCTCCTCATGAGAATGTTGAAGACAGAGATGAAGTCTCCCCTCAGTCTTCTCCAGGCAGAACAAACCAACTGACTTCAGCCACTACTCCTAAGGCTTCCCTTCCAGACCCTTTGTAAGGACTTAAAGAGCACAGTTGCCTGTGTCAAACACTGCTAAGGCCACAGAAAGACTTTACCATGAAATAAGCACAGAATGGAGGAAGAGGATGACACCAACTCCAGACCTGGTGGAGGTAAGAGCTGGTTAGCACATCCTGGGTAACAGCCAGACAAAAATTCCCACTGTGGCAAACTGCTTGTGTGCATGTCCCCAGTCAAATAAAGATCACCCCAAGTTATGGAACAGATGGCATCTGTGACCAGCAACAACCACCAAAGCCCCTTCCCAGTATGCCTCTGTGGATACCTGGAAGTTGGACTGTAAGTTAAGCCCCCACAGTGGGAACTTGAAATAAGATAAAGGTGGTACTACTATCTGGGTGTTATCTCAGGAGGAGGTTAACAAAGCCTGGTATTTTCCCTTTCCCCCTTACAAGCCAATTCAAAGCTCTGTCAACAAGCCCCACTAGCTCCTGTGCTAATATTCTTTTTCCCTTACAAGATAGGTGCATCCTATCTCAGATGCAGGTGATGCAGATCCTAACTCAGATGCAGATGTCACCTTTTAGTAGGCCAGATGTTGAGTAGATCATCCCATGGTCAAAAAATTGGACTTTTCCAATTACATCAACCTTGGAGTCCCTCACTGACCTGATGGATCTGCCTATTCCTATCAATACTATTCCTTGTTCCGGAAGGATTGGGTTAGGTTTAGGGAAATCACTACCTGTGCCCCTGATCTTTCAACCAATTGTCCCAATGCCCTGCAGTCTCTTTTGATTGCCCTTGGACTTCTCTTTGTTATTTTGTCGCTGTCAGCTTGAATAACCAATAACAGATAATAATCAGAGGCCCTTACTAGATAGGGAGAATTTTCCAGTGATGTCCCTTATCTGAGCCCCTGGGAGGCGCTAATGATTGATTCATTTAATTATCATAGCGCTATGATTGGTTCAAATGAGAATTTCACAACTTATAATAGTAATTTAGGCTGGCTATGGGGAAATAAAACAGATCCAAGCCATGCAATCAGTGAGACCCAGAGAGTTGCCCCATAATATTCTTTTTTCCACTACAAGTTAGGGAAAAAACCAGTAGAATTGTTAAGAAAGCTACTTAATTCTTAGCATGAAACGTCAACTCATTCTACATTAGTCAGCAAAATACTCTTCACGAAGTCATCTACGTCTCTGATGCCTATTGAGGATAAAAGACACAGATTCCTGGCAGAGATAGCTCCAGAGAACAAAACATTCCATGACACTGCCATGGCTATGCTTTTCAGAAGTAAAAAGCACAACTTTACAGTAACTGGTCTAACACATAGCCTGTTGTATTCTGCAAAGTGAAAACATCGCTCAGCAGTCATTGTTTTAGATATGTATTGCTGGGACATTGAAATATCCACAGGTTTTAAAATGATGAATTACTTGTTTCTATCTAACTAGTTCTCAGTCATGAATTTTTGAATGCATAGTAAAACAAACCAAAGCATGAGAAATACTTATTAAAATATTCTTATTTAATTTAAAATGTTTTATTTTAGAAATGCTACAATAATTTAATATAAAAGATATTAAGTACATTTACAGCTTACACAAAGCTCAAAGAAATATCTCAGAACCACAGAAGAATAGACTGGCATTATGATGTATAATGTTCTTTTGTGGTGCTCTTGCATCAGAGCTGCTTAAAAGTTCTTTTGTCACAGCATTTGTAGCAGAGCAATTTTTGTGGAAATTGAGATTTCAATCCCCCGGGCCTTGGTAACTCTTACTGAATAGAAACTCCTTTAAAGCATGCACAATGACATACTTCAATATATTCAAAGATCCCTCCAAAGTTACACTTGCTGAAAAGTACAGACTCTCCTAGCTGGCAGTAACAGCTAAGGAACAAATCTTACAGTTGCATCAGGGCTTTCTCAAATTTGTTGTTAGTATAATTAATACAAACCACTGATTTTAGCTCTAGAAACTCTAGATAATTTAAATTCTCAACTAGTTCCTTCCTATAATAAGATCTAGATATAAACACTTAGAGCTATAGAATCATTAAAGTTGGAAAAGACCTCTAAGATCAACCTCTTAAGTCCAACCATTAACCTGGCACCGTGTTTACAGCTAAACCATATCCCCAAGTGCCACAGCCACATGCCTTTTGAACATTTCCAGGGAGGGTGATTCTACCACTTCCTTCAGCAGCCTATTCCAATGCCTGCTTACTCCTTCAGAGGAGAAATTCTTCCCAATATCCAAACTAATCTTCCCCTGGTACAACTTGTGGCCATTTCCTCTCACCTTGTCACTTGTTACCTGGGAGAAAAGAATGACCCCCACCTCACTACAACCTCCTTTCAGGTAGTTGTAGAGCGACAAAAGGTCCTTACTTCCTCAGCCCCTCATCATAGGACTTGTGCTCCAGATCCTCCACCAGCTTCACCACCCTTCTCTGGACACTTTCTAGAATCTCAATATCCTTCTCAGAGTGAGGGGTCCAGAACAGAATATAGTATTCAAGGAGCAGCCTCACCAGAAGTGCTCACTTCATTCCCTAGTACTCACTTAACTATAAGTGAGTAAATGTTCTTAAAGCCCCCTTTAAGTATTGGAAGTATAGTCCTATCCTCTGCATTCTTCATTTCAAGCAGCTCAAAAAATCTTCAGGGAAAGATTCTATGTCTGCTTTACCCTAAACTACTGGTCTGATAGATGATTTGATATTATCTATTTCAGTTACTAGCCATTGTCTCAGTTTGGTTAAATGTTCCTCTTCTGTTAAATAGTTATGTGGGTGTCCTAAGAAAGATATTTATGTAGTATATAGAGCATCATGATAAAAAATTAAGTTAAACCACAAAACTTCACAGAAGCCCTTCCATAATTAGGATACAGTGTTTAACCGTGATTCTATTGCCGGTTTCCTGAAGAAAGGAATTATTGTTGTTGCTGTTATTATTACTACTACAATTATATTGAAATTTTGTGGCACAAGACAGAATCTACAAGAATGGTGCCAATATTCTTGAATGCATCAGCAAAGTCCCTTATTCTGAGAGAGACAACCAGCCTTTCCATGAAAGTCAGATGCTGAAGGACTTTAGAAACTAGAAAACAGAGGAAAGAACTATCAGCATGTCTAGGTAGCATAATGCAATAGAGCAATAGAGTCCCAAATAAAGATGTTGAGAGCAGAACTACTTCAGCCATATTACTATGGCTTTGTATTTAACTTTAGTGCCACCCTTTAGAGGAAAAACAATTACCCTGGGGCTGCATTATTCTGATGCAGCTGTTTCTTTTTTTCCATTTAATACAGCCTGCAAATTTTGAATTGTGATATACAATATGCTTACTGCTGTCAGTTGTATGAGTGTAAGGGAGCACCTTCCTCCATTTTCACTAATAAATTAAATAATTGTTCTCATATGTTTCCAGATCTACTTAACATGGAGCAACATTTCACATAAACTGGCAGAATGCATAGATGGCTCACCACTGGATATTTTATATTGAGAATATTTCTTCTGGGTTATTTTGTTTGGAGAGCTTTTGGTTTAGTTTGTTTGTTTGTTTTCCACAGTTTGTATTAATTATTATTATTATTAAACAGACTAACCACAGAAAGAGAGAAAATGTGGGGAAGAATGCATCATCATAATCTTACATTGTATGCAAGAATTAGATTCAAGGCATTGTTCCGGTCAACAGGGAGTGGTGTGTGCAAAAAGCAGCAGAAGTAATTTGAAACTATTTATTAATTTAGGAACCACTGTGAATGTGCAGAAAACTTGGAGGAAAGTGTGAGAATCAAATTGAGATTTTCTCCCAATCCATGATACCACTCTAAGCAGTGGATACAGTGGGAAATTTATCTAGTTCCTAGCATGTACATGACTGCATGAACAGTGTCCTTTTTAATATTATAAAGTGGTGTTTTCTACATTGTTTCTATTCATAAATAACACAGCTTCTTTTCAGCAGTCAAAAATAAGGAGCAGCGCTAGTTCTATTCCTCTTTTACTGACGTCTATAAATCCATAAAAAGAAGCTGGTTCTGTTTGATGATAAATAGTAATTAACTGTACAATACATTGGTGAAATCACCTTAGAATCAGTATACTAAATACATTTAAATTAGACAGTAATGAGCATGAAGAACAAACACTTCACATTTAGATATTCTTTGCCAAAAGACCGGGATTTTTCTCCCTAAAGGCACAGATTTGTAACCCAAAACAATTATATTTCACTAAACAAGGGGAGTATACTGTCATCCAAGTTCCTAATCACCAGATTTAATTTGTATACACATTGAGAGTTGCTGTTGCCAAATGCTCATTATGAACGGACCCGTAGCATTGCATATTTTGAGCATAATCTGTACAAAAAATTAGATAGTTATTGACTTTGTCTCCTTAAGGACCAGAGACTTAGCATGAGCTATAGATACCTTTCTTTCTTATAAATAGAATTTTCAGCTGTTCAGTAACTTCATTTCTTTGAAACTGCACATTTCTTTGTCTTTCTAGTTGGAGGTCACCACTATATGGCATGATAACCTTTGCAGACTACATAAAAGAAATGTTTCCTCAAATAAAAAAGTATTTGCTGGACTATGTCCTCCTGTTTCTGAAGCTGTAAATACAATATTTGAAATCAAATTATGAAAAAGTCACATCCAAATACTGAATTTGGGTAACAAAGATTAGACACGATAATCTAACTTGGATTCTCTTGTGGCATACAGAACACTGGGCTAAACATAAATTCTTGTGTTCAATTCTTGTACCGTAATTCAGTACCCTATGGACTGCCCCTGAAGGTGCTGAGAAAGCCGGCTTATATCCTTGAAAGGCTGCTTACTATTACGTCTGAAAAAAAATGGAAATTGGGAAGGTCCTCAGTGACTAGGAAAGGGAAACATTGCATTTATCACCCCAAAAACCTGAAAGGATGATATTGGGAGCAACAGGTCAGCAAGCCCCAGTTTGGTCCTTGCGAAGATAGTGGAGAGAATCCTCTTGGAAGCCATCTCTGGGCAATAGAAGAAGCAGGTGGATGGGAAAAACCAGCATAGGTTGAGAGCAGCCCTGTAGAGGACTTGTGGATACTCAATTGGACATGAGCTGTCAATTTGCACCTGGAGCCCAGAAAGTCAACCGTATCCTGGGCTGCATCAAAAGCAGGTGGACAGCAGGTTGAGGGAGGGGATTTTGCCCCTCTACTCTGCTCTCGTGAGACCCTACCTTGAGTGCTGCATCCAGCTCTGGAGCTCTCAAGACAGGAAAGGTACGGACCTATTGAAGTGAGTCTAGAGGAGGGTCACAAAAATGATCAGAGGGCTGGAACACCAATGAAGAAAGGCTGAAATGCTGGGGTTGTTCAGCCTGGAGAAGAGAAGGCTCTGAGAAGACTTTTATTACAAGCTTCCAATACTTAAAGGGGTCTTGTAAGAAAGATGGGGACAGACACTTTAACAGATCCCATTGCAACAGGATAAGGGGCAATGGTTTTAAACTAAAAGAGGGCAGATTTGGACTATATGTAAGGAAGAAATTTTTTACAATGAGGGTGGTGAGGCATTGGAACAGGTTGCCTGGAGGTGGTAAGGGCCTCATCTCTGGAAACATTCAACCCAGGTTGGATGGGGCTCTAAGCAACCTGATTGAGTTGAAAATGTCCCTGCTGACTGCAGGGTGGTTGGAGTAGATGACTTCCAATGCAAGCTGTGATTCTATCAGTTTATCAAGGGATAATCATACCTGAGCAATCTGATTGGTGTTTATGATTAAATGACTAAGCTTGTGGAAGAGGAGATAGCAATGGATGTCACTTATCAGGACTTTAGCATGGCTTTGACACTGTCTCCCACAACACTCCTGTACCTAAGCTAGGACTGTATAGTCTGGAAGGGTGGACAACTGGATTGGCAAAAAGTTGGCTGGTTGGGCTTAGAAGGTTGTGGTTAATTGACCATACTCTATCAGGAATTTTGTTAAAAGAGGAGTATCCTCAACTCTGCCACTGGGCTGAGACGCCTGGAAGGCTTAAGACTGGACTTGAGTCATGAAACCCAAAAAAGAACAACTTTGAGTGCCTCACACTCTTCCATTTCTTATGTCAATAGATCCCCCTTCCCACTGAGAACCAGGTCCACTTTTCTATTGACCTTTCTTTTGCTGTCAATGTACATATAAAAAGCTTTCTTGTGGCTTTGCACATTTTCTCTATTCTCAGTTCTAGCTGAGCTTTTCTTTTCTGCTTTCAAATCTGTACACCTGGGCAATTGCTTAATACTCCTAAATCACCCATTTCTGCTCCTTTCACCAAATATGTGCTTCTTTTCTGCAGCTGTTTCCTATTCATCCTTGCCCGCTCTCTACCATACCTTCTTGAACACTCTCTTCCATGAAAAAAAGTGCAACAATTGAAACAAAGCTGCCACCAGACTAAGATTTAATTATTTAAAGTATGGCTTAAGGCTCTACTTTGTAGACAGTAAGTCATTTTGAGAGAAATAAGAATGTTTGTGTCCTGATCTTGGCTCTCAGGAGAGACAACTAGCAGTGTAGACTTAGCACTTCAAGGCAAATACTCAATGAGGTTGCACCTTGCTCTTCTAGGTTTTTTCTGGTCCAGGAAATCTTTGCTGAATAGTGTTGAAGCTCAACAAATCCAGCAAAAGTATCCCCTCCTTTTCTTACAGATCAGGCTAACTCACAGCATGGACATTATAACACTTCTCGGGAAAACGCATAAATTTGCACCCCCTGATGGTGTTTTCACCAAAACTAAAATTCCCCAAACTTATGTGAATTCTCTAATCCTTAAACTAAAGGCAGACACCACTACCTCCAAATTTAGTACAGACATACAGATCTGTCAGTCTTCATGTTAGATTTATTCTTGGTGCGCCAATCTGTTTTGGCCTCTTGATGTATAAGCTGCATCTTGCTTTGACATTTCAGGAAGTGTGCCAAGAAATTCCTTGCCTCTGACTCTAAATAAGTAGTCACTTCAGTTAGTTGTGTAGTTGCTCTTCTTCCTCTGGATATCAATAGCAAGGAAGGCAGACAGAGGCTTGAGGAGTGCAGATATAATCACTACCACAGTTGACTGGCAATATAAAGCTGTAGAAATAGCTGGGAAGGTAAAAACAGATAAGTAAAGTTCTTTTCCTTTTCATTGATTAGATTTTGGGGGACATTTTTATTAGATCAGCCTGTTGTATGAAAAGCAGAAGAGAGTTTTCATTGTCACACAGACAAGATGAACAGCAGGTTCTTAAGCCCAGGATAAGGAAGGCTAGGCTTCAGAGCTGACATAAAAGATAAAATACAAGCTGAGCTATTTAAGCCAACATATTGACTTGGTTTAACATGCAACTTAAGTGCACAGTCACTTTCAAATATCAGTTTGTACTCAGCTCATTGAGAAAATAGGACTGAAAGAGTAGATCTGTGCTGAACAGAATAGCTATTTAGAATTAAGGAATAATTACTGCTCTGTAGAAAAGATGACTGAAACCTGTGACTTAATGGTATCTAATCATTTTAGGTATCTTTTGGATGATATCCAATAATTGGGAGTTTGAATGAGAATTTTGAATTTGTATGCCTCAGTTTAATACACTGAAATATTACTTTTAGTATTGGCTGGCGGTGTTAAAATGTTGAGGGAGTTGCAAGGCACATTCTGTGAGGAGAGACCGGGGATTGCCTCATGGCAGACACAGTTCCATCTCTCTCCAAAGAATCCACTGTACAACTGAGCCCCTCAAGACGGTGGTACCTCTGTGAAAACATATCTAAGAAAGGGCAAAACACTGCACAAATGAAGGGGGGAAAACAGAAACAACCCTGTGAGCACCAAGGTCACAGAAGGAGGGAGAGAAATTGCTTCAAGCACTGAAGCAGAAACTTCCCCACAACCCATGGGGAAGGCCACAGTGGTTCAGGTATTCCCCTGCACTCTGTGGAGAGTACTCCCAACACCAGTAAATATCCACACTGCAGACCATAGAGAACTCCATCCAGGAGCAGGTGATTGTTTCCTGAAAGAATGCGAACGGTGGAACCCATACTGAAGTAGATATATATTGAAGGACTATAGCCTGGGAAAAGTACCTATGCAGGAGCAGGAGAAAAGTGTGAGAAGAAGGAAGTAGCAGAAAGAAGCTGTTATGAATTGACCACAGTCCCCCATTCCCCATCTCCCTGTGCTGTTCTTGCAGGGAGGTAGAGGATTTGGAAATGTGAAAGGGTGCTAAGGGAAGAGAAGAAAGAGGGGAAACTGTTGTTTTATATTGTGGGGTTTTTTCTTCCCATACAGAAGTCTATTTTAATCAGCAATAAAATATATTATTTTTCCCCAGGTCAAGGCTGTTTTGACTGTGATGATAACTGGTAACTTATCTCATGGTCAGTTTTGTGTTGCAAGGGACATTAAAGATCAACTAGTTCCAATCCCCCTGTCATGGGCAGGGTCCATTGCACTAGAGCAGGTTTCTTAAAGCTCCATCCAACCTTGCCTTGAACACTTCCAGGGGTGGGGCATCCATAGCTTCTCTGGGTAAACTGTTTCAAGTATCTCACCACCACACAGTGAAGCATTTCTTCCTAATACCTAATCTAAATATATCCTCTTTTAGTTTCCTCCTTTCCCCCTTACCCTGCCCGAAGGTACCCAAAGGCTGCTATAAGGTCTACTCAGAGCCTTCTCTTCTGGAGGCTGAACAGCCCCAGCTCTCTAGTCTATCCTCACAGGGGACCTGCTCTAACTCTTATCATTTTTGTGACCCTCCTCTGGACTCACTCCAAAAGGTCCATATCCTTCTTGGCTGGGAAGCCAGAGTTGGACACAGTACTTCAGGTGGGGTCTCACAAGAGGAGAGTAGAGGGGGAGAATCATCTCTCTTGACCTGCTGACCCGACTCCTTTTAATGCATGCCAGGATAAGGCTGGCTTTCTGGGCTGCAAGTGCACATCACCAGGTCATGTTGACCTTCTTGTCAACCAATACCTCCAGCCTGGGATTGCCCCACCCACATGCAAGACCTTGCACTTGGCCTTGTTGAACCTCTTGGGCCCACCTCTCAAGCCTGTCAAGGTCCCTCTCGATGGCATGCCTTTCCTCCAGCAGGTCAACTGCACCACACAGCTTGGTGTCATCAGCAAACTCACTGAAGGGTGCAATCAATCCTACTTTCCATGTCACTGACCCATGAGTTTTTTCATCTTTAATTTCTTTTCCTATTCTGTTGATAAGGGGGATTGAAAGAACAACTGGATGAGCAGCTGGCAGAGGGACAAGGTCAACCCAACACATTTAAAAAAAACCAAACCTTTAGTCTTTGAAAAAGATCTTTGATTTACTTAACCTGAAACAAAGGAATATCAGAAAATAAAGACTTAAGAAGGACAAAATCTGTCAACAAAGGCAGTAACAACTTGGTAATCCTAGAATCCTTTCAAATGAAGCAACTAGGAATGAACAAACAGAACTCTACAGTCAAAAAAATTGTATTCTTATTAAATCCATTTTGCAGCAGACTTAATGACCCAGACACTTATGGTTTATAGTTGAATATAAAATAAATTTTTCATTAACATGAAAATTATTTCACTTGAGGTATGTCTGAATCATCTCAGTTATATTTTGACATAAGGTTGTTCAGATGGCAAGATTTAGAAGAAGTGATTAACACTTCAATCATGAAAACGACCTTCAGGGTAAGTGATCATAGCATATTATGTTTAATTACTTATTCCATTTAAAAATGCTATATTGAGCAGCTAAAGTGAAAGTAATATTAGTGTTTTCATTAATATTTTTTAATACCAAACTCAGTGGAATATGGAATATGTATATTTTTCATATTTTATTCTTTACATAATTGTGTACCAGAGCACATTCAGAATGCAACATCAGACTAATTTGTATCAATGAAGATATAGCTATACTCATTGATTATATTTCCTTATTTTGCTTTTAGTTTTAATTTGTTGTTTACATTCCATTTAATTTATAATTCCACAAACAGTCATGAGGATTCCACTTGTTTGCAGTTTATTTTCAGATTCTCTAACAAATGTTTGGCTATCAAGCCAAAATTAAATCTGACATAGCCTTTGATGTCCTCAGATTATGAACAAGTGTCCTGTATTTGTAGTAATGTTTATGAAATAAAAGGATTATGGAATCATACAGAGCAAAGCAGTCCCTGATTAAGACATGTTTCAAAGGCTATCTTAGTGTAAAAGAAGACTATGGAAACATGGTGTTTTCTTACTCAAAATGTCTACCTTCTATGCACATTAAGTCTCATATCTGGCACGTTACAAAGCAAAATGTTTAAGGTTGTTTGTTTCTTTACTTTTGTAGTACAAATTTAGCAGTTCATGTTATTACCACTAACACTCTTTATTCCAGCCAATGAATGGCTGATTGTTTAGAAAAACACATTTTAGATTCGGTGACTCAGGAGGCATCTTCCATATTATGTTTTTATATGTAACACTCGGGTACCACCAATGTACAACAACAAGCAGTAACAAATGTGATCTTGAGCAAAGAGCTATTCTACTATGACTTTCAGTCAGTGATTTTTTTCATTTAGTTCTATAAACCAGGCCAGATTTTCCTCATGTAAAAATGGGAGGTATGGAACAAGAATTATCAGACTGGAGAATGAGAGTGCAGAGAATTTTGCAGCTACCTGCTTATCTAGAAACTATATCCTGTGCTTCTGTCAAATTTCTTTATGCTATGTAAGCATTTAAAAAAATAGTAGTTTTCCAGGCCCGCATCTTTCAATATAAAATTTTAATGCTATCTCAATTCAATAATTTTTGCAATGGAGTATAAAACTTGGAAAAAGTAATGGTGTTTTTGTGTACTTGGAAGAGAGTGCTCAAAATATGTAAGGAGACAGTTTGCAGCTTTAGTATGTTGAAGTCATAGATCTGAAGGAACAACATATATCTGTTTACAAAGATCATTTTGGGCAACAAGGATGTATACTGTATATATACAGTTGCTAAAGAGCAAATAAATCTAAAATAACAGCAGCAGCTGATAGAAATTGAATAATTAGATCTTGTGTCATGAAGAATACCTAGCAGAACTGAGCAGTATTGTTTCATGGGGCAACACTGGCCCGGCGAAACCAATTACAAAACTGAGAGGCACTAAGATGGGGATGGAAAGTTCATGTCACTGGGTCAGCTGCATCTGTGATGTGGCCCTTCTAGCCAGTATGATTGAGGACAACTAAACATACGCACTAGGCTACTGCACAAGAGGGGATGCAGTAAGAACTAGAAGGTATTTTAGAAAAAAAAACCAAAACAAACCAGAGGAAAGGAACTGTGTACTTTTAAAAATGATTAGTTGATTGTTTGGCATTATTATTTTGTTACTTTTCTTCTCTTTCAAATAGAGCACTTTTTTATTGTCACTTCTCATTTTTGGAAAAAAAAAACAGTTTCTTGCATGCTCAGATCACATAAGTTTTATTTTCCAAAGTATCTGTGATGAGGACTTTAACCATGGTGCATTAGTGATGTCTAAGGCTTAAGACCATTGTAGCTGCCAATTAAATCCTGACAGAAAGAATACACCTGTGTGTTTGTCATCTGAACTGTGATCACCTTTTTTAAGGGTCTACATGAGCTGCAAAGCAGCAGATTTTATCTTAGCAGTGTGGAGAAAATGCTATAGTGTAATATTTAATAAATTATTTTAATGCATTTTTTGTTAAACATCTATTTAAAATTAAATAAAAATATGAAAAATGAAAAATAAATCCAAAAAAACATAAATTTATGGAGAATTTAAAATATTAAGTGATACATTAGATGCCAAAATTTCAGAGGTAACAGAGCAGAGATCAGTGTCTAAAAACTGTGTTCTCCAAGACAGTAAATTACATGATAACCAGAAAAAAATCAAAATATCTGATAAATATTAATAATTTTAAAATAATTTTTATAAATTAATTGAAATATTAAATGAACCTTTAACCTAACGAATTAAATGTGTTGTAATTTGTTTCCATTCAACTTCATAAGTCTATAATATCTTAACAATCAATGATTAAAGTTTTCACTGTACATTACACTTTTTTTTAAATTCAACTGATCATTGAAAACAATTCACACTGCCACATACCTTTAAAGGTGTCTGGTCTGTGAAAGAAAAGTTACTTGTAAATTGAAGAAATTACTGAAGATTAAAGTGGAATTACACCTGTCTTTCAAAGAGTTAAATGAATTCCTCTTACAAATTCAGTAGTGTGAATATTAATATTTTGTAGTTATGTAGTATTTTCTTTACTAGTTATAATTTCACAGCTTGGTACCTTGAAACAGTACAATTACCTTTGTTAAATTGAATATGAAAAATCAGCTATTAGCTATTTAAACTGTAATTTCTATAAAAAGTTCTTAAAACCTCAAATTATCAGAGAACTACTTTAAAATTCTGTATGTTTGCCACGGAATCATACACTTGACATGTGCTTTTTGCTTCATAATCCAGAAAAGCAATGTCTTGCTCTGAAAAGACCTCACTTTAAAATGAAATTACTTTCACTCCCTTCTGGTCCTGCTAACACTGCAATATAATTTTAGAACTTTAGTTCAACTGCTATACTGTTTATTGCATGAATTATTCTGGACTCCATCTAGCTGGTATGTCGCATAGTGGTTGCCCAAACAGTGTCACTTAAAGGAGGGGGAAAAAAAGTCACTGGTTATAGTTAAGTGATGGGCAACCTATCACTAGTTTTTGAGTAATGTTTGGGCACTTGATAGACACCTTGATATCACACTACCTCGTTAGTAAAAAACTAACACTAAATAGTAAAGAAATATTCTTGTAAATATACTAACAGAAGTTGTACTACAAAATAAGTACTTGTAATAATAAACAACTACTACAGCTAATTTGGAAAAAAAAATCACAAAACCCCCTCCCAACATCCTATCCTAGTTGGTTAAATGTGTTAGGGAAAAGAACTAAAGTCAAACTGCTTAGTCAGTAGTGAACAATCAAAAGGAAAGCACAGCTGCACACTGCTGGTTCCTTTTCAAATTAAAGTCTCCTAAGTGCTTCAAGTGCAGGTGTCTAGTCTTTTATGAATATAATTGGGAATTCTTACAGAAACATGTACATAAAGGTTAAGACAGCTGGTTTAACATCTATTAGTTAGAAATTATATCTGCAGCACCACTGCCTAGTGAACAGAAGTTTCTGTGACAGGCAAGAAGTACTATTCAGAACACAGGCCATTTAAAGAAAATATTGCGGGGGCAGGAGGGGGAGGATTTAAAAGTTTTAGGCAAGAAAATTATATAGATTTTTTGAATTTTCTCTGAAATGTCAATAATAATTTTGAAGAACAGTGCACAAATGATATGTGGACTAAAGTTTGTGGTGAATGGAAAAAGAATATACAGCTATATATGTATTCCCAAAACTATGCTTGTCCTTTGTTCTGTGGAGAATTACGTTCCTCTCAGTTCAGTGGATGAAAAATTGCATCCTTTCTTATCTTATAAATTATGTGGTATTCATAGCAGGCTGGAATGGGTAGGAAACAAAATTTTATGCACAAAGAATGCAGAAATGATACAACTTAAGGCAACAACTGCAAACATTTCTGCAGTTGTATGATCCCACGTGTTTTCAGGTTGCTTAAGCTGGATCTTTCAAAACACTAGGTATGAACTAGTTCTGCAGTACACAAAGCATTTAAATAAAAGTAAACATAACTTTAAGCAAATTTTACTATATCTCTACCCATCAATTATTTTGTCATTATTCTTTAAAAATGCGAAGATTAATACTAAAGATAACAGTTTAGGTCCAACAGGTCAGCAAAGTCAAGCTGTTGCCATGGTTCTGTGCAAATTCAAATGACAAGGTAACATTTTATTGTGTTTGCAAAATTTACTCTGTATCTATGGTAGTAGTTCTTTTCTTGTCTGAATTTAAAAAAACCCACATTGATTTTCTTTGTATTGTACAATAACTCTTTTAATGGGTTTCAGCTGAATGTATGGGGGACTAGAGAAATTATAAATCAAGTCTTGATATAAATAAGCTTGAGATACTTCACAAGAATTGTATCAAAGTTCTATTTGAGTTAATATTGATTTATCCTCCAATAAGGAGATGCTCCTGTTTGCTCTTTCCTTGGTTTAGTTGAGGCCTTTGCTATAAAATTAAAACCATGTAAAACCTGTGAAATAAACTTCTTTATTGTGGTAGAGAGTGGATCATACCTGTGAATCCAGGTAGACAGAAACACAGATAGCCTCCAAGCCTGTTGATGCAGCTTCCTCCATGCAAACAAGGCAAAGTTTCACACTCATTTACATCCATCTCACACAAAGACCCATAGTATCCAGGTGCACAGTTACAGATGAATCTTCAGAAAAGGGAAAATCAGGTAAGTCAACAGAAGTAACAGTGTGATCTATTCCAATATTTTGAAGCTTTATATATCTCCTGATGTCAAGTTAGTGTCCCTAACCCTCATCCATATTAAAATAATGAACAAACTTTTCTAATTTCCATTCTTCTGAAGCAAGCAGAGTGATTTACTCTTTGTTAAATTAGTAGAAAAAAATGGGCACAGTAATTTTAATTGAAGGTATAAGGAATGACTTAAGGACTAGTAGTCTTCTGGCCCAAGTCTTGTGGAGTGCTGTTGAAAAAACATATGGTACAAGTTTTTCTCTTTCTTTCATTTAACTTTTAGTAAACCTTTACATTTGAAAAAGTCACTGTTGGACGCTGAAAAAAGAGATGCATGTAGCAATCTAACTCAAGATCAATTTTCTTCTATTTCAGTCTTTTTCCAAATAAGTAAAATAATAATAAAATAAGTAAGAGACTTTTCCCCTTCTAATTTCCTTCCAGTTTGCATATGGACAGAAAACTGAGTCAGTAGGATTGGCCTGCTTTACTTTAACACCAAATCCTTGTCATATGCTTAAGGTCCCATCCAAATATCAAGGCAGTAAGCAGAATTAAAGTAATAAAATCAGGGAATCAGATTTCATTTAGTAGTCACTAGCCTGTTAACAAGATCCAGGCAAGTTCCATTGTTTTTGCAGGGTCTTGATAAGCATTCATTGATCTCCACTTCACACAGGGTCCCAGTATAGCCATGTTGGCAGGAGCATCTAACAAAAAGGATGTCAGTAGATTAATTTTTAGTTCATTCTAAAGAGTCCAGAAAAACACAGCAGATATTGAGGGGTATGAATTATGTGGTGCCAAAATCATGTTTGCTTTTTTTCGGGTCATTACAAAAAACTATATTTTAACAGGCTTCACAAGTACAGTGACTGTAGACCAGTAAATAAAACTTTCGTCATTATTAGCTGAAGGCCACAGGCTTTGTGCTAAATCCACTGTGCAAGGGTTTACATAGGACTTGCCTTGGACTGAGCTGGTTTTCACTTGTTTTGACACCTGCCCTGGAGCCAAGTAACTGATGCCTCCTGTGCTATAGCTTCAGGTCTGCAAATAGCACATATGGTGAGAGTGCAAGACACTGGGATGATCATGTGTCCCACACTTGAAGGATGGGATGCCATCCTCCAGAATTGGGCTCATGGGAATCTTGTGAGGTTTAGTAAGACCAAGTGCAAGGTGCTGCACCTGGCTTGGAGCAACCCCTGGTATCAGTATAGGCTGGGGGATAAACAGATCAAGAGCAGCCCTGCTGGCAAGGACTTGGGGGTCCTGGAGCATGAGAGACTGGACATGAGCCGGCAATATGTGCTTACAGTCCAGAAAGCCAATTGTATCCTGGGCTACATCAAAGGGCCAGCAGGTCAAGGGAGGTGATTCTGCCCTTCTACTCCAGTCTGGTGAGACCCCGCGTGGAGTGCTACATTCAACTCTGGGGTCCCCAGCACAGAAAGGACATCAGCCTGTTGGAATAAGTCCAGAGGAGGCCACCAAGAACCGTTAGAAGGATGGAGTATCCCTCCTACGAGGAAACTCTGAGAGTTGTGGTTGTTCAGCCTAGAAAAGAGAAGGCTTAGGGGTGACCTAATTGTGGTCTTCCAGTACCTGAAAGGACCTCACAAGAAAGGAGAGGGACTTTTTACAAGAGCATGTAGTGATAGGTCAAGGGGGAACGGATTCAAACTAAAAGAGAGTACATTTAGATTAGATATTAGGAGGAAGTTCTTTGCTGTGAGGGTGATGAGGCACTGGAACATGTTGCCCGGAAAAGTTGTGGATGTCCCATCCCTGGCAGTGTTCAAGGCCAGGCTAGGTGGAGCTCTGAGCAATCTGTTTTAGTGAAAGGTGTCCCTTCCAGTGGCAGAGTGTTTGGAACTAGATGATCTTTAAGGCCCCTTCCAACCCAAACCATTCTATGATTCTATGTGAGCTGGGGAAACTGGTAAACAGTGCAGAGGAAGTAAATTGTGACAAGAAAATACACAGAAAAGGCTCCAAGCAGACCTGAGACTGAAGATGAGAGAACCCCTACTGTAAAAATCACACTTCTCATGAAAAAGACTTCCTGATGCCACTGACTCACGGTAATACTGCCAGTTCTTCTTGAGGAAGATCTAAATCACTGATCACAAGATCCAGACATTGTGAGAGTAATCATAACAAAGGATACAAGAGCTATGTAATTGCAAGATTTCTTACATAACAACTACAACTAAATTGTTCATGAAGATTTTCTATTTATTTCAACTCAGATTATTTGCATTATTTTAACAGGACTAACAACAACAGTTTTCTGGATTTTATTAGATTCTTAAGATTTTAATTAACCCTACAATAGATTTTTGGGTTCACATGTATGGTGTACATGTGTGACTTTTTGCTCACAAGAAGATCTAGACTGTAATGTAGCTATCAAAGACATTGAAGGTCAACAGACATTAGACAGGCAAAGCACCAAAGCAATAGCTAGATGATAAACATCCATCTATCATACTGTATATCTGTCATTCGAATAATTTTCCTCACCTGTAGTGGTTGATCCCATCCACACAGAGACCTTCATTTTGGCACGGATGGGAGATGCACTCATCACTGTTAACTTCACAGTAAGTACCCTCAAATCCTGAAACATAGATCACATTAACTGTGAATGAATGAACTCTACTACATGATCTAAATATAAGGGTCACAGCTTCTCTTGGAGGTTTGGCTGTCTGAGTCTAGGAGCAACTCAGACAATGCAAGTGGCAGGCCTGAGAAACCTAAGCTGCACTTGAAGCCATTCAAGAAGGAGATGAGGGAAGTATCAGCAATGACTACCTCTTCTTTTTGGAGCATTCAAGCTGAGGCTCTTTGCCCTGGGTGTCTGACTGACCTGTGTTGTGGCCATGTGCATGCCTAGCCATGTAGCTGCTTATTTGAATGCTGACTTTGGTCTTCAGAGTAGCTTCCTGGCTTGACCTTGGATGTGTCCCATTCCCCGTAGCTTTGACTGGTGCTCTGGCATGCTGTGCTGATCCTAGATACAGCCATTGGGCCTGACCTGCTTGCCATATTCATATACTGTCAGAGAGCAAGGTCCCTGCTCTGGCAGCCAAGGATTCCTGGCTTACCTTTGCTCCTGGAGCAGTCACTGCTCGCTGACTCTAAAATCAGGGCAACAAGTGGAAGGAAATAATCCTAAAAGAATTTTCTCCAATTATTTTTGTCCTTAGTTTCAAATAATTTCCAGACAGTGTATGAAGTCTTAGGATACTTTAATGAACCAGAGAGAACAGATTTGGTATGAGCATCTGTTTAAATATACTGGGGAAATGTACCCCTTTTTAAAAGACTGAAAAGGCTTTCTTGGGGAGTGCAGAACAAAAGAAACTAAAAGCTTATATTAATTCAGTAATTAATATATTACAGAGCATAGTGGAAGTTAGAGAGACCACATTTATTCAAAGCAGTCAGTAGCTGAGAAAAAAAAAATTAAGTGGTTTTAATATTTAAATTAAGAAAAAATGTGATTAAGATCTTATCTGCACAGTACATTGCTTGCATAATACATTACATTTACCTGTGTAAATGTTCCAGAATATACACTAAAAAGAAATAAGTCATGTTTCAGTGATACATGAACACTATTTCTGCTCTTAGAATGCTATATCTTAAAACTTCCACCTAAATAAATGTTCTGCTAAATGCATGGTTGTGTTAAAATTCTATACATACAGTGACTAAACTATAGCTACTTAGTTGAATTTTGCACAAATTAAATATATATGTTTTCAATTGATGTAATAATGAAACCACTACAGTGAGTAAACTATTTGCACTGCAATGAGAATACACGACTCCTGATTGCATACTGACTAAAGAACATTTATGGTGTTCAACAAGCATTTTTGAACATCAGTTAGATGAAAAATTTAAACTAAGACAACTATAAAAAATAGTTACTAAAATTCAGTATATATTACTATATACTGAATTCAGTATACTGAAATTCAATATATATTACTATAAACATGATGAAGGTTTTATTGGATGTTTTGTTAAAGCAACAAGGAAAATTTGTTCCCTATACCTTTTTAGATACTCAAATAAGGATAATAATTGCTTTTATTGCTATATAATATATTTTTAGTTTTCAAAGTACTTAATGAAAGTGGGGAGATCATGAAAGACAATAGTTAGAATAGTATGGCTTATTTTTATCTAGAGAAAACCATTACTGGAAAAACAAATGTCTTAGTCAGAGTTGTAGGGAAAACTGTAGAAAGAAATCTCTGCTGGCACTCTGATATATGTTCTAAACGTGAGCCCACATCAAAGTAGTTGGTATTTTATTCTTAGCAAGATTATTTCTGTTTAACAGCTTTCTGGGCAAGACCTGACTGAAATGAGTTCTTAATATTTGCTGAAGGTCTCACAGCAGTGTGTGCTACAAAGGTGAAAAAATAAAGCCTGGAATATATCTCAGTTTAAACTAACCCTTCAATTACAGTCACTTATACTGCTATGATGTTATTCTTTTTTTCAGAAATGTCATGCTTCAGGAAATGAAGGGATACCCTCATTTATTTACTATTTGTATGATATTTCACAAAAAAAAACCCAAAACACAAACACCCAATGGTAAAAGAATTGCCATAATAAGGAAAAAATTATCTGTCCCAGTGTACTGCTTTGAAGTAGCTCCCTCAGCACAGGCAACCTTGTTGTATTTTGAATGTTTTAGTTTATTATTTGCAAATGACTCTGAATCAGAGTAAACAATACGAACATTTTTCTTATCTGTAGCATGTGAAATATGCATCTTAATGCTGCGATTTGAACCTTCATCTGTATCTGCCTATAGTTTAAGCAAAAAAGAAAAGAACTATAAACTAGCACTCCAGAGACCAAGTTCAGTACTAGACCTGGTCACTGACACACACACAAAATAATCAGTAGCTGTCCTTTTAAAACATGCCACTCCAGTTCCACTGGGTAAGAGCAGAAAAGATAGTAACGTTTCTCTAACTCTGGCTTAATTAAGAAATTGGAGGCCATAGTGAGAGACCAGGATCCACAAGGCCATTTGTAGTCAACTTCAGCATCTGTGATTTCTCATTTATTTGTAATGTTTGACATTTTTGAAATTAAGTTTCATTACAGAGTAGAAGGCTGTGCCAATGGGCAGGGGAAATGCAGTTTCACTGAAATTAGTACATTTAAAGAGAAAGCAAACCAGTGTAATACTATGAATAACTCAGAGATACTCCACAAAGTTTGCACACCCAGTAACCAAACAGAGCAGGTTATATTGCTGAAACTAGTACATATTCATTACATTTCTATTACATATTTATTACACTTCCTGAATACATGCTAATTATTTCTGTGGACTTATGTGGACATGGTTTTGGGTCTTCTGGTGAATCTTTTCTACTAAAGAGTGTCTCAAATATGTGGTCAAGTCATAAGGTACTTCTCCTATCATTCTTTGCTCTAACATGCAGTCCTTGTTCTCAAAACTAAGACATCTGCTAGTACTTATTAGTCTCTGATACAGATAAATGACGAAGCAATAGCTGGCAAAAGACACAATATCAAAATGCTACTGTACTGAAGTTAAAAGAATTTTCCCACATCTTTGCCCACTGCTGCATAGACTCCCTTTTAAAAGAAAATATCACTTATTTGGTAACAATCCTGGTAACAGGTTTGATGCTGTAAAGTGGTTTTTATTTGTTAAACATATTTTGCTGTATTTTTCCTGTCACATTAGAAAAACTGAAGGTGTAAACAGAATCTCATTGCCTTACTGGTATCTATATATTTTTTTTTTTAAATCAAAGGGATACACTACTTAGTTTGAAATACTTATTATTTTGTCGAAAATATATAGGCATTTTTGAGGAAGTGAAATGCACCTCAGAAATGTTAACACTTTTTATAGTAACAGAGAACATTTTCCAGACTGTCAGAAATTAACAGAGATGAAAAACAATTGAAAATCATTACAGTACTTTGTGTTAGAAAATCTACATTTATTTCTCTATATTTCTAATTGTTCAGGTGACATGAAAGTGACTTTAATGATATGAGGTCTAGAAATGTCTTAAATGCTGTTACTTTAAGATGGACATTCCTTCTGTTTCTCTGAAATATAGGAAATGAATCCTGCATGTCTTAACTCTCTCTGTGAGATTTTTGGGAGCTGCAAAGTGAAAGAATATACAGAGTATAGAAGCTAAATATCTGTTGTCATATTTGGTATGACCAGTCTTCACGAGCGAAGATTTGGGAAAGGTCTTTACCCTTCGAACCTGCGCAATGGATTTTTTTTTTTTTAGGTGAGACACAGTGTACGCTGAACTGAGCCCACCCTTTAATCCTAAGGTTCATCTGCCGGGGCCGAGCGAGCTTGGACAGTGGCAGCGAGGTCCTCAGGACATAGGTTTGTTTAGAGTGACCTTCTCTTAGATGGATTGCCTTACAGGGCTGACGAGCTCCATCTGCCCAGGGGACTTTTACCCTGACCGGGAATCGAACCCGGGCCACAGCGGTGAGAGTGCTGCATCCTAACCACTAGACCACCAGGGGACCCCCTGTCATATTTATGATCATTTTTATCTCTTTTTTCCATTGCAGAGAAATACTACAGAATTGACCTCTGCAGGTAACATAGAGGACTAACAGGATCCTAAAAGGATTCTTTCGCTATAAGATCTCTACTATTTTATTCATCAACACAGTATAAAGGATTATATTTATATTTGTCTCCTTACCATGAACCATTTATGAACCAATGTTTGCAAGCAGCAGAGATATCACAGCCGCCCCATAATCATTAGTTCAGGTACTTGGGTTATTCAGCATGACAAAGGCAGGTACATATATCAAAATCAAAAGTGTGTAAAATATTAGGCTCTGTAAAAAGGCTATTTCTATCTGTGAATTATGTATGTGTGTGCCTGAAAAAGAAACTGGCATAGAGGGGCTCAGGAATCTGACAATGGTAATCTGAATTTGTATAATTTCTGTTCTTCAGCATCCACTTATTATTTCTGCTTGGTATTATAAAGTTTGTGCATTATTATGATTTTCACTTAGCCTTGTTTCAGACATGGACTTAAAGATATTTTGCCTCAGTTCAAACTTCTAGCTCTAACATCCTATAGACCAAATAAAAATAGTCACTAGCATGCTAGAACAAAGGATATAAAAAAACAAGGTCTCATGGGACAGAGTTATTGACAGTAGTCTGATAAGAGGTTAAAAAGTCCTGGAAAGAACTTTTTAAGAACAAGGACTTCAGAAATTACCCTGAAGCATCAATAGAGTATTGCTTTTAGAAGGACTACTTGGAAGATAAAGAAAAAATAAGGTGGCTAATGCCAGTACAAGCCGTAGCTATTGTTTCTCCTTAGACATAATACAGTGCTCTTCCTAGATATCTTTAACAAATTTTCCTGGAACAAGACACATAATTTCCCTACACCCTAAAACTGGTGGTTGTAACCTTGAGACTCCTGCAATTCCTCTTGCATAAACCAGGTTTTTTCAAGTTCTCAACTTTTAGCCTTATATCTTTAAAGCTGCAATGAGCACAAATAAGATGACAAAGCTTTTGAGTACTTATGTGCTGTAATGACGTAAGTTGCTGCTCTCTGTTCTTTTTACATCTCTTTAAAACTGTGCTTCCCAGAACTGTGTAGATTAAAAAAAAAATCCCTACAGCAATAATAATCCAGCAACAGGTAACTGCTAAAAAATTCAGCCTGTCTACCATTTGACAGAATTGTCCTAAGCTGCCTAAATAGTCAGCAGAGTGACATAAATATTTCCATAGCATTAGCCATTTGACTCTGTATGTCTGCTTTTGAGTGAAATGCATAACCTCAGAAAATGACAGCACCTTAATGTAATACTGTGGACATCTATATCTGGTCAAATTAATCCAGGTATTTCTAGTGTATTTGTTTCAAAAATACATACAGTATTTAAATGATCTAATTTCTCATCTGATTATCATAACTCATTAAAATGTTACTGAGTTAACACAGAAGCTGATCAAATAATCCATATTTTTGAAAACAGTACATAAAGCTTTGATATGAACACTCTCTCTATAAGTATGCAATGTATAATGTATAGTGTTTCCTGATAATTTTCCATCACAACCTAACAGGTAAGAAGAAAATTGCTTCCACTGTAATAAGGAGGCTGCATAAACATAATGAGTTTATCCTATCCATGTTACCTGGACTAATGAAGCAAGATCTACGTCTAATTTTAGTGAGAGATTCATTTCTACCTTTTAAGAAACAGAAATTTCAAGAACTGTCTTAATTAACAACCTTGCCTTTCACTTCCTGTTTTTGTGTCAGCAACAACTATCTGCTGTTGCTACTAATCTTGCCTTGCTTTAGCTCCTAGATATATCTACTCAATTCTCATAGAAGAATAAATCACTCTTATAAAACTCTCTTATTAGAAAACACTAGATATTTTCTGGCCCATAGTTTATGGTTGCAAATTATTTCTTTATCTTGTTATTCTCTACAATATTTATGTGCTCGTAATTCCCCACGTTTCACACTTTGTGAAAATTGTTACCTTTTATGTCCCACTTCATCATTAATTAAGGTTTTTTTTCAACAGTCCTAGCCAGAGAGCTGATCTTGCACTGTGTAGTTGTATGTCCTCTTATAGTTTTTCCTCATTCTGAATATATCTTTTTCAGTAATTTTTTTGGTGTGGAACAAAATTGTTCTCAGAATGCTGAACTATTTTTACCGAACTGCCCTGTCTTTCCTTTGTATTGTCTTTATAAAACTAACACTTTTGTTCTTGACATTATCTAGAAAAGCATGGGCTAATGCCCATACTCTATTTCCAATCTAGTTCACTTATATATATATTTGGATTTTTTGCATGTAGACTTTTTTGGGAATTTATGAATAGGCTCAACTACAAATATTTCATTATTTAAATTCTATAGTTTTGCTCACATTTCCTACCTTGTTCTTCTGTTACATTAAATTTCCATTTCTATTATTAAGATTAATTCCAAGAATGGAATTCCTTAAGAACAGAAAAGCATGTTGATAAATTAAGCAATAAAATTCCACTATTTGCCCTAAGTTTTCCATTTCTTCTCTGTATTGTTTGCATTTAGTATGTACAGTGCTGGTTACATGCATAACAGCTCAAAACCCTATGTCCTTCCAATTGCCTTGATCAAACCCTTGCTTATCTATTTCTGGCAAAGTACATAAGAAGAGATGTTTTCTGTACACATTTTCAGAAACTTGCTCTATTGCAGTGATTCTTAAACTTTTGCAATAACTGCCTCCCCTACAACATTCTTGCAACCATCAATATAACACCATACAATTGTAGAGATCGTAATGTTTTAAACTGTTAAATTTGCTTGTGTGGACAATTTAACTTAAAGTTATGGTCTAACACTGTTCCAGAATCTATGATATGAGATCTCAGTTTGTTACACAAATGTTATCATCTATCTCCTTGCAGGAAGAAACCCTCTATATCTAGGGCAGACAGCTCAAGTGGAAGTTTTACACTAATGCTATTTATCGAATTCTAGAAGTCTTTAGAGCAAAAAGAGACAACTGTAGTTCCCTAACATACATACAAGAACAAAGATGCAGAGTTTTACTTTATACTACAACTAATGATGGCTTTGTTATCTTCCTACCAATTTTCTGTGGTAATTCTGTCCTAGCCTAATATCCTTCATACTCTTTTTTTTTGGCTGATTCCAACTGGTTGAGGTTCAATAAGGCCAAGTGCCAGGTCCTGCACTTTGGCCACAACAACCCCATGCAGCACTACAGGCTGGGGACAAAGTGGCTAGAGAGTAGCCAGGCAGAAAGGGACCTGGGAGTTTGGACTGAGAGGAAGCTGAATGTCAGCCAGCAGTGTGCCCGGGTGGCCAAGAAGGCCAATGGCATCCTGGCCTGGATCAGGAACAGTGTGGCCAACAGGACCAGGCAAGTGATTCTTCCCCTGTACTCAGTGCTGGTGAGGCCACACCTGGAGTACTGTGTCCAGTTCTGGGCCCCTCAGTCCAGGAAGGATATTGAGGTGCTGGAGCAGGTCAAGACAAGAGCAACAAGGCTGGTGAAGGGATGTGAACACAAGTCCTGTGAGGAGAGGTTGAGGGAGCTGGGGTTGTTTAGCCTGGAGAAGAGTAGCTCAGGGGAGACCCCATCACTCTCTACAACACCCTGAAAGGAAGTTGTAGCCAGGTGGGCATCAGTCTCTTCTCCCAGGCAGCTCTTAGTAAGATAAGAGGGCATGGTCTTAAGCTGTGTCAGGGGAGGTTTAGGTTAGATATTAGGAAGAAATTCTTTACAGGGAAGTGATGGATTCTCCGTCCCTGGAGGTTTTTAAGATGAGACTGGATGTGGTACTTAGTGCCGTGGTCTGGTAACCAAAGTGCTGTTGGATCAAAGATTGGATTTGATGATCTCAGAGGTCCTTTCCAACCCAGCTAATTCTATGATTCTGCCCAATTTACATTCTATCGGCTTTTGTCTTCTCTGACCTAGCCCAGCTCCCTTTAATCAGGAGATAGTCTCTTTTCCTTCTAAATAGGTGCCACTGTCAATAGCATGACTTATGGTCCTCTTGTGCCCATCTCAGATATGGTGTTCTATAGATGATCGTTAGAATTTGGTAAGTGCAGCTACATTTTGTGAATCCTGCTAAGCCAGATTCATACTTTCTAATGACTGAACTGTTAACTACTGGCAAACAGTTTAATCCACATACCATTTGCCACTAAATTGGGTGTCTTGGAGTAATCTAGCTATGTCAATGTGATTGCCCTTTGTATCAGATCTATAATCCTAACAAGTTTATCGGGAGAAAAAGGGAGGCACATGGCAGACAAATATAGATTAATTTAGAAAAGAAGACAACTGAAGAATTAGATTTCATCAAACTCCTTTCAATTAAAATTCTTTATTTTACTATCTCTCTTTTTATGCTGAGTCCTGAATAAATGGTTGCATTTTTCCTAGCATGAATGATTAACTCACTTCATGAATTATGCCTTTAATCCCTTTTCAATGATGAATTTTCCCCTTTCCAAGATTTGTTAGCAATGCATGTTACTGATTCACATAACTTCCCTGCTACTTCCCTGAATATTTCCTAGCTACAAGCTTCAAGATTCTTGAAGATTCCATCAAAGCTCTCCAAGAATTCTGACAGCAAGCTTTTTTGATTCTTCCGCAACTGCACAAAAATGTTTGGAAAACATGACTTTTCTGAGGAATGTTAAAAAAAACTTGAACTACATGTCTCTCTACAGATCATTTCTGAAAAAGGTTTCAAAAATCAATACATTGTGTCAAAAGCTGTTTTTAAAAAGCAGCTTTTCTTAAAGCTGCTTCAATAAGCAACTTGCATACCTCCCCAGTGACTTCTTTTTTTAACTCAGCAGCTTGTGGTAGCCTGTACCTTAATGGTAAAAAACCCCAAGATATTACATACTCCTGATTCTTATGTATTATGTCCATATCTTTGTAGCTCAATAAATGACATGTAACACTCCAATTAATGTATGTGGTATCCTCAGTACCTAAGACACCCCTACCTCTATAGGCATGACAATGATGACTTCAAAATCCTTCCTAAATGCTAAATTTCCAAATTTTCACTAGTTAATGTGCTCCACAATTCCTACGCAGAATCACAGTGATGTTCTGCACAGTTAAACTGTTACTCCGTTCCATCTTAGAAGTTCTTGCATATCGATGGAGAGATTGTGTCTTTTAAGCAATGGCCCAGGAAAGCTGTCAGCAACTGTTGTGATTTTGCTTGTTATGCATAGAGAGAGCAATCCGCTGTATCCATTAGGCAAAGAAAGATTACTTTCCTGATGTGCCAGGCCTTCCTGACAGCTCAGGAGGAAAAGAAACCATTTCCAACTTGCTCCAATTTTTGTACTTTTAACAATTTGCATATATTTTGTCTACTTTTGCCTGTCTGTTTTGTCAATTTATTTTGTCAGCTCTACTGGCCAGGTGTATGTCTATCTCTATGCCATTGTAACAATTGACTCAGAAATAGTAATTCTGAGTCCTGAACCTAAACCACCATAGATTTAATAAGTATTGTAATATAAGAAATTAATAGTAGGCAAATTGACAGCTATCTTACCAGTCTTTTAACACAACAGATAGACCTGATGTAATTCTTGGTGGGTTTACGTGCTTTGAAAAGTATATTTTGCTACTTAAACTGAAGATAGCGATAAATTCAATACATATTTGCAACTTTTCTGCAGCACAACAGACAATGGAAGAGATTAACCATACCAGTCCTTACCTGTTTTGCAAATGCACATTGGATTTCCATCCACTTGTGCCAAACAGGTTGAATTGTTTATACATGGATTGTAAGGCAGCTCACAAGGACTGAAGCGCTGGTGGCAGAAATTGCCAGTATAAAATGGAGGACAAATGCATACAAACTGCCCCGGCTTCACAGACTCATAGCAGGTGGCTCCATTCAAGCATGGTTCAGATTCACATTCATTTATATCTTCACTACAGTCTGGTCCTGTCCACCCTGTTGTACATATGCATCTGGATGGAGGGAAAAAAAAAAGTGTTGACATGGTGGCTGAATGAAAATCAACAACTTAGCCCAATTGGTTCCAACTATTTCTATTTAAAAAAGAAACAAAACTAGAAACAAAATCAATTATATTTTTCATCTTTTCATAGCTTTTCTTTTCCTGGCAATTGTATCAGATTGCACTATGAATAAAAGTTATATTCAGCTTCTTCTCCCACCATTTATTCGAACAAAAGCAAAAAGACTTATTCTAGGTCACAGTATGACTCGGAGAATCATCTGGTTTAGCGGATACTGACAAAATCATCTCTGGGTCTTCTTTAAGCTGGAGCAACAGAACAAATTATCAAACATGAAATGGAAATTTCCTTAAGATTGAGGATTAGAAGGACATCTTTTTATATGTGTGAAACTAGTAGGTACTTCAGTGTTTGGGATGAAATGCACCACGCAGCATATTCAGTACACTCTAAGAAAGAGGGTAGGAGGTCAAAAGCATTATGAAGTATCCTATTTTCATTGTGTTCTTTCTCTTTTTGGTATTCTCTTGTGAAGATCTGTTAGTGATAAAACAGAAGAGAAAAACGACCGAAATCTAAATTACATCTGCTTGTAAAGAAGCTATCTTCATGACTTAGATATCTATTTTTATTCACAACATGAATATGATAATTTTCTATAAATTAAAATATAATAATTTGCTAATAATTTCAAAGTTTGCAGAGCAAAATTTTTAGTTTGCTGCAATAGAAGAAGGTTCGTTATACTTCAAAAGTCATGTATTCCTGTTACTTTCACTGAAGATAAAAAGGAAATCAACATATATTTGCAACTCATTTTCAGGACAAGAGACAATATGAAAGATGAACTATACCAGCTTTTATCTACTTTGATCAATATTGATTTCAGGCATTAAAACATTCAAATATATCTTCATAGTTCTAATTTGATAAAAGGAATTGTTCTTAAATAATAAACAGGTCATTTAATGGAGAATCAGTAATGTAATTCTGTTCTGTAAGGCACAGGTATTGCTTGCCAAACAAAAGGCAAATTTCACCCTTTAAAACACTTCATTTACAGTGTTTTCTTTGGAATTTTTAATGTTCTATGTTATTGATTTTTGGGGTATAATTTCCAAGTCTCATGAAATGAAAAGGATATAATGAAGCAACTTTATCATTTGAAAGGCCTGAGTATTTTATCAATAAGGATTCAAAAATCAGGTTACTGTATGTTTCTCATGGGAAGAGAGCTGTCAAAAGGCATTCAGGCAATCTTAAAATAACTCTGACAAAAATCACATTTTAGGACTCATTTATCAGTTATAACATCCAAAGTATACTTTTGGAAATATGATTACAAGTAAATATGCTTTGTTATTCTATGCTTGTACACAAAAATCATACCTGCTTTTGTTATACATGACAGAATCAATCTAGTATCTACAGGCAACGCCCACTAATACTGCACCCACAACTCAACACTTTGTTTAATTTTCTCCTGATTAGTCAACACATAAAAGTATGAGCCTCTTACAAATTAAGTATCTCCAAATGTCTGAAACTGGACATAGTAGAACACTCTGTCCCAACAGATCAGAACATAGATGTTGTTTGTTTTATGGAAGCTCATTTTTTTCTTGACTTCATTTATAAAGTTCTGAATAAATAACTATCAATGAACTACTACAAAGTGTCTATACTCCATTTTTAACTTGGAGAGCCTTTCACTTCATATTAGGAGAACATGGTTCAATTCTTAACTGGTCTGACTTCAGGGACATAACTGAGGTACAGAGGAGAGCACATTAAACATGTTTCATTCCCTTCTTCCTAATGAGTTTCATAACTGCCTTTGAGTTATCAAAACTATTCTGTATGGCCACAGGGAACATTAGGTCACTGAAACACAGCAGTTTTTTACTCTACACAACTAGCCAGTCCTACCCTGGCTTCATGCCACCTGCCAACTGAGATGTAACAGTCAATATTAATGCAAAGAAGACAATCACAGAGCTTTTGTACTTGTTTCTATACTATCAAAAAAGTTGCTGGTGACATCATTAGAAGTGAAAAAATATATAGTAGTGTCTATCCTGAGGCCCAGTTTTAAGAATAGAGACAAAATCTTGTCTTAATGAGAACTACTATTTAAATAAGGTAAGGAAGTGTTATGATTATTAAAGGCAGATTATTAATTAAGCTACTATAGCTGGTATTCTTGGACACCATGTGATCAAAAGGCAAAACCCCAAATAGTCTTTTTCAAAATGACTATTTTTTTTCCACTGTGTTAGAAAAATCAAGATGATTTCTAGGATTCTCAGGGGAAAAAGAAAAAAAAAAAGCTAATATATGCTTTTAAGAGACCATATAAAGATAAGATAGTCAATGCTGAACTTCTTTGTGTTGTTTTACCAACATAAACATTTTTTTTCAATAACCAAATCCAAATATTCCCATTGATATTTCAAAACCAAATAATGCATGGCTCTTTTCTGTAAACTATTCATTTTAACAATATAAGTCACATATAGCGCTTTAACTGTGAAATGCATAGAACTTCTTTAATACATACAGATCAGCTTCCATAAGAACTGTTGACTTTCCATACAGCTCCCCACAAATTTAAGAGCTTTCTGTACAGTTACAAACCAAAGGAGAGGGTAATGAAAATAGACAGTATAAATTATATTCACGGTTTTGTATTTTACTACCTGTTTAAACATTAGAGTCAAAGTTGAAAATTGCAAGCTATAATCATGAACGGCATCCAAAAAACTAATATTAAAGTTCTTCTATCTCTATATGATGCGTTAAATATTAAATTCTTTGGTTCTTACCTGCTTTAAAACTCCCTTTTTACTTCTCACATTCCAGTGAAATATACAGGTATCAGTTGCTGTATATCCTACCTTAAAAGTTTTAAGGAATTAAATAAGAGGAAAGAATCTTAAGATTTCCTCAATGGTTGATTTTGGATAAAAGTTTCTGAGGTTCATCTAGACCCCCCTGCTCAAAAAAGGTTCAACTAGATTTTTCTCATGTCTCAGTCCAGTTTCATTCTGAGTATCTCCAAAGATGGAAACTCCACAACCACTCTGGGCACACCTGTTCTACCACCTGACCACCCTCACATTAAAAGGGAGCAGTATCTTATCTTAAAATATTTCATATAGTTTAGCTTTTATCCATTACATCTTGTCCTGTCACTGGATACCCCGAAGAAGAGTCTGCCTCCACCTTTTTTCACTCCCTTCTATCAATTATTTACACACATTGGGAAGAGCTTCCCTGAGCCAAAACCATTTTTTCAACATGCTAATCAGAAAAGCAGTCTACTTTGAATCTTGAGAGTTCTAAAGTGGTTGTCTATCAATTAGAAAATTATATTGGTGGGCTTATTCCAACCTAGTTTAGCTAGAAGCTCCGGAAAAATGCCAAGGCGTGACAAAAGCAGCAATGCAGATGAATACACCAGAGCAGAATAAATTTTAGAAGGAGGCATTCTTTTTGCTTTCAGACATCTTACACCAGAAAAATAGAAGAAACCAGTCTTTTCAGTTCTCTGTATTTCATAAAAAAATTTTCGGATAACATACAGATGTTTTTGCAGAAAAAATTGCAATATTTGAGATGCAGTAGAACTGCTTTTTCCTTAGTGGTTCAGTCAAAGAAAGAGGAATCCTAAACTGAATTCTCAGGTACAGCATGTACATCATTCACCCACCTCCTTATTTCACAGGCTCTTGATGAGAAACAGTAAGACATTCAATGACGTTTAGGTCAGCCTGTTGGACATACAACACAGGGAACAACGGTCCATTCTATAGTAAGGATTTATGTTGTCTTGTTCATTCAATCAAATCAACTAACAGCCTGAGAAACCACAGTGCTCAGTGACAAGTTTATTCCTTGTAAGCTACAGGCTATTGGACCATTTGAAGTAGTGAAATGAAAGCTTGCTTTCAATATATACAGAGATTGGAATTTAGAGCACAAACACACACCACAAAGCTCCAAGGACATATACTTCCAGTTCCCACAAAGGCTTCAAATGCTCATTTTTCTCTCTCTTCTTTCCTCCTACAAATATATTTTTTGCTTTTATACGTGGAACTCTTAATGTGTTTTTTGTTTCACAAACATGTTCTGCCAGACTCTACCTGCAAAAGCAATTATGAGTTTACATCTGATGCTATTAGATCTCTGATGTCATATGTCAGTCCTGGATGGTCTCCTTATATTTTCACCTATGTCTCTCCTCCTCTCCCCTGAATTTCTCTAAGCCTCCCTTTACTATCACTTCAAATATTCCTTTCCTACTTTATTCTTAGAGGTCTCTTATTTGCAGCCAATCAAATATGACACAGATTAACTAATTAGAGAGGTCATTATTGGTGGCAGCCTGGGCTGCAATGCTTATGCAATCATGCTTATGCAATCAAGTGCTTATGCCCTGATGGAATTAACAATCTTGAGGGATATGGGCCACCTGATGAGTAGTCAGGACCTTGAATTTTAGGAGAGAAAACTTTCATCTGATTGGCAGATTAGATTAGACTTTAGACCCAGTGGCAGATGAGATCCCCTAGGAAACTGCCTTCGGGAATAAGGGATCTAAACAAAGCTGGCAGCTCTTTAAGGACGTTTGTTTTAGAGTGCAGGAGCTCTTGATTTCCCCATGTAAGAAATCAGGCAAAGAAGGCAGGAGACCAGCATGGTAAGTACCCCCTAGGTAAACCGAAAGGTAAGAAGCAAATGCACAGCCAAAGAACAAGGGACATTTATCCTGGGAATAATATAGGATGCTGTCTGGATATGTAGGGGAGGGATTAGGAAAGCTAAGGCATATTTGGGGCTGAATTTGGCAAGAGATGGAAATAATAATAAGAAGGATTTTACATGTATGCTGGCTAAAAAAGTAAGAGTAAAGAAAATATACCTCTGAAATAAATAAGACAGGAGAACTGGTGACAACCTACGCAGAGAAGACTGAGGTATTCAACAATTTTTTTGCCTCAGTTTTCAATGTTTATGTCTCTTCACATATCTCTGAATCTCATGTCAGGGTCTGGGGGAATGAAGTCTTTCCAATCCTACGAGAAGGTCAGGTTTGAAATCACCTGAGGAACATAAACATACCTAAGTCCATGGGACTCAGTGGGATGCCTGAGGGAATTGGCTAATGTAGCTTTTTAGCCAATCTCTATGACAGCTGAAAGATGATAGCAGACAGGCAAAGTCCCCATTGATTGGAAAAAGGAAAGAGTCATGCACATTTTAAAAAAGAGTAGAAAAAAGAACTCTGGGAGCTACTGACCAGTCAGCCTCACCTCTCTGCGAGGAAGACCATAGAACAGATCCTCTTGCAAGGTATTTCAAAACATATGGAAGACAGAGAGGCGATTAGAGACAGACAACATGGCTTTACCACAGGCAAATCATGCCTGACTAACCCAGTGGCCCTCTACAGTGGAGTGACTGTATCAGTGAACAAGCAAAGAGCTACAAATATCTGCCTTGAATTCTGTAAGGCCTTTGACACAGTTCCACACAATACTCTTGCTTCTAAATTAGAAAGACAAAGGCTTGATGACTAGACTCTTAGATAAATAAGGAACTGGCTGGATGGCTGTGTCCAAAGATTTAGTTTCAAGGGCTCAATGCCCAAATACAGATCTGTAACAAGCAGTGTCCCTCAGGGGTCTATATGGAGACCAATACTATTCAGTATCTTCTTTAGTGACATAGACAGTGGGATCAAGTGAGCACTCAACAAATGTGCAGATGATTCCAAGCTGAGTGGTTCAATTGATTTACTGAAGGGAAAGGGTGCCATGCAGAGGGACCTTGACATGCTAGAGAAGTGGGCCCATGAGAACCTCATGAAATTCAACAAGGTCATCTACAAGGTCTTACTCCTGGGTCAGCACAATCACCAGCATCAATATAAACTGGATGATGAATGGATTGAGGGAAGCCCTATGGAAAAGAACTTGGACATACTGGTGTATGGAAAATTGAGCCAGAAACGTGGCTCAAATGTGGCCCAAATTCTGGGCTTGGAGCCCAGAATGCCAACTGTATCCTGGGCTACATAAAAAGTAGCAAGATCGAGGGAGGTGATTCTGCCCCTCTACAGTGCTCTTTTGAGACTCTTCCTAGAGTACTCCACTCAACTCTGGGGTCCCCAGCGTAAGATAGACATGGACCTGTCAGAGCAAGTTCAGAGGATGGTCACAAAAATGCTTGTAGGCTGAGAGAGTGGGGTCGTTCAGCCTAGAGAAGAGAAGGCTCTGAAGAGACTTAAATGGGCTTTTCAATAATTGAAGGGAGCTTACACAAAAGATGGAGAGACCTTTTAGCAGGGTCTGTAGTGACAGGACAACAGAACAGTTTTAAACTGAGTGTGTAGATTCAGGACATAAGAAAAACATTTTTTTATAATGAGGGTGGTAAGACTCTGGAACAGGTTGGCCTGAGAAGTTGTGGATGCCCCATTCCTGGAAGTGTTCCAAAGTCAGGTTGAACAGGGCTTTGAGCAACTTGATAAAGTGAAAGATCTCCCTGCCCCATGGCAGGTGGGTTGGATTAGGTGATTTTTTTAATGGTCCCTTCCAAAGAAAACCATTCTATGATTCTGTGATTCTATGACTTTTGCCATTGCTTGTATAAGGCCCCCAGCTGTGTCCTGACCCGACAGCTCACCCTGAGTTGTGTGTCACTGGTTTAACCCCTGTGCTGAGGCCCAGTAACAGATGCATCCCCTGCTCCAGCTTCAGCTCTTAGAATAATCCCTCTTGGAAGAGGTGACACCTCTGTTCCGTGCCTGCTGTCAAACAATAGCCCTTTCTGTTGGGAGGTCTGGTGGCCACAGCCAGGCTACAGAATAAGAGAAGTGGGCAGTGATAGGGAAGTGCCTAAGACTGCGGATGAAACTAGTTGCTAAATCTGTTCTGCATCACAAAAGTAATGTTAGTTTTTATTCCGCTCTTTTTTTATGCTCTTTAATTGGCACACATATAATAATCTTTATGAACAATAGAAATGGGGTAGAATTTTTAAATGATTGAGGCAAAGTCATAAAGGATAATGGCAAAGACTAAAATTCCTATTTCTTTTATTGCTGTAGTTAAGAAGGCAGGAACAATTAACTCCTGAAATAAAAATGCTGTGTTATAAACTTGCTTACTCATTGCCCTTTTCTAGGTATGCCAGAAAACTTTTGGTTAACATGAATAACAGGAAAATCTTTTCCACACCAGTGCTTTCTAATTCAAGCTCCTGAAATGAATCATACAGTTCAGCGCAGGTGTACAACCAATCCCCAAGGTCTGCCTGACTGTAGTATGGAGTTCTGGGCACTGTGAAAGTACTGTAGTATCCCATTGAAGGGGACCATAATGTTTTTTTTTAAGAATGGCATGTCTTGTTGCCTGAGAAACTCCTAAGTTACTAAGTTATAACTCTTAAGTTAAAATTAAAATCTTAATTAACTCAAATATATATATATTTCACTGTAGTGTAGATAAAGTCCATCAATGATGGCATGTCAGGAGGGCAGGTATAAGCCTTTCAGCTTTGCTTTTGAGGAATACTGACATCTTTCATTATTACAGTTCATTGTGGTGAGGTTCTAAATGACTGGAAGCTGGTGAACATTGTTGATTTTCAAGAAGGGCAAGATGAAGGACGTCAGAAACTACAGGCCTGTCATTCTCACTACCTGGTAAAGTTATGGAGAAGATTATTCTGGAAGTATTGAAAAACACCTCAAAACCAACGTGGTCATTGGTCACAGCCAGCACAGCTTCAGGAGAGGAAAGTTCTGCTTATCAAACCTGATTTCCTTTGATGGCAAGGTAACCTCTACTTGATCAAGGGAAGCCAGTTGTAATCTTTTTGGATTTCAGTAAAGCTCTCAATACTGTCTCTCACCGGATCGTTCTGGACAAAATGTTCAGCACAGGGTTGGATAAACACATCATGTTGTAGGTGAACAATTGGCTCATGGGCCGAGCACAAAGAGTAATACTAGATGAGGTAGCATCAGACTGGCAACCTGTCACTAGTGGGGTTCCACAGGGCTCCATCTTAGGCCCTGTGCTCTTCAACATCTTCATAAATGACTTGGAAGCAGGACTGGAAGGGATACTAAGCAAGTTTGCAGATGATACTAAACTGGGAGGAGCTGTTGACTCCCTTGAAAGCAGAGAGGCCCTGCAGAGAGATCTCAGCAAATTATAGGACTGGGCAATCACCAATCATATGAAGTTCTAAAGCAAAAGTGGTGGATTCTGCACCTGGGATGGAACAGCCCTGGATGTTTTTACAGTCTGGGGAATGAGATGCTGGAAAGCAGTGCCACAGAAAGGGACCTGGGGGTTCTGGTTGACGGTAAGTTGAATCTGAGTCAGCAGTGCCCTGACAGCCAGCAGGGCCAACCACGTGCTGGGGGGCATCAGGCAAAGCATTGCCAGCCGGTCAAGGGAGGGGATTGTCCTGCTCTGCTCTGCAGTGACGTGGCCTCACCTTGAATATGGTGTGCAGTTTTGGGCACCACAATAAAAGATATTCAGTTGTTAGATAGTGTCCAAAGGAGGGCAACGAAGATAGTGAAGGGCCTTGAGGGGAAGCCGTATGAGGAGCAGCTGAGGTCACTTGGTTTGTTCAGCCTGGAGAAGAGGAGTCTGATGGGAGACCTCATTGCAGTGTACAACTTCCTTGTGAGGGGAAGAGAAGGGCAGGCACTGATTTTTTCTCTCTAGTGACCTGAGGGAATGGTCTGAAGTTGTGTCAATGGAGGTTTAAGTTCTTCATCCAGAGTGTGGTTGGGCACTGGAACAGGCTCCCCAGGGAAGTGGTCAAAGCACCAAGCCTGACAGAGTTCAAGAAGTGTTTGGAGAATACTCTCTTCCTCATAGTGTGATTCTTGGGGATGGTCCTGTGCAGGGCTAAAGATTGGACTTGAATGATCCTTGTGGGTCCCTTCCAACTCAACATATTCTGTGATTCTGTGGCTTGACAGACTTATAGTTCCTTTCCAACCTAAATGATTTTTGGACTACGATATCATCCTTCATTATTACAATTACTACAAGAGTCATCACCAATTTTTTGTAAATTGAGTTGCGATCTGAACACAGAGACTGAACTATCCTCTCATATGCTCAGTTTGGAGTAAGAAAGAGCTATTAAACTGCCGCAGTTTTGGTTAGTCAACAAGGAAGTTCAGTTCCTTGGGCTGTCGATCTGTCAATAGGAAGTTTCATTAGCAGTGAAATAAATAACAGCTTGGTTTGATTTTGATATCAGGGTTTAGAGATGTAACAGAACTGGTAGTGCTTGCAACAAAATATACCATAGAAAATTACTGTATAGCCAAGCCAAGC
Source organism: Lepidothrix coronata (assembly GCF_001604755.1). Taxonomy (NCBI): domain Eukaryota; kingdom Metazoa; phylum Chordata; class Aves; order Passeriformes; family Pipridae; genus Lepidothrix; species Lepidothrix coronata. The sequence continues at coordinate 863,562 of NW_016690184.1, forward strand.
AATTTAAAGAAACCAGCCAAGCAGAGTAAATAAACAATAAAGAAAGGAACTTGTATTTACAGAAGGAGCCAAGCAAGAAACAGGGAGTTGTTGTATAACCAGTTGCATTGTCCTAGAAGAGTTCACAAAGTGGTCACCTAGAACTTTGAGGGCCTGAATACAAATGACCACCAGAGATCCTTGGTAAAGCCCCTCAGAGACCTTATACGGATATGTATATATGCTAATTAGTGCTGGGAAATACCATGAATATGTAACAGGATTGTGAGAAACAAAAATGAATAATCATGTAATGTGGACATATAAGTTTTAAGTAAGATACCTTGGTATGAACTTTGGCAAACTGATTCCCAGCGCATCCAACACACTGTAGTAAAAGAATGTCTGCCTCCATAAACTCACAAATTGAGTCTTAGAAGTTTCTTTAAGAGCCGAATTTTAGGCAACAATTTCAGTTATGAAGTTCAGGGCATAAAAAGATTAAACGAAGGAAGAAATAGCTAAGAAGTTGATCCATTATCCAGTGGTTTTGATTCCTCAATACGCTCATTTCTGCCATGATCAAATGATAAATAAGTTTCCAAACTGTGTACGGCAAGAAAGTGGACACACAAGAAGAAATATCTCCTCTTCCCCTCTCATCTCTTTCCAAAGGATTAATCAGTAAGTGAGCAAAGAGTAATTTGTGCATCATAGAGTAAATCAATAGGTGAACATCAATTTATAAATTAGATTATGAAAGAAAGTCCACCTGCTTTTATTGGCTGTTAGAATAATGATGGGGAGCTGAAATTTGGAAAACCAAAATTATTACCTTTGTCATACATACACCTACCATTTTTTAATTTAACTGAGATGTAGATACTGGCTTATGGGATGCACATACACCACTTCCAGTCTTCAAGTTAATCCAAAACGGTGGCTAAGAAAACATAGATAAAGTACTTGGGGAATGGTACCAGGTAATGACAGGCATGCACAGATGAACTCTTTATTGTGTGCCTAATAAGTTTAAGTGTCTGAGAAGTTTGCATCATGGAACGCAAAATACATGTAGGATTATGATCATTAATAATGTATTTCTGAATGAGAAATCAGAAGGATTAGCCTTTTTACATAGAAAACATGAAATACAATACAAATAAATAAAACCTGCAAATATAATATGCTGAACCTTCTTGGCTTGTTCTTAAAGCTGAAAATGTAAGTGAATATTGACCCCAAACTAGAGAAAAATTATTTGGGAGATGCAATGCTGGAAATAGAGAGAAAAAGATTATGTTTCTACTACTATAATAGTGTCTAGGTGTGCTTGTTGCATGTGTGATGCAAACAGAACTTCAGGGGGCTTTTGTAGTTTTCATTCCCTTCCAGTTTAATTGCTTCAGCCTTTTATTAATTGTTCTTTTTCCTCATTTTTAGGGTATATTTTCTTTATTCTGTATACTTTCCTCCCATAATCCTCTGCTCATATTCTTCCCTTTGGTAACAGTAGCTAAAATTTATTCCTAATATTCTGTGTATTCAGGAACATGACACATCAATAAAAAAAAAAAATTTAGAGCATCAGATAGAGAAAGTTACATTTGTTTGTTTTCCATATATTTCTTCCTTAATCCTCTCTTTGAAGCAATGAGTTCACACAATCACAAGGTAACATTCAGCTCAATGAGACAACAAGCTGTATTTCAGCTTTTACTTTAAGCTCTACTTCAGCTGCAATGCACACATTTCTGTTTTAGGAAACAGAATTTTACATCCTACGAAGGGTATTTCAACTCTCAACTTCCAATTTTTTTAATGCAGCTGTTTTTCTTTATCCATTTTCCTGAATCAGAATACAAGATACATCTTATGTCGGGCTGCAGGCAACTTTCACACTACTGAGCCACAGAGATGAGGTACACTTTTCAGATCAAGCTATTTTCTTATTTATTTCAAGAAGGATAACACAGCACATTATCTGATCTACAAAGCCAGATGAAATTACACTGTTTTCTGTTTCAGCTGGTAAACATTCAAATAATTAAAAATCACCAGTAAAACTGTCTTATTAGAAAAAAATTGCGCTTTAAAAACCTAAATACTGAGTATTTGGAATACTTTTAATTAAGGAAGACAACAAAGTAAGTATAACTGAACGTTATTGCCGTCCTACGGCAGGATCACTCAGGCCATATAACTTGGAACCAGAAAATACAATACGGTTTGGCATCAACAGTCTTTTTATGATCACATAGAAAACAAATGTTCAAGTTTCTTGCCATCAGTCTTGTGTACTGAAATTCCTATTTTAGATGCAGCAGAAATTCATTTAAAAATACAAAAAAAGTTACTCCCATGTTTTGGGAGTATTTTTTTTGATTTTGCTTTCCTGTTTTGTTTATTATCTAGGGTACTAGGAAAAACTACTTACCATGTTCAAGATTTTTAAAAATATTTAAAAATACTGTCTCCCAAACTGCCAAAGTTACATGGAAAGACTATCAGTCATGTGAAAATTTTGGAATGCAGCTTAGCAAGTTAACACACAACAGAGTCAAGAGTAAGAAAGAAATGTCTGCTGTTGTGTTTAGTGTGTAAAACAATCATCTGAGCAGCACCAATAATTTCTTGAATTACTGCAGACCCCCACATAGAATGTTATGAATTTTGGCATGTGAAGCTGTTTTTTTGAGTAGCACCCTCTATTAACTAAACCCCCTTTAAACTTTCTTCAGGTCCTGACAAAATGCAAAGGGAAAAGGACACACATTTCTTTTTATCTTGCCATCTCTTGTCCCTAACATCAAGAGTTGCATTTCTTGCCTATATGTCCTTCATCCCTCACTGGAACAACAATCAGTATAACAGTACAAGGTAACTCAAGATTTTACCCAGCAATCTGACAGTAAATACACAATTTGTATTCTTTCTAACAGGCAACATTTCTCCAAGATTTGTGAAAGAGAAAACCCTTAAGTTGTGAAAGCAGACCATCAGTAAATGAATTTGACAGTGAACAGTAAGTAAATAATCTATCTCCAACATCTTGGGTGGTAGTGATTGACTTTAGTAAAGAAAAAAGTGTTATTTCATTCTTTCAAGAATCAGAGAGAATCAGTTGTCATGTGGCCTCCAAGAGTTACATAACGTCAATCTGTTAGTCTCAGATGGTAAATAAGTCAGCTATCTGGATGACTCACTATCTTTCAAGGATTCTGAATAAAAGGCTTCCATTTCCCTGGTTGCCTGTTTGCTTGTGTTCTTCCCTCTTAATTTAATGCTGATCTTTGATGACAACTGTGGCAGTACTGGGTTTATTGCTGCACCTACAGAAACTGTTATCTTCAAGACTATTTCCCCTTGGAAATCTCTTCCTCTGTGCTAGATTGCAGTGTAAAGGACCTAGTTTGTATGGAAATTAGCTCAATGCATTTTCTCAGTTTGTATTACTCTGATATTTTCTGAGAGTTACAGTTACTAAAACTCTTACAGTGTTTTAGTACATCGATTTTGAGACAAGTCCTCTTTGACCTGAGAAATCTGAAAGGAAGAAGAATGCTACACTGAAATGCTAGAAGCTATCACCCGAGTGCAGGCAATAACCCCTCCAGGAGAGACATTTGTTAAATTTGGAAAGTTTAGCAATGCAACAGTAATTCTGTCAATTGACCTCAAAGCCTTTCGCCTTGTGTACAGAGATGGCACTGATTACAGAAAAGAAAAAATGAACTCTTTGGTAGAGTGCTAACAGTGGAAGCTACTTTTGCTCTGGGAGAGTAAAGGAGTTCTTTCCTGGTCTGTTCCTTCCACCACAGGCAACAAAATAAGACCAAGTAAAGGTAATTAAAATTGCTGCTCTTTATTAACAATAATTAGCACAACAACATGAAGTGGTAGATAACATGCTGCAAGTCTGAAATTTTATGAAGCATGAACAATACAAATCTAACCCTGAAGATGGATTACCAAATTTAGAAAATTTGACATGAAAAAGAATTGAATGTAATGCACACCAATTCAGAAGTCTGTACAAATGACCTCTGCATAATGGTTTGAACGGATGAGACAAAGAAATATTTCTCTCCCTCATGTGTCAGGCTGTTTCTGAACTCCACAAACACTTTTGTCATTTAAGCAAGATGTCTTCATTAGCTTTTTTTTTTCCCCCAATGTTCAATGGCTAATTTTTGAGTTACTTTCAGAATTGTCAGTTGATCTCTACCTGGAGTCTACTCAAACCCCAAGTGTATCACAGAAGAAGAACTATCAGATCCAGGAATGGAAGCAGTGGTGTAAAAAAGCATGTATTTGATATTTGAATAAATGAATTACTATCCTTTTTTTTTTTTTTATTCCAAACATAGAACACATTGAATACTTTATACCTAGAACCAATTAGGTAACCATATACTATCAATGTTTGTATGTTTTAAGAGCTCTGCTGAAGATTTTTCAACATTCAGAAGCGGTCAATTGCACATCAAAGCTTATCTGGTTGATCACTTAGCATGAGAACAACTCTCCCAGTGCCAATCTCAACATTATAAACTTAGATTTTCAAAGGAGTCTATATGAAATAAAGCATTCGAAAAGATAGAGAGTGTCATAATTAATACGGGCAGTCTAGAAAATACTTTAGAAATAGATTAAGAAGCAGGGATGTCTCTGTTCTCACATTTGTTATTAAAATAACAGAAAGAAAAGAAAAAAATTCGCACAAACTGACCTTTGTCGATACGTCAAATTATAATCTCCTACCATTCACCTAATGATGTTAGTGGCTTGTAACTTCAAATAAACAACTGACACAGTAACATTTCATCCCCCATGACTAAATTTACCCAGAGACTACCAAACACAGGCCTGAGGTTTGCCTGAAAAGCATTATTTAAGTAAACCCTTGAAAAATTTTATCTAAGAGTGCTACAACTTCCAAGTATATAAATAAGAAAAGGACAAAATAAGCATTTTTAAATCAGACAGTATTTCTCAATATTAAAAACAAACAAAAATAATATCTGCACTGCTCAAATACTGCAGTCACACAGAGGTAGCTATTTGCCTACTAGAGATTCTGTTACAAAACAAAATCTGTCTTGTCATGTCCTGGCAACCAGCATTTCAAAAAATAGCTTTGTCCTTATAAAGATTATTGTTCTGATATAAGCTATAAAAATAAGAAACAAAACTTATTTTCAGTTGGTCTTCAAGAGTCAGTTATGTCTTTATCTACCTTTGATATTTACTGTAATATAAGCAATCCAACTTTCTTCTATGGGTGTCTGACTGAGTTATTTCAATAAGGCTAACCTATGAAAATTTTATGACTGTCCTTTCCAGACAGGGAATGAACAAGCCCAAGAGACATACATAACAATACTTATGGATGCTCATAGAGATGTGTGACTTTTGTATTTGTGTCCCCTTTTCTCTACTTGTGACCTTCAAAGATAAAGACTCTCTTTTATAACTCTGATAGATTTTTTTCATACATTCAAACTGGCATTTTGTGGAAGAAAATATGATGATCCTGCATTTGTCTGCTTGCTATTGCTGACAAGTGAGCACTGTTTTATAGAGGGACCTCTAATAGTGTACTATCTGTAATTGCAGTCTAAATAAACTTTCCTTTAATACTTCTATTGATCTAAAAGAGCACAATAGTTTAAATCCCAAACAAACCCCAAAAGACTATTAACTAAAACTTAGTTACTCAGAGAAACTAGTGATGGGGAAGCCAAGGCTGATTTTCTAATTGTGTTGTGTATAGTTTACTTATACTAGAACCATTTAACATAGTTTGTACATGCATACGTATATATTTCTTAATGTAATGTCATATAAAATCAATTATTTCAAAGATGCAACTGTTTTAGCTGAATAACTCATACTTTTCCAAACATATTTTCTAAATATACAATAATGTTTTTCTCCAAAACCAATCTTGTACTTGCTAGCCCGTTCCGGGTTTTAAAAGGAAATTGTGACTGTTATGCTCTGAAAATCTTTTTCTACTTCAAAAAAAAAAAAAAGCCTCATAATTGAAGATGAAACCTTGCTTTTGTTTTTGCTGTGAAACCTTTTCAAGACAAGATAAACACAGATAACAGGTAACTTTGACATTAAAACCGATGGAATAAATTTATGAAAATGTTGACTCTTGACCATTTTAGAATTGCTATAAGAACATAGGTTATGGAACAATACCTCTGAAACCAATGAAATATCTTCCAAGAAGTGAAACTAACTTCCAAGAAGTTTTACTAATGACCTTTCAAAATAGAGGAAAAAATACAGTTTTTATAATAATGAGAATGGGATCTACGTCCTGCCTTTTTATGAGGAACTGTTTATTACTGATTCTCCTTGGTTCAAAAGGATATAATGTCAGCAGCAATGGCCATAATCCTTTCTAATTTTTTTTCCTTTGTGCATGTATTAGACACTGCTGATGCATGAAATATCTAATCTGTAGCTAACAATGACAGACGGTTTTCCCATTCATTTTTAATGAGTCATTTTTAAAGTGTCAGCACCATTCTTTGTTAGTTTGTTTAAAATTCCTATTTTATGAAGGTTTCACAAATTAAAAAAGTGAACATTCTTTTAGAGAACAGTTAAATTAAGGGCAAAAGAAAAAGCAGGAAGGAGTCTATCATGAATTATCTGCAACAGAAACATCATATTAGGATTAGAAATAGCGAAGTATTGAAATCTGTCTTGAAAAACCTTTTCAAGGTTTTTATTTTTTTCAAGGAAAAAAATTTTTTTGCATTGCCTATCTTATTTCTATTCACTTTAGTTTTAATTCTCACCATGCCACACACACCCCATACCCAATCACACCCTGCCCAAAAATACTTCGTGGTGGCAGCATTTTTATTATTGCCCAGAACCGTAGCTACAAAAGACAAGCCATTGAATTTCAGTTTTAATATCATTACTACATAACATGATGAGGGGATGAATTATGTCAAAGATGAATTGTGTCCAGTAATTTAGGGAGTTTTGTCTATGAGGAGGTTATGACAGATAGTGTCTAAGAGGAGGTTATGACAGATAGTGTCTAAAATCTTGCTAAGGTTAAGCGAAGCAGCATCCATCGTTTTCCCATTATTTGTCAAGCCAGTCATCTCATTGAATGCTATCATTAGGAATGCTTTCCCCTTTGTGAAACCATGCTCCCAGTCACCTTCTTTTCCATCATGTGTGTGGAAACAGTTTCAAGGGTTATTTGCATCATCACCTTCCAGGGGCCAGGTGAGGCTGATCAGTCCACAGTCTCACATATCCCCCTTCTGGCTTTTCTTGAAAGTAGCAGTGACATTTTCCATTTCTAACCTTCTTTTTTTCTGCCTTTTCCCATTCCATTCTCTGGCATATTTGTGTTTTCTGTCTTTCTCCAATCCTTAGGAACTTCTCCTCGCCACCAAGATCTTTTAGAAACTACACAATGACATGAGCCAGATCTCTCAGGATTCATGATACCTCCCATCAGGATCCTGCAGCAGAGAGCCTCCCAGTGTTTGCCATCACTCATCCTTCCTTCTGGTGTTGCCTCATGACTCAGGTTTAGTTGATTCAGATGCTTCACTGGACAGACCCTCTAGTTCCTTCTCTGCTACCAGGTCACTGAACTTACTTTTTAGTGGCAGAGTTGCAAATAGGTCAGGAGCCCTCATCCAGTTGTGAATGTTACAGGTTTCTAGCCTTTATCACAACTGGAGTGTCCATTTCCAAACCTCCTATGCACAGACTCTACCTGATCTGCCTTCACTATGATTGGGAGTTGAGGTTCTTGTATCTGTAGGGCCTTGGAGAACATGGTGTTCTTATCTCATCTGCACAGTCTGCTGACTGCCTCCTGTTGCTAATTTACTTGGCAGCACAGATCCTCCTCCAGCATACAAGTACTCCCTCCAAGAAAGGACACTGTGTCCTCTGGTTCCAGCCTCAGAAAGAGGTCGCAAACATCTCTGCAGCCCCAGGCCTGCAGAACTGCATTCTCCCTGAGGAGCTCAGTCTGGTTTGAGGTCTCTAACATGTTGTGGATGATCAGGGATAGCGCCTGTAGCACCTCACTACGTAAGTAAGCAGTGTTCTCAGTGGAATTTCTGGGCCTCTTCTACTCTGTTGGCTGTGCTCTGGCCTTGAAAGTTACACTGAAAGTTACACACACTCTTCCTAGGATTTGCTGAAAGGATGTTTGACTGTCCTTAATGAGGGGTTAGCTGGAAAGAAAAGGTCTAAATCTCCATCAATTAAGAAAAGTTCGCAACAAAGCTTGTGCGGAACTACTACAGCTGGTTAGAAGTCACAGCCTTCTGTAGCTACCCCTTCCTGAGAGCACCCTGAAGCTCCCCAAAGAGTTCCCAGCAATCCTCTGATAACCCCAGAAGGAGTTCCCAGGAAACTAAGCACATCTCAAGCAAGAGCCCAGAAAATGCCGTGCAAACTGCTTCATCTATTAGCTGCGCTCACATATTTGTACATTATTTGCACTGAAAGTGTTTAACTGCGCTACAGCCATGATGAACTTATATTACATTTCATATGTGCACAAATCTATACATCAGGTACCTTATTATTTTAGAAACTGATTTGCACTCCTATTTAACCTGTGAGTTCATTTCATGTCTCTTTAGGTGTTTGTAAACAAAATACATTACAAAAAATTTATTTAAAATACATCACCTAATGATAAAATATACCATGAGGAACAATCCTTCTGTTTGGGAGGAAAAAGTTGATGAACTGATTTTGGGGGGGCAGGGAGGTATTTTCCAGGTACTTACTGCGTGTTTTTTTAAATTTTAATGTTTCATTAGGATTTTGAAAAAAAATGACCATGCCCTTTGAGAAGACTATTGAATTATCGCCAAAAGATGCCTTAAGGGGTGCAAAATGTCTGACTTTTTAGTAGATGCTGCTGAGATGGCACAGCAATATTTTCTTGTTTGCTTAAGGTGATGCTCATTTCACACACTGTAGTATAACAAGCAGCATACTACACATTTCCAGCTGTTAGCAGTATTACCAGAGATGAACTATAAAACACTTGCTATCTTTGGAGGAAGCACTTGTTTTTACTTTCACAAATTTCTTTAGGTAATTAATTAGTAAATCTCCTGACTGCCTATATAAATCTTTTAAAGATGGTTTTGAGTAAGAGGTGTGTACCTAACTTGGCACTAGGATGAGGAAAAACCCTACAATTCCAAAAGAAAGATAAGTTAGAAGTGCAATAGACAAATGTTTTGAGAAAAGTCTCCACAGCAAGAGAGGAAGGTTTGGCCAAAGAACCCTGAAGAAATGCCAGATAAGAAGCCAGTTGTTGCTTGCAAGAAAATGTTTCAGCATTTGGCATCTGGGACCGTTAAATATCAAGGTGATCCCCATCTGTGGGAAAAGCTGTTTATTGCTTCTGGGGGAAAAAAAGTAAGGAAGAGTATAACAGTAGTTAAAAGGAATGCAGTAAAAACAGAAGGCAAACTGAACACAGCATTCAAATTACAATCATATCACAATTTACCTTTGAATTCCATGACAGTTTAAAACTCATTCATTCAGAAATAAGCATATCTTTAAAATGCACTGTGTAAATAGGCATGCTTTTACTTATAGATCTTTCACATGTTCACACATCCTTAACTTAGGAATCACCTGCTTCTCAAACTTGGCACAGAAAAATTCTTGCATAGTTCTGAGGAAATGCAGAGGCTGATTTTGACTTCCCTTTTCTGAATAAATCCTCTCTGGAAGGGGGTAAAAAAGTGTTTTTCTGTAACACTACTATAAATAAAGTTCATGGTGTGCATGACACTGAATACATCCTAATGACATAAGGCTAGTCTTTTTTTAAGAACTTAGATGACAGTTAAAGTAATGAAAAATTATTTTTTTGTTCTGAAAAGAAGGTATGGCTTCAAATGCTATGAAGCAACAGGACAAGATGCATAGATGGCATCAGAAAATATAGTTAGGTAGGTCTAATGTCCTGTTTAGTACAGACAAGTCCATTGGTATATTATAACAAGAAAAACACCAATAAGACACTTACCAGTTTGTTCTTTATAAACCCCTCAACAACAGATACTGATAAAATGGTAAATAGTATGAATCTGTGGGATTCAACATGAATATAGAGAAAGAATGGAGTACTTTGGGAAGACATTTAATTCTCCAGGTTCTAATGTCATAATGATTACAGCCGAGTTCCAAACTATTCTACATCATTAGAAACTCTGGTTCATCCGTAAAGTTTTTGCCTATTATTTTGCAAGAAGAGTTGAAGAGATTTTCACCTAAAGTTTCCTTGTTAGTTAGTAACAGCAGAGGAGTCGCAGGGGCTTTAATTAGGATTTGATGTTTTTAGGGCGAAACCTCAGAAGTATCAGGAGAGCTGATACAATAGAGAAGAAACAGGGAATTCAGCTGGAAGTAGATGCATCTCTCAATAAGTGTTCAGAGACATAATTTGAGAGATCAAGTTATTGTGAGAATCAGAGTGAGGTTCATAGGGTACTGGAAATACATGCATGAAACTATTCTAAATTAATATATTTGCTGTGCCATGTGCCAAACTGAAAAGTGAGAAGGAAGAAAAAGGTATTTTTTATTTTATCAGCTGAACATAATTTAACTCAAATGAAATGGAAAATATGTAACAAACTATTCAAGCTTGACTATTGATTCAGTATCTTTCTTACCTGTTTTTTTAAAAAAAATATGCACTTGAGAAGGCTTAATTTTTTTCTTCCCGTTAGAATGTGATTTATTTTCCTATGATGGAATCCATAAAGAAAAGCACTCTTTTCTGCCATAATTGTTGATTCTTCAGTTTTGGCAGCTAGTTTTCATATCAAGATTCAGCAAAAAATAGCCCCAGCTAAAAAATTGAACTTAAAGTGAGTTTTTAAATTAGTAATTATGGTTTATATTATTATTTTCTGATTACAGATTTGAATTTGGTAGGGAAATATTTCATTTTGTATTATATTCACANATATTTGTTGCGTAATAAATTACCTAGTTTTTAAAGATATGATGTTTTCAGCTGGATTTGCAAATACTTAAGAGAAAGTAAACTAATGAGGATTATCAAAGCATAAAAGAAATCTCTGTTATCTATCCTTTACATTAAGCTGGAAAGGCTATCAAGTACAGGTAGTGGTGTGGCCAACTTCAAAGAAATTCAAAAAATTCTGAGCATTGCTGCCAGCAGCTAAACTTACAGCAGACAAATAAACAGTGCCAGAATATGGCCACAGGCAAGGAAATTGCATTGTCTATCACTGTTGCATTCTCAGAGCAGTTGCTGGCCTGAATTTGGTCCAGACCAACTTAGTGCTTGTCCAAAAAAATGCCTAGGCACAGCTCAAGAATGCCAATGATCTTTTATATTAGGCAGCTAGAATACAGTTATCCTATTTTAAAGACTATGTTTAATTTTAAAGATACAGCTGAATGTCTTCAGGATCAGGTTGTAGTTACTGCCACTGCTTAGCTACCATTAGACAAACACTTTGTCTTATTGATGTGTGTTTCAACAGAAAAGTGTTACCAAAGGTAATAGAAACCAACACATTTTTTAAATTAAGAGTAATTTTAAAAAAAGCAAAATATCTTTTAGCATCTGTGAGTATAAACTAGGACAGCTATAATACTGGGGCCTGAAGGACTAGCCCTGAGCCAAAGCTGACCTATAAGATGAACTCTCCAACCTAATATTATATTTAGCCTAGTATTGTATTTAGCCATATATCTGCTTATTAATGAAGAATCTATATAATCCTTAGTAATGCTTTAAGAATACACATTTATGCTTGTTAGCACAGCATATTATCAATAATTAGTAAGGTTTGTATGTGTTATAAATATTCCTTTCTTTTCAGCCAAGGTCGTGGGAACAGTAGGCAGCTGGTTCATATTTGAGATATCAAAGTAGTCGTAATTCTATATTTAGAGACTAAGCAAGGTCATGGGGCATTTGATAATAGTCAGTCCAAACTGACTCCTCATTTTACCTTGGGCCCTGGCCAGGCCTAAGGGGAAAACAAGGAGGAGAATAAAGCCACATTGTTTTTCTACAACAGTCCAGTGATGTAAGCTAATTTGTTTAACACTATATAAGCTGGACCCTCTCAAAGCAAAGATGAGGCCTCCCCTATGGGTGGACACACTGCATAGGATTTCCCAATTGCTGGGAAGAGCTTCTCCAGACCTCTGCTGTGATCGGGGCCTTCTCAGCTGAAGTGCGGTCTGGATGATGATAATTACTTAGAGCAACTGGTGATGTATCTCTCTTAATCACGATAAGACTTTCTTTTTTAGTAATTATTAGCTGCATCGTTAAGTGTATCCTTTCATAAGCCACTGCATTATAGTAAATTTATACACTTGTTTTTAAAGTTGGTGTCTGTGTTCCTTAAATCCATGCTTGTTACCGGGTGCGAGGGAGGGCGGGGGGCAGGGGCAAAACAGATTGACAAAATAACAGCTCTAACGGTTGAAATGAAATTGCTTCAGATTATATGACTAAAACATCAAGCCACACTAATTTTCCTTGTGGTTGCCAAGACTCAAACTTACAGTTTCAACTACAAGTATCTCTAAAGAATTTTTGTTTGGTGTAATCGTGACCCTTGTATATGATGATTCAAGAATATGTCTAATTTTTCTGTTCCATTATGTCAACTAGGACAGATAGCTCTGAGGAAAAATACGTATGGTGCTTACAGTTCAAACAAATTTTCTTGGAAACATTTTCTGTAACAGTTCAGTATTTCTCAAATGCAGAAAAAGTACTTTTGGAGCATTTTATTCTCAATAAAAAATGGGGGGTCCTTGGATTAGTGCATATGTAGCTGACCCAGTTTGAATAAAATCAGAAGAAACCCTGTTACCTTTTGCAATACATAGAATGCCCCAGAGGTTGAAAAAGTTCATGAAATGTAAAGGCAGGTAAAGATTCATGGCTGCAAAATATTCATACACCTAGAATTGTCCTTGAGGATGATGAAATTGCCTATTCAATCCATTACAACATGTAAGAATTCAAATTGCCATAATGAAAGACCTAAGCCTGCATAAGCAATATTCAGTCATAACATAATTTTTGTTAGTAGACTACAAAGAACTACAAGCATCAGAAAAAAAGGACCACAAAAATAAAAATAGTTAACAATTTTTTTCATATCCCAACAGACTTTAAAAAATGAAAAAAAAAGTAGTTGAAAAGACTTTAACAGATTTTCTTAACATCACAACACTTGTTTTTCTGTTATCAAACTGAAAATATTTTTCCAAAATAGGATGTTGAATAGCCAGTTCTAGGACATGGCAAAGTATTTCCCTTAAGTTCTGGATTTAAATTAATGCAAAAAATATTATATATATTATTTAAATTAGTTAAATTTATCTTTGGCTATTTGGGGAATCACTTGTCTGTTGTTAACTGTTTTCTTTCTGATTATTGTCTATATTACCCGGAATATAATCACTGCACAACAACTAGACCATGCACCATGCACGGTTATTACACTGTGCTCTTTATGCAGCCATAACAATACCTATTAAGAATTTACAGGACTGTTCTAGTATTGACATCATAACAGAGACAAAACCTGTCTACAAAGAGCAGAACCTCATTACTGGATTGTTTGTGGAATTCTTATCCCCATAATACTGAAACAAAATAATGTTTAAACTATAAAAGCATGCATAAGATAAAAATTGGGGTTTAAGGCAAAATTAATATGGTTAGTGTCAAATTCTCATGCTTTGCCTGAGCGGCTATAAATTTTAGATAAATTACTATTTTGTTGTCATTTTAAGCCACAAGGTGGCAGCAATGATATAATCTCTTCATCCAAGACTGTATAACTGTCCACTCCCACTACTTTTACTCTTAAAGCATCTCCTGTGCTTACAGGGAAAACATGACAGAAAGAGATACTACATTTTCTTTGAAAAAGTACAGTTCCAAACTTTGTTGCTTGCTAAATGTTTTGAATTCACAGAGTTCTTTTGCTTTGATGGTTTGGTTGGTTGGTTGATTGGTTTGGTTTGGGTTGAGTTGCATAAACCTGTCATTCCTGGTACATGATCATTCAGCCACAGAGAAGATGCAGTGCTTACCGATAGCTGTTGAAAAGATCCATGCAAGTGCCATTGTTTTTACAAGGCTCTGAATTACATTCATTCGATTCCTTTTCACAAAATGTTCCTTCCCATCCGGGCAAACAATCACATTGGTATCTCTGAAATATATTAGGTAAAACAAACAATTTGTTTCATCATTAATATAATTACAAGAGGCGTTATTACTGATGGTTGGAATACATTAACAGACAGCAAAAAAAGTTTAGGAGTTTTAAAAAAGCTGAGTGCAAAAATAGACTGCCACAATGTGATGATCAAATGTGTAACATACTAGCATTGTGGCATCTATAGGTGTTTGCAGTCTGCAAATAACTTTGCTACATTTTAGCTGTTTTGTTATTGAAATTTGGAGACAAACAGACAACGGTATTTCAAACTTATATGGGCTATCAACTTCATATAAACAGTAAAGAGACATTATTTCATTTCCTAATACTGTTTAAAAATATAAAAAGTTAAGAGTCAGAATGCTGAAGAAAATCTAGATTGGGAAGTTGTCCCAGACTTTTCTGTAATGGTATTCTTACCCCCTTCTGCCAAATTAAAAGCTTAGAACATTTTATCAGAGTAAAGATAACAAAAAAGAAAGGAAGTTAACTGTTTGAAGTCAAGCTCAGTACGATTGTCCTGGGACGTCACACAGTGTGCAACAGCTCCACTCATTCTAGGACTTCAAATGAAATTGTTTACTTGTATATTCTAGCATAACTGGTCAAATCAACTTTTGCACCAACCAATTTGTACATAGTGAATTTATGATTCATATTTTTCCCAACTGCATTCTATTTGTTTAGTTCTCATGTTGACAAACACCATTGATATGCTTGCTTGGGATACACCTGTGATTTCTGTGACATGGATTTTCTGAATCCACTGAGATAAACTTTGGAAATCAGGAAATAAATTTGAAAGGTATCTTTCTGAGTTAAGATAGGGCATGGAACATGGGCAGACGGAATCAATTTGTGTGGGGAGGCTCTACAGAGGGATCTGGACAGGCTGGATCAATGTGCCAAGGCCAGTGGCAAGAGATTGAATAAGGCAAAATGCTGGGTCCTTCCCTTCAGTCACAACAACCCCATGAAGTGCTACAGGCTGTCAGAAGAGTGACTGGAAAGTGGCCCAGTAGAAAAAAGCCTGACGGTGCTGGTCAACAGCTGGTTGAACATGAGCCAGCAGTGTGCCCAGGTGGCCAAGAAAGCCAAGGGCATCCTGACCTGTATGAAATCGTGTAGTTAGCAGGAGTGGGGAAGTGATTGTCTCTCTGTCCCTCGGCACTGATGAGGCCACACCTTGAGTAGTGTCCAGTTCTGGTGCCCTCAATTCAGGAAGGATATTGAGGTACTGGAGCAAGTCCAGAAAAGGGAAACAGAGCTGGTGAAGGGTCTGGAGAACAAGTCCTAGATGGAGTGGATGAGGGAGCTGGGGTTGTTTGTTCTGCAGAAAAGGACATTCAGGGGTGACCTTATCACTCTCTACAACTATCTGAAAGGAGGTTGTAGCAAGGTGGGGGTCAGCCTCTTCTCACAGACGACCAGTGACAGGACAAGAGGAAATGGCCTCAAGTTGTGCCAGGGGAGGTTCACATTGGACATCAGGAAGAATTTCTTCACTGAACCGGTGGTTAAGCACTGGAGTGGGCTGCCCAGGGAAGTAGTTGAGTCATCATCCCCATAAGTGTTCAAAAAACATGTGCATGTGGCACCTGCAGACATAGTTTAATGGTGAACACGGTGGTGCTAACATTAACAATTGGACTTCATGATCTTATAGATCTTTTCCAATGTTAAAAATTTTATGATTTATAGATTACAGAAAAAAATTATTAAAACATTTTGTCTTTTTAAAATGTAATACTGAGACATGAACTTGGAAAGAGAAAAAACTTTTCTAGGAAGTGTGTCAAGGAAAGAAAAGAGAAAATACATTTGAGACAAATTACACTACTAGCACACATGTTTGTGATTCCTATTACATAACAGCCATACAGAATTTCCTCATTTCTCTGCGTATTTATCAGTGCAAAATGGGCAAAAATGGGCACTATTAATCCATACCCACAAGTAAATATCAGACATCTCCTAAAAACTGTTTTATTACCAGTTTAGGACCACCGCCTCCCTAAGATCCTGCTCTATGGTGAACTTGCCACTGGCTGCCGCATGAGAGGAGCCCCGAAGAAAAGATACAAGGACTCCCTGAAACAACATCTCAGCCTTGGCCATATTGATCACCATAACTGGTCTACTCTGGCCTCAAATCGGGAGGCCTGGAGACACACCATCTATAACGCAGCTGTCTCCTTCGAGAACACACACAGGATCACTCTCAAGGAAAAAAGGCAACGCAGAAAGAACCGTGTCTTGCAGAATACACCATCTAAGGAGTCTTTCTGCTGTGCCTTTTGCAATCGGATATGTCTGTCACGTATTGGCCTCATAAGCCACCAGCGAGCCTGTAGCAAATGTGGATAGAGCCTTCCCAAATCTTCGTTCGCGAAGCCTAGCCATGATGAGGTTTTCACATATACCAGATAAAGACTAGCTTCCAAAAAGCTCTTCCAGAAATGGATTACAAAATTAAAAGTGAAAGGAGGCCTGCCAACAGTTTTGTTTAGAAAGCAGCAGTATTTTTCTAGTCTCACTAAAAGTATTTGTCAATCAATTGCTGAAAGTTTATGATTTGTAGATTTCTCATTACATGAGGATTGTCACATCAAGAACAAAATATTACCTACATATATGTATATCATGCATATGTGCACAATAAGCAAACTAAAAAATCTTACATATTATTTCATCTCTGTGTAGTTTTACAGTGACTGAGAGTGATATGTTGCAATAAATTATATACAAGTGTAAGCAGATAAAAAAGGTTTTGATAGATACAAATCTTTACAGAGAAGGACCTAGGAGTCCTGCTGGACACCAAGCTGGACATGAGTCAACAATATGCCCCTGTGGCCAAGAAGTCTAACAGCATCCCAGGATGCATAAAGAGGAGTCTGTTAGCATGCCAAGGGAGGTGATCTTCTCCTCTACCCAGCCCTGGAGAGGCCACAAATGAAGTGCTGTGTCAGTTCTGGGCTGCCTGGTACAAGACAGATATGGAGCTATTGGAAAGAGTCCAGCCAATAACATTATGAAGAGATTGACACATCTCTCAGATGAGGAAAGGCTCAGAGAGGTGGGATTGTCAGTCAGGGCATAGCATACACCGAACAACATAAAATGACAGGAAGATGTGTAGTAGAAAGTATGCAGTGAATCAAACAAGAGACTGAAGGAAGAGAATTTAACACCGATTTATATATTTTTCCCCTTTATTTACTGTAATTATATATTACTATCCATTGTAGAAAGCTAAAATAAATGGTACCTTTGAGTTCCTTCAAATTATCTTTTGCTTGTCCTCTAAGAACACCATAGTTATTCCCTGTACAATATATAACACAGTCTGTGTAAAAACAGTAGATTTTATCAGCTAAATACAAGATCAAACTGTAATTTTTTTGATCTCCTTCATTCACACCCTGAACCACACACACACATTAGCATGTATTTATCCCACTATCTGTGTGTGTGGTAAGAAACTGCCATTTAAGAGTATTTGCATATTTTCCCTTCTCTAACACTGTAAATGAAGAATTAATCATTTTTCTAAGACATAATCAATGTTACTTAACTGGAAAATGGCAGCTGAACATCTGGCAAACCGAAACTACAATGAAAAAGTTTCATCACACACAACAAGGATCTGAATTATGAACAAGGCAAATCTTCAGGCCTGTCCTTTGCTTGTGTAGGTTGAGCAGAATTTTTACAGTATAACTATATACTCCAGATACTTTTTCCATGTCCACAGAAAAATGAAAGCAATTTAATTTTTAAAGATACTATGAAGTTGGGTCATTTTTGGGGGTGTTACAGTTTTTCATTTGCAGAAAGAACAAACAATACCTTTCCTAGAAACTGAAACACTCAAAAGAAACACAGAAATGCCCCTTTACTCTGTATGTTCCAAGTCCTTTTGCCAGACCATGTTTCTTGTGGAGCAACTCTTTTCCATTAAGGTCAAAAAGGAGGAGCACATCATAAGACCATTTAGCATTGGCAC
Organism: Lepidothrix coronata; assembly: GCF_001604755.1. Taxonomy (NCBI): domain Eukaryota; kingdom Metazoa; phylum Chordata; class Aves; order Passeriformes; family Pipridae; genus Lepidothrix; species Lepidothrix coronata. The sequence continues at coordinate 881,826 of NW_016690184.1, forward strand.
ATAATGGGAGATGTACTCCAACCTCTACAGAAAACTTCACCACAAAACTCTTTTTCTGCTGCAAGCAGAGCTTTTTCTCCTTCAGAAAACTTCATGGAACTTCACTTTGCTACTGCCAACAGCAGTTTACTTAACCTTGTGAAATAAATGTGAACATAAAAACGTAAGCATCTGTGAAATCATATTTGCAATAGCTCTAAACCATATTGAGATCCTAACATTATTTATGCAGCCTTTTTTGTTAATTTAAGTGTCTTTTCTGAGTTACTACTTTCAGGTTTGCTTTTAACTTGTTATTGATTTGATCATTTGCATAATTATACGTATTCACTAAGAAAATAAGATTCCCATTTCTCACTATGACATTGTTTTCATTATTCAATTCTGTTTTGATTTATATCCTAAATAAGCAAGCTTATTTAAAAACAAAACAAAGCAAAATAAAACAGCAAAACAAAAACAGGATACCTGTTCATCTTCATTAGGTTTAACACTTGTACTAAACAAGACCAAGCTAAAACAAGATCCATGCAGAGTGAAGTCCCATCAACTATACTACCTTTCCATCCTATGGTAATTAATTATTTACCCGTTCTTCACAGGATGTAGGAATAGTGAAAGTGAATGGATGAACAGTGCTGCTCCACAAAAGAATGAAAATTGACTTTGGATGCATGAAGAAAATCTGCAATTAGCTCTGTAGCTCCTACTCTGAAAAACAGACATGGCCTGCTCTAATATTAGTTACTGGCTCTGTAATGGATAGTCGGATTCCCTAACTCATGGGGAAGAAACACCTTTTGGGAGTAAGTGTCATGAGGTTTTCAATACAATTATTAATACTAATCTTACTTTGAGAAATAATTATAAGAAGTCCCATGATAGAATAAGGTGAAAAAAAAGTAGGAAACATACTTTTTCAGAAGTCCTGAACAATTGCAATAAAAAGTACTGCAACAACTGACTGGTTCTGACAAAACTACTATTTAAAAATCACCAATTTAGTTACCAAATCTTATTATTAGAATCATAAACTGATGTATTCTTATCTATTTTTTTATTTAACAAAGGGATTTTTTTTCTATCTTACTCTTGCTATATAAGTTACACAGCCTATGTGGGTTTTGTCCTGTGCACTACAAAATGTGAAATAATAACTTTATTAAGTAGTAGTTATCTACAGAAGTTGAGGTAGCATTATGGATTTTCAAGCAATTCTATATTCTCTATTTTTATCTATATATCCTTTTCTACAGAGTTAGATCCTAAAAATTCTGACCAGTATATTTACTTGTCTTCCCAAACCTACTTAGGTTCTTTTGCACCTAAGTTATAAATATAAGTTATTATAAATTATATATTAACTGATATAATGGATAAAACAGGATTTGTTTTATTTAAATTTTACGCAAAGCTTGCTGAAAGAACAATGAACATTTTAAATTTGCTTATGTCTCCAACATTTAAAATAATGATTAGTTATATTAACTAGAAGGAGCACATTTAAAGCACCTGGTACAGGCAAAGTTTGCTGAGTTGCAATGAGTTTTGCCTTACGCTGTAATATTTCTTTATCTGTATATATTAATTTTTATTAATAAATATATGCAAGAAAGTGCAATTTTCATAATATTTGAATAGCACACCATAGTAAAGAGAAGCTTACATTTTCATTCACTGCAAGCTCCAGCTTAAAATATGGCTGATATCTAGACATGCTGTGTATTTATAACTCTAAATGAACTGTACTGTAATTTGTAACCACAAAGAAAATTATCTTAAATGGGAATACTAGTTATTTGCACTGCATGTCTCTATACAAAACTGTTTCATAAAATGGTAGCTTTGCTAATAAATCATAATTATTGCTGCTTTTGATATTGATCATTTTAAAGTGACACAATTGTAACACTATGATATTTTGCTGAAAGTTTAGTTCTCTTAAAATTGTATCACAACAATTCTAGCAACAGGCTTCTCTTAAAATTATTTTAAATGTTGCATTTAATGTGCAAATAAATTCTGGCCTGTGCCTCTACAATTTAATCAGCTATTTACATCACTGCTCAGATATGATGGTTCTCATAGTCCAATGTAAATTTGTGGGAGATATGTTTCTCTGTGGAAATTTATCCATAACATGCTGAGGCATGCAAACATGCAACACGGCTTTTACTCATATTGACACAGATATTCCATTTGAGCATGGCCAATATTAAATATCATGTATTATGTTTGCAGAAAAAGAAGAAATGCTCATAACAAATCCACACCTCTGATTTTATATTTTTTAGTAATTTTAAAATGTTATTCTATGAGATGTTACAGGAAATATGAACATTAGAAAACCATAGCAGGTATTTAAGAACAATCATTATCATAACCAAATTTGACAGTCAAAACATTTTAAAAATTGTTGATACAAATCAGGAAAGATTCTTCTTAGGAAAGTTGAAGGATTTCTGGGAAAAAAATAAGATTTGATACAGGTCTAATCTAGTAGCAATTTTATGACAACAAACCAAAGTCAGTTTGAAACCTCTTACATAATTAATAATTGGTAATAGATTTTTTTTGTCTCTATTTCTCCACCTCTGGCATTTATTCTGTTTATACAATCTTTTCTTTCTCTCCTAGAGAGCTTACTAGAAAATATGCCAATCAAATCACCTTCAACATGACAGGTATGTTATTAATTAGTTTTCTTGTGAACAGCACAAGAAAACTAATGAAAAACAACAGCCTTCAGTTATTTGTGCAAAATAAACCAAATAACTAGTCCAGCTAGTGACAGATATTTGAGTATTAACCTTTGATCAGTGTATCTGGTTTGATCAATTGTTCAATGACTAGTTAAAGGTCATGAACACATTCCTGTTAATCCAAAGTACTAATGGGAACTTAACCCACCTAAAACCTTGTCCAGAGCCTTCAGTTTGCCCCTAGATCTCAGGTAAGAGGAGAACTATGGAAGTTAACTGTGATATTCCAAAGGAACAGCCGAGGTACTGACAGATAGAAATAATATTTTGCTTTTGAATTTCAAACCTGACAGTGCTGCTGCTAACTTTTTAAATAAAGCAAGAAAAAAGCAGAAGAACAACTACTGGTTTCCATAAAACAAAGCTATCTCATGCCTTAACATAATAGCTCATTCAAATTTAAATCTTAAGCATACAACCATTATCACATCAATATATTTCAAATACCATGAAGTGCCCTTTTTGCCAACCTCAGGCTCAAAAGTAGGGGAAAGTTAAAACAACAGACTGTTCCAATAATACTTCAAATTAAATATCCTTAGAAGTACCCAGAAATTTAAAATATTTGATGTTAAGTTTCCTCTTTTGAACTTTCACTCATCTCTATTTTAAATTTATAGAACATTTCAGTATAATAAAACACATTATAGGAAAGTAATTTGGAAGAAAGAGAACATGGATCCACATTCACCTGGCCCTAAATTTGCAACTCTTAGGGCTTGACTGTACTTGTTTTCAGAGCTACATCATCATTCTTTGCTTTTTTAATTAGAACAATATGCACAGAAGTTTAAAATGTAGTTGAAACTCCCCCATGTATTTAGCTCATGCAGCTAGACAGTTACTAATGCCCACGTAGCACTGTGCATTCCTTTGTGAGGAAGTTCAGTTCAGTTGACTTTTTTGTCAAGAGTTTTGTCATTCTGAACCCTGTGTCACAGCTCCTGGAAGGACAGTGAGGGCCTGGGGTTCAACAAGTTGCATTCCCCAAAAGGAGAATTCCACTGTCCCCAGATTCTGAGTCACTAAAAGCAGCACAATTTTCTAGAATTTACCCCACGAAAAAGAATATTTTTTAAAATACAGTGTTTCAGATGGTTGTACTTGATACATGTCCTCTGTATTTGAAACTAAACCTCCATGCTCTTTTCACTGTTTCTTCACTCATAGCCTTGCATTACCAAAATTAAGAGTATGTGACCACCTGATAATGCATAACTGAAGTCGGTTCATACATTAAAAACTTGGAACTGTCTGTTTATCAGGGTCACCTAGTGACAGCTGCATCCACAAATGAAAAATTCATAGCAGCTTCTGATTGCAACAGAATTTCTGTAATACTTATGGTCTCACAATGGCTTGTTATAGGAATCAATACTTTCTGGGAAAAGCACAGATTGTGTTCAACAGTCTAATTCACTTGTTGCATAACACAATTTAGAAATAGGTCACCAAAAGTCAAATACAAACGTTCTTTTGAAATCCAAATTATTTAATTGAAAAATCAATGAAAATTTACTTTTGAGGCTTTTCCTGAAAACTGTATGTCACTTAAAAAATTAATAAAGAGGCTGTAAAACAGGACACAAAATTAATTAACCAAGGGTTGTCACCATTTTAAAGACAAAGTTTATTACAAAGAAGAGAGAGAGAGAAAAGGGAACTGCAAATTGGAGACAGACTAGATAAACTGAGTGATAGCATTATCAGTCCTCCTCATTTTTTAGAAAATTGTTCCAGTCTTAGGTTTTTCATCTCAGTTTTTGAATGTGTTATTTCTACTTTGTCTGAACACGATTTTAACAGTACCAGCTCCAGATTTTAGTAATGCTTTTCTTTTTTTTCTTGAAAAATGTAGGTTAATTATAGATTTTTCAGCATACTAAAGGGCTATTAAGAAGGGATTTCTATTATGAAACATTTATACAGATAAGAGAAAAAGGTGGAGTATTCTTACAATAAAATCCTAACTTAATAATTCACATTCAAATGATAAGAACTCTCTTCCCTCTTTCTCTGTTTTTCTAACAGACAGTTAAAATGAATTTTAGTAGTACTTAGGACAAAGCAGTGAAAGCATCAGTAAGGTAGGCTACACTGTGAGCTTAGGAACGTAACGCTTTAAGAAATTATGTTTTAGGATTTTACAGTTCTGTGTGTATTTGATATGGTAGAGGTTAACAACTCTTTACCTGTTAGCTCATATTTCATATGAGAGAAAGAAAATGCTTTTCTCTCTGATAGAAGGAAATTTAAAGACTTTCATTCTAATCTTGTAAGGCTGTAAAAACATTTAATCTTAGCTATAACTTTTTCTGTCTCATTTCCACTCCCTGGGAGAGCTTGATCTTATTAAGGGCAATCTTTTGCAATTTGCATTTTGCAGGCCTTCCTGGAGTTTGCCTCTTATTATTCTAATGAAGTTCTATTTCTGGATATTGAAGGTGCTTGCCTACAGGACTTCAGGAGGTTCCGCACCTGTAATGCTATTGCAAACACTGTACTCACTAGCCATATTTATTAAATCAATTACAATTTATGATGATGGTGCATAGTTAGGGCTTTTTTTCATTCTTTGGATTTCAGTAGAGTATTGATGAGACCTACAGTCTCATCAACAAGCCACAAAAAAGATTATTTGTGACTGAATTTTGTCTACAAATGTGATAAATTATACTTCTTTTCCTGTGTAATTACAATTGTGTCATCATTAGGCCACTGACTCTCTCTTTTTCTTTATTCTGTATTCTCCCTCCTTATCTCTGCACCACTTAAGGTGTATCCTTTTCTTCTACTCATGGAATCTTACCCAGGCCCTGGCAGGAGCTGGATGAAGGTTTGAATTTGTGCAGCCACTGCAGCTAATAGGATGATTCTGAAGTCAATAAGAAAAGAAAAAAAGAACAAAACCAAACCCCAAATCTGAAGTCCAAAACTGATAGGAATGTGAGGAAACAGTGATGGACCCTAGAGGGATGTACTAAATCAGGGATATTTAATTGGGGGAAGCATTAGAAAAATTGGATAGGAAACTTAGATAGGGAAATGAAGATTCAGAGCAATGAGAGCATGAAAGGACATAATCTCTGACTAAACAATCTTTATTAGCACTTGTAGGTCTTTAGCAAATCTGATTTTTATAATCTTCTGTTAATGGGTTAAGTTAAGAATTAAGGGACTTTGTGGAGAAATTTGTTTCCTGCAGGCTGGAAGAAAAAAGGCTGCAAGATCATTTTGAGAACTGTGGAGATCACCATCATGTATTTCCCACCAGCCATCTCAGGCACATAAATTTATGACCATGGTTTGTCAAGACACACAGACAACATCCCTACTCTTCCTTTTTCACCTACAGTGTCATCTTTTTTTTGTCCCGAGGAACAGCAATGCTATGTGAAATAACTTTAACATGATAATATCTGGAAATTAGAAACACGTACACATATACAACTCCATTTGGTTAAATAAATTAAAAAATAGTTCTCTCAATGTGGTCTCAAGTAGAAGTTATCCAAAGAAGACATTGCTATTAAATATTACTCTCACAAATTATTTCTTTTTCAGGAACATCTTCATCGTTTACAAATGTTGTAACCAACCTCAGGGTCCCCTTTCTACAAAAGTTTGGTATGAACTGCTTGCTGAAACTCATTCCACTTGTTTGTAACTATATAGTTTCAAAATAATGTTTTAAACCAGAGGAAGAATGGGCCAGAGAGGGTAATTTTGCATGTATATCATAACTTTTCTTAAATTATTTTATTAAGGATATTGATATAAAATAGAGCAAAAACTTCTGTGTCATTTAAAAAATGACATTTTTTTACTTCATATGTCTCGTTAAATTTTATATTTGCATATTTCATTTTGATTATATGCCCAGAAGAAAGTAAAGCTGTAAATTGATGCAAGAGCATATAATTTAATTTTTTATATTAAATCTATGTTGTTCAGGGTATAGTTGGTTGTCTGCTTTTTTTCTTTCTCCTAGCTTTAATTGAAAACTTTAGTATATTCTTTTCAGGAGTGTAGTATTAGCGGAAATCACAGAATCATAGAATGGTTTGGGTTGGAAGGGACCTCAGAGATCATTTCGTTCCAACCCCCCTGCCATGGGCAAGGACACCTTTAGTGCTCAGAGCCCCAGCCAGCCAGGCCTTGAACACCTGAAGGGATGGGATGTCAACAGCTTCTCTGGACAACCTGTGCCAAGGCCTCACCACCCTCCTAGTAAGAATTTCTTCCTAATATCTCATTTAAATCTGCCCTCCTTCAGTTTAAGGCCATTCCCCCTTGTCCTATCACTCCAAGCCTTTGTGAAAAGGGCCTCTCCAGCCTTCTTGTAAGTCACCTTTAGGAACCAGAATGCTGTTCTTTAGCATGACTGTGACATCACGCTCAAAATGAAAGCTGGGGGAAGAATAATAGAATCATAGAATCAGCTGGGTTGGAAAAAACCTCTGAGATCATCAAGTCCAACCCTTGATCCACTACCACCATGGTTACTAGACCATGGCACTAAGTGCCACATCCAGTCTCATCTTAAAAACCTCCAAGGACAGAGAATCCACCACTTCCCTGGGCATCCCATTCCAATGCCTGATTACCCTCTTTGTAAAGAATTTCTTCCTAATATCTAACCTAAACCTCCCCTGGCAGAACTTAAGACCTCTTGTCTTATTTATAGCTGCCTGGGAGAAGAGACCGACCTACACCTGGTTACAACCTCTTTTCAAGGAACTTAGTGGGAAAAAGTTGGACCAGTTTCTTTGAATCAGATGTTTTAAAAAGTAAGTGTACAGTGGTATAATTATTAAAATACAAATGTAAATAAATTATTTATCTCCAATTAAATTATTTCTGAAAAGTGTATGGAAAGCTATGCCCTGCTTTAAAAAGCTTAACATTGAAAGTAATTTTAAAAATAAAAATTATTTCAAGGATTGCTCCTGCTCTTATTTTCACTCACATAATATGTGCATAATGTTTGAAAGATAATACGGCTGAAGAAAACAAAGCAGAGCTCTGTAACATTCTATACATCAAAAAATCATGAGATAATGAAGTACACCAGAGGATCTTGCTGGTTTTGTATTTTATTAAACATGCATACTATGAACAAGAATAAAGCATATTTGTTTTCTGATATTTATGGATAAAGCCAGCATAAGCATTATTCTGGATTAGTTGCCACCATTATACTCAATAATAGATGAGGTGGAGATTTCAATTTTATAAGGCAAACAGGATGGTGCTTATTCAGAATACAAACCCTTAATTCATAATGAATAATCTGTTCATCTAAAACATGAAGATAAGAAGCAAAATGGGACCTTTGACTAAAATTAAAAAAGTTTTTTAAAACAAGAAATTGTTCAGAATGGCCATTCTGTTAGTAAGAAATTACGGAATAATAAAAATTACTTGAGTAGTGAAGATGGTGAAGGGTCTGGAGCACAAGCCTCATGAGCAGCAGCTGACGGAGCTGGGGTTGTTTAGGTTGGAGAAAAGGAGGCTCACGGGGGACCTTCTCACACTCTACATCTACCTGAAGGGAGGTTGTAGCCAGGTGGGGGTCAGTCTCTTCTCCTAACTAACATGTGACAGAACAAGAGGAAATTGCGCCAGAGGAGGTTTAGATGTGATTTTAGGCAAAAAAATTCTTCCTGGAAAGGGTTATCATGCCTGTCCAGAGAAGTGGCTGAGTCACCATCCCTGGAGGTATTAAAGTTGTGTAGATGTGGCACTTAGGGACACGGTTTAGTGGTGAGTTAGGAAGTGCTGGGTTAACAATTGGACTTGCTGACCTTGGAAGTGTTTCCTACCATAGCTGATCCTATGATTCTAACCATGACCTGGGGTCATTGGCAATACACAGTTTCTCAGCTATAACCACATAAGTATTGCTGTGACTTTCATGCTTCTGGAGAATGATGTTTCCACAGTGTCCTGGTTTGGGCTGGATAGAGTTATTTTCTTCCTAGTATCTGCCAAAGTGCTGTGTTTTGGATTTAGCATGAGTATAACATTGATGAGACATTGATGTTTAAGTGGTTGCTGAGCAGGGCTGACATTAAATCGAGAACTTTTCAGCTTCTCATGGTGCCCTGCCAAGAAGCTGTGAGGGTTCACAGCTGGGACAGCTGATCCCAGTTGACCAAAGGACATTTGTAATGTCATGCTCAGCACATAACCGAGGCAGAAAAGTGGTCAGAGGTCTAGTGCTAGGGAACAATCTGGGAATCAGTTGGTTAGCGGTTAGCGATTGTTTTCATTTGCATCACTTATCTTCCTTGGATTTCATTTCTCTCTTTCTCTCTCTAATATTTATTTCAATTATTAAACTCCTCTTAGCCCTTTCTCTCCCCCACCCCAATGGGTTGTGGAGTCAGCAAGCAGCTGTGTGGTGCTTAGTTGCTGTCTGGGGTTAAACCTTGACACAGAAATTGAGCCTGCAGTGCATTTTTCTCTCATGTACAGGTTAGAAATAGAAAAACATAACAAAGACACTCTGATATACCTTGCTAAATAGAGTCTGTGTTTGATGTGTGTTCTGCTTATCTGACAGTTTAGAAACTGAAAGAAATTTTGGTATTGAAAATCTAGTGCATCATAAGAAAGAGAAAAAGTCATACATATGACAGTAAGAGGGAAATAATTGGGACAATTCAAAAGCATAAAAGAAGATTTAGGCAACTATTGTAAGGAGGAGATATATTCAGTAAAGATAGGGTAGAAAAATCTAGGACCTTGTAGAAGTCTGTGTTTTCTGAGATTAACATACATGAGATTCAGTACACTTGAACTAGATCAAAACTAGTATTATATCAAGCAGCTCCTGTGTATTAATTACCCAATTTTAAAATAAATTTCTGAATCTTTTTTCCTGGTATGCATTTATCCATAATTTCTCTCTATCTAAACCCAAATTTAGTCTGAATTTTCTCCTTGTATCATTCAGAACAGCTGGGAATTGAGACTGCAAAAACTTCTCTTAAATGGGTAGTTTTAGAACACTTTTTGATTCAGTCTTCACAATGCTGAAAGCTCTGGTTACTCTCTTTTTGACAAAGGGATATTTTTTGTTGCTAAAAGATCACACTAAAAAGCTTGTTTAATACAATTCCTTTCTTTTCCCTCAAAGGTAGTATTCCAGAGAGAAAACTCGAGAATTTTCTAGCTCTCTTAATGAAATGCATGCAGATATTAATATAAATAGTGTAGATTTTTTAATCAACAAAGGTTTAGTGGAGAAAAACTGGCAGTTTGGAAGGTAGGAACGGTAAATAAACTGGGAATATGGCCAAGACCAACAGAAGGTATATAGAGCTGGGAACTTGCTAAAGGAGTACATAATGAAGGCTGAAGAGAAAGAAGAACTGAGTTTCTACACAGTAGCAGGTACTGTCTGAAGGTGTACTGAGCCTACTGTTTATAATTACTGTTATTAATTAAGTTGACATATTTAAAGCATGTAGAAAACAGCATCTCAATTATTGTTCATTCCTCAAGCATGAAACAACTATTAAAACATGACTAAAAAGCATATGTCCACAGCCAGAGGAGACTGGGAATGTTGCCTAGGTAATAAAATGAAAATGTCAGATTCCTTGATGTGCCTTTTGTGTCTTTCCCCTGTGGGCACACATGCAGAATGTGCATTATTGTTCTCTATAGCACTGAGACTTTTCCTTGCAGACGCTTTCCAGTTTTGGACTTATTTAGAAATCATTTAGTGACAGTCATCCCAGATGGACAGCTAACCAGCAAGTGGCAACAGAGTAAATCAAAAAGTGTGTTTTGTTTTTCTATGCTGAACAAAAGACAACATTGTTTCTCCTAACAAAAGAAAAAAACCCCAACAAAATAAAACAATAAGAAAACAAAGACCAAAAAAACCTCCAATCAAAACCAGTTCAATATTTGAAACTCAGTCTCTCACTCTATATATATATATATATATAAGGACTAAGCTAATTTTCAAATTAAATTTAATATTTCTGATCTTATTTTTAAAAGTGCAACATATATTTTATTAGAGTTTTCAAAAATTAAAATCAGAAATCATCACATCACATGAATCTTGTATGAGAAATTGCTAACAGTTTTGCAGATACTAAAATAGTTCCACAAAGTCTGTAAAGTGTGGATACTCATTTCAAAAGACATTTCAGATATAGCATAGCAAAAAGATGCATGAGGCAAGGGAATTATATAGTACTAGTAGCTATCAGAGTTATTTCTTTTAGGAAAGTCTCATACATTTGTGCTGCAATTAAAGTGGAACAGTATATGCACCTATAAATTTCAAGAAGGCAGACCAACTAAAAACTTTTACAATCCTTCACCAGTGATCTTTACTTTCTTTTTTTCTTCATTACTTCTATATCTCAGTGATTGCATTTGAGTGAAACTTGAACAGCAAGGTTCTTGAACACTACTCAACACCTGATGCACCAAGGAACATGTACCAAGAAACAAAATATCTTTGTCCTTAGTACTAAGAATCAAGGTACTAAGAAATACCTTCTTACTAGGATTTTATTTCATATCACTAACCGAACTACATCTGGACAGATGTTGCACTGAGATATAAGTCAAGCTTGTCACACAGTGAAGCTACCCAAAGCATGTAATCATTCACCTTTCAAAGAAAATGTACTGTCTTTGATATCTACCAGTGTAATGCTAACAACTAGCTTGTTCCTTTATGGTTCAATTCAGTTCAATAGTACACCTCTGCCAACAGGCAGATCGTCAGTAAGAACTATCTGAATTTATCCTCTGATGTCTTTTAGGGCTTGGGACAATATGCGGAATTTTTTCGAAGCACAAATGCTGAGTTTCATAAAGTGGTATGACATGCACTGTTATGGACCAGTAAGAGTTAAACTATTTCAATCACTTATACATTTTGTCTAGTTCTGCTAAATGGACCACTGATTTTCTAGCAGGCACAAAAACAGATAAACATATGGACAACATTTATAGGCAATCAGTACATTTAACATAATTTGAGTATCTCAGCTGACTAATGAGGGACAGACAAAGACAGAGATTTCCAAGCTGTTGTCCATACTGAGATCACAAACTGCTGTTTCAGAAGACTTGTCCTTTATGAATCTATTCTGAATCTTTATGAATTAAGAGTTGTGGTCAATGGCTCATTGTCCACATGGAGACCAGTGATGAGTGGTGTCTCTCAGGGCTCAGTACTGGGGCTAATACTGTTCAACATCTTTGTTGATGACACAGACAATGGGATCAATTATATCCTCAGCAAGTTCGCTGATGACACCAAGTTGTGTGGTGCAGTTGATACACTGGAGGAAGGATACCATCCAGAGAGACCTTGACAGACCTGAGAGGTGGGCCAATGCAAACATCATGAAGTTCAACAAAGCAAAGTGCAAGGTCCTACACCTGGGTCATGGCAATCCCAGATGCAGCTACAGGTTGGGCAGAGAGGTGACTGGGAGGAGCCCCACAGAGAAAGACTTGGGGGTGATGCTTGGTGAAAACTTAACAGGAGCTGTCAGTGTGAGCTCACTGTCCAGAAAGCCAACTGTGTCCTGGGCTGCATCAAAAGGAGTGTGGCCAACAGGCCGAAGGAGAAGACTGTCCCCCTCTACTCTCCTCTTGTGAGATCCCACCTGGACTACTGCATACAGTTCTGGTATTTCCAATATAAGAAGGACATGGAACTGTAGAAGCAAGCCCTGAGGAGGGCCACAAAGTTTACAAGAAGACTGGAACGCCTTCCCTACAAAGATAGGCTGAGAAAGTTGGAGCTGTTCAGCCTGGAGAAGGTGTCATGGAGACCTCATAGCAACCTTCCAGTATCTGAGGGGAGCCTTCAAGGAAGCCATCCCTGGAAGTGTTCAAGGCCAGGTTGGATGAGGCCTTGAGCAATCTGGTCTAGTGTGAGATGTCCCTGCGCAGGGCAGGAAGACTTGGGACTAGATGATCTTTATGGTCCATCTCAACCCCCTAGAATCATTCTATGATTCTATGATAATTTATTGGCCCAAGCAACTTAAAAACAATCATGTGTTCATATGTTCTTGTGGTCCATAGTTCTTATAGTTCAGATTCATTAGCGTTTTACTTCAACTGAGGACTATGCTTTTGACATGAATTTCTCAGTGGTCCTCACTTAACTGTGCTTGGCCACACAGTGGTCTCAGTGCACACAAGTTCAATTACTTTTGAAAGAAACTGCAACAGAAGATGTGTGCACCTAATGCTCTACAAAAGCCCAAAACCAGTGAGACCCTGCCCCAAAACTAGTATATAGTTGGCAGCCACGTTTCAGCAACCTTTGTTTCACTCTGTTTAGGGTTATATATATTGCTTGCTAATGTAATATAACCCTTAATTCAGGTGCACTATAAAATAGGAGCGAAAAAGAATTTTTCCTTTTGTAGTTTTGGAATTTGTAGTGTATTTGGATTTCTGAAGTCTTGTACTCTGATTAACACTTATTGTATTTACATGGACTGTCCCCACAGTGACTATTACAGACTTTCAGTGAAGTATCCGCATAACTAAATTTACAGATCGATTTACAGAACATTTTTTGTTTAAGAAATGCATCGAAAAGTGACCTAAAGTCATATGTAATATGTCAGTAGTAAGTAGAAGTCTGATTCTATTCTGGAAAAGTCAATCTTAAATAATTTTACTCTACTCTTACTCAGAAGAACCTAGCTTCCTATCCTTGTATACTTATTTGCACTCAAGTGAAGGTGTTGCTAAATAAACTATTACTGCATATTTGTATGGACACATTTTAGTGCCAATGTAATTTTCTACACCTAAGTGATTTCTACAGGTATGAATCACCTTTTGGTCAATTCTCAATGTATAATATTCTTGCAATGCAATTATAGAACTCCCTTATTTTTTCTCCTATGCCTTCTATTCCCATAAAAATTTATATAACTGTAGAGAAAGGTATATATTAAACTGTAGGTGGTTAGATCAGGTACAGGAATCAAGCTTCTGCATTGCAGAATAATAAATCAGTAGCCACTCAAAGGGAACTTTGGAGATTGCATAGTTCCCCCCACCCTGCTTACAGTAGGGTGCTCAGAATCTTACCCAATTGTGTTTTCGGTATATCCAAGGGTGGATACTTCTATCCAGCTAACCTGTTCCAGAGTTACCTTTACAGTAAAAAAGATTCACCTTACATTTAAATGGACTTGTCATTATTTCAGTTTGTTCCCTTTGCTTCTTTGACTGGGGACCACCGTGTACTGAGAAGAGTCTGGCTCTGTCTTCTTTACTTGCTGGTGTGCCGCTGAATGGTATAATGTACAGGTTCTTGAGAGGGACACAGAGTTGGGCTCATTTCTTGGAAAAGGTGTGATAATTTTCTCCTTATTTTTGTGTACAGACTGAGGTGGGCCCTCCGCAGCCCTAGTTTGTTGACCAGATCTCTTTAACCTAAATCACCTGCACCCTTTGCTTGACAGCCAAGTCCATTACTTCTTCACTGGATTTTGGTTGGCCAACCTGTTGTCAAAGATAATTTTGCCCCTTTTGCTCAATTCAATACCATATCTTAGCCTCATTCCTGAGAGAGAGTCCCATGGTCCTAAAAGATGAAACCCTCTTTTCAATACCAGCTATGTAACCAGTTGTTGACCAACAGTTGTTGACCAATTTATCCATATCCTCTCAAACATCTTCTCTCATTGGCAGGATTGTGGAGAAAACCATTGGGACCCCCATGACTTTTTTATCATGTCCCTGGAGACATGTGGTGTATTCCAGGTCTGCACTGGCCATATCATTGGTACCTATATGGAAGAGGAGCAAGAGATGATAGTCCCAGGGCTGGACCTGCCTTTGTAGCCTCACCATAACATTCCAAATCAAAGCCCTTGGAAAGCAGTAATCCTGATGGAAGCCTTCATCCTCAGCATGGAGTCCACTAGTATTGTCACTTGCTGCTTCTTTGCAGTGCTGTTCTGAGTGTCTCAGGCTCAGCTGGTTTGGATGCTTTTTTGGCATAATTTCCAGTTCCTCATATGCTACCAGGACAGTGAACCTGTTCTGCATATTCATTAAATAAAAAATATGATAAAATTCATAAATTCTTTCCAAGTTTTGGTTCTTGGTTTCACCTCAGTGGGATTTCAGATGAAATTGTCTTACACATTCTTTTTTGGGTTTTCCCACTAGAGGAGGTCTTGTAATTCCTGACTAAAAAAAGATATCAATTGGCATGTCCTCAACTAGAACAGTCATCTGAAAAAATAAGGGAGAAAATATAGGTGGAATGCAAAGAATTACATCATTCCAGTTGTTTTCTCCCCTTTTTTTTCCTGTTTGACTGGAAGAGAGATTCAGCAGTAGACATTAAGTAACTTTTCCTGATTTGCTTAAGTTGTCATTGACAGAATATAAACATCTGAATTTTTTCCTATGGGATTTCTTTCTGTATTGGCGACATCTCATCTTGGCAAGATATTACTCAGCAGATGATGACAAGGAATTTTAAGAGCAAATTATCTGGTTTTATATATGGAACACTAGTGAGATTAAATTTTTATGTTTGCTTTTTGCAAAAATTGTCATAGTTATTTCAGTGAGGTGGTGCTTATCTCAAAGGATAAGAAGATTCATGATACAAAGATAATGTAAGTAATAAGTAACTGGAAAAATTAAATTTCAAGCCATGGACTATAGATGAAAGAACACAAGCATTCATCAGATCATGAAATGAACAAGGTGATTTTTTTATGTTTGAGGACATTGAGTGAAACTGGATGTTTTACAAATTTCTGTGACCAATTGCAAGTACAAGCTCTTTATCCAGGTGCTGACCACATTGGATTAGAGAATCACACTGTTAGTAGAACTTAATCCTGCTATAAGACTGAAAATAGATTAAACCTATAATAATTAATACTAAAGATTTTAAGAACTGACTGCTTGGTGCTAATTCTTAACTTTTTAAATCCTGCCATGAAAATACTATGTTTACCTACAATGGTAAATATTTTAGAGTATTATTTGACTGAATAATAATAGCTTAGCAACTTAGTTGTTCAGATGTATTACTTTTGATGTAAGATACCAACTGTTTTGGACTTTTGATGTAAGATACCAATTGTTTTGGGCACTAAAACTGCTTAAATAATAAGATGGCAGTTGGTTAAAGCATGGTGCTAAGAACACCAAGGTCGTGGGTTTGCTCCCCATACAGGCCATTCACTTCAGAGTTGGACTCAATGATCCTTGAGGACCCCTTCCAACTCAGAATGTTCTGTGACTCTCATGTCCCAGGCCATTGGATCTTAAAGCTAAGAAACAAGATCTGACATTGTTCAGTTTTCTGTTCTAGAAGAAATCATTTAGTCTCCATTAATTTGTGGTGAAGTTTTTGCTTTGAATAATCTATTTTGCCTATAAACAGAAACATGTTTCTATACAAATGAACCTGGAAAAGAGCACTAGGTTGAAATATGAAGGATACGATGTCTAACTAGAACAGAATTAATCTGGGTGGAAACACAGTTCATTGAGACATTCAAGGAATTGCTGGCTGGTGTTAAAGCTGAACTGAGACAAACATAAGAAGGCATTTATGCAATATATCAAATCTTTTGACTTAGTGCAAAAAAATCATAAATTATTTAAAATGTTACTAGAGAACTGTAAATAGGCTTTGTTTTTTTATAACAAATTCAGAAGGTGATACCTGTTACTAACTATTTTTAAAGTCTTGGTAGCATGTCTCAAGTAAGTAAATGCATATATAATTACTGCTTCAGAAAGTTTCTGGTTAACCACAAGTTCTGATCGGGTGTATGTGCAAGTGTATCCCTGCATATGGCTAAATAGGCCTTACATTGAGCTACTAAATGGCAGACAAAACAAGTATGAAGGCAGAATTTGAAGTAATATGGGAGAGTAATGAGGAAATAATTAAGGGCTATCGTGATAATTTTGAAAGGAAATTTGGTCAAGAGTTAATTTTAATCAAACCCAAGTCTGATGTAATCTTACATTTTCACAATTCCATAAGAGTACTGCAGAAATCAATTTGTATGATTACTCACGGAATGAATGAAATGTTTTCCCAGTGCTTTCAGAGTCAGTTCTTTTGTAAAAGGGTTGGCTATTAGAATTAATCTCAAAAATTACTTTTTCGGGGCAATATCTCAGCATATTTCAGGGTTTTACATTATACAAATAAAATAAATTATATACAGCCAGATTACATCTTCAGTATAGTTTTTTAAAATTTTTTTCTCTGAAAAGGTTAGCTAAGATACAGAAAATAAGAACAACTGACTCTTATGACAGGTAACTCAGTGCCAAGTAGTACAGCACTTGCTAAATTATCATGGGTGTCCTTCAGCTCCCCTTTTCCATTGTCATAAGAGAAATAGGATAAGAGTCAAATGATAAGGAATAAATAAGTGAATAAAAAATACTGCAAGATATGGTCCCTGAGCAGGATCCCCTTCTGCTAGATCAGGTTGCTTACAGGGATGGTACATTCATAGCTTCTCTGCACAACTTCTATCAGTGACTCATCATATTCACAGTAAAGAATTTCTTCCTAATATTGAATCTAAATCTACTGTCTTTCAGTTAAAGACCATTCCCTCTTGTCCTATTGCTACATGCCCTTGTAAAAACTCCCTTTCCATCTGTCTTGTAAGCCCCCTTAGGTACTGGAAGGCTGTTTTAAGGTCTCCTCAGAGCCTTCTCTTCTCCAGGCTAAACAGCACCAAGTCTCTCAGCCTGTCTTCACAGCAGAGGTGCTCCAGCCCTCTGGTCATCTTTTTGACCTACTCTGAACTCACTACAACAGGTCATGTCCTTCATATATCAGAAAAATATTATTTAGAGGTTCAAAGGAAATGTGTTGCAGTGTTGGTTTTGAAAGCTTTTGGAATCTTTTTGCTCAGCCTAACTGAGTGAAATAAATTCAGAGAAATAGAAGTAACTTCTATATTATATGCAAGAAATCATCACTGCTGTTTTCAGAAAAAGCTTTTAGAAGAAATGGACTTCATGAGGTAAATTTCAGATGCATGCAGTTTTTCAGCAATTGCATGGCTTAACTCTAAGCACAATTTTCAACATTTGAGGGTACATGCTGTGCATGTATGGAGTAAAACAATATTGCTAGACTGGCTGGCAATTTACTTTGTAGCAACATCAGTGGTAAAATAAATGTGTTGTATATATACATACATAATGACGTACATCTACTAAAACCTCCAGAGTATGCAATTTATGTAATTTGTATACATCTAAAAGCAAATCACATGTAGTACAAGGTAACCAGGCTGAATGAATTGTGCTATATTTTCATGAAACTTCAAATTGCTTTGGCTACATCTACACTAGCAATCAGCAATAGTAATAAACCTCTGAAAACTGTTGTCACTGAAGCCCCAATATGCACACTACCTTAGTTCAGAGGGTTTTACTTTAAAATAGTTTTATCTAAACACACAGACTAAAAATCAGTGATAGGAATCCATTATATTCATTATAAGTGGAGACTGTTTTCTAGCTTAGTTTCATTCAAGGGAAATCCCATTTGCATCATCCAAGTCTCTAGAATGCAAAATATATGTAGTAGGTGGGTAAAGTTGGGAGATTTGCTTCTAAAGTGTTCTTGTAATACAAACTAAAATGGTAATGTAAACATACCCTAAAAGACTCTTTAAAAGAATTTAAGCTTTTATTCTTGTTCTTTTTCACCCTTGATTTACAAGATGGAAAGATGTAGAAATAACCAGTTTTAAAGACGAATTTACCTAGCAGGACTGAAGAAGGAAGGAAGGAAGAAAAAAAGAAAGTGAACAGGGAAAAAATTTGTTGCCAGAGGAATGTGGTGCAAGGAAGTTGTTAAGATACCATCCACCACTTATGAATGAAATTCAGAACTGTGAGCAAAAACTTTCCCAGTTAGGGAAACAAGCTAGATTTGCATTTGTTCTAAATTAGTGAGCTAAAACAGAAAATTATTAAGCAATTTGCTCAGTGTTAAAAAAGCCATTTCAAAAGCCTGCCAAGGTAATCTGAGCAGCTGCATTTCCAGAATTTCTCTGCTGATTACACCTTTTCAGGAAGAAACATTACCTGCAGCCTGAGACCTTTGAAAATTTAGGTCTAATTAAAGCAATTTTCTATGCTAAAATGTGAGATACAGTTGTGTGACTTAGTGATTAGTGTTCGTGTGGAAAGTATTACTTATGAGAAATATTCAGGAATATTTTATTTTGATACAAACCCCTGTTTTTCATCAATCAGCATACTATGCACCTTGATATATTTTTATCACAGTGTAGACTTTGTAATATTAAAATAATCAACTACCTGACTACATGTGAACCTCTCATAGAACCCTTAAGTTATCCCATGACTTTAGTCTCCCTCCCAGTCTTTAAACAGGACACCTTTCAAAGTCTGTGTGGTGCATGACCAACTTTAGATACTTTTCATCAGTTAAGGAGAATTAAGGAGCTTGAAACTGTAAGAAATAAACTTCCAGCTGGTGGCATAGCTTTTTTGTAACAAAATAGAGCCAGTTCTGAGTGGATAGTCTGAGTAAAACTATAGGTGTATGTAACAATCTAATCTAACTGGCTATCAACACTGAACTTCTCAGTGTCTTTCTAGTTTATATGTATTAATTTAAGTCTGCACAAACAAACTGAAAATTCTGGATAACTGGATTCTACAAAGTATATTTCTTAATAAATCAGTTATTGCATTATCCACTGGAGAATCAGGTTAAATATATAAGATTTTTTAAAAAAATATTTTATTTTATTTTTTGAGAAACAGATTTTATCTAATCTGGTAAAAACATCTGTTTATGACATGGTCTGTCAAAACCCTTTTTATATAAATGCTGTGTGATAAAAGAGTATCTCGGTCATAGGTAAATACAGAGGCAGACAAAGTGCTTCACACATTTTGACTGAGTACATGGCATATGGTATAGCAGAACTGGGTACACAGAGAGAGTGTTTTCAGCATTGAGAAAAAATAATCATTCAATACAATTGTTTAGAAATGTCAGTAAACACTGATGCATACAGTGAAATCTGAATATGACAACAGCTTATTAAGGACTTAATAAAGCTAGATGAATCAGAAAGAGAATAATAGCTATAGGGCAATGCTTATTAATTATTGTCGATAAATAATGCTTCAAATTATTTAAACCCAACATATATATTAAGAAAGTATGTTTTTTCTTGCTATGAAAATCTGTCCTCACTAGTGAGATTAGAACAGTATAAGGGAATTGAGAAAGGTCTTTAAGTGAGATTCCTTAGAACTTGATTTTTATACTAAGAGATTTTTAACTATGTAAAATATATGATTTGTGAAGAAAAAATAGAGTAGCGTCCTCCAGGATGTATAGTTCTTCCAGGTGTTCTTTCACTACATGTTACTCTAGACATATTCATAGAAAGTTGCATGTCAAATCTCGTGTACAGCACTATCTGCAGTGCCCACTCTTGTATGCCTTTACAATCACTTTATCATGGTGAAAGGATGCCAGCAGCTTGGCTTTCCACTCACAGTTTTTCAGTCAGAATCTCTGGAAGAGAATTTTAAAACCCGAAGGAGGACAGATTGCAGAACTTGAAAGTAACTAAAAGAAACGGAATAACAATTCTTTCTCTGGGCTGTTTTCCATGCCAAGCGCCAAGTAGTTTTCCTATGCCTGAAGGTAGTTCTAAGTAGAGGTTAGCAGCTAGAGAGACCTATTAGAACTAGCATATGACCTGCTAGTCTTTGGATGACAAACATAAGTAGATAAATTTTCAGATCTACCTATTTAATGTGAATTATTTCACATTTTGTTATACAAACAGGAAGAAGAGGCTGTTCTTTATTCCTGCAGAACTTACTTTGTTATGGAAGAGACACCATAGTGTAATCTATAATTGATAGAGTGGAAGTAACTTACATTTTCTCCAGAAAAGCAAACAGTTTGAGTCAAGTGCAAAACTATTGAGTCAAGTGCAAAACTATTTCGTACATTTTAAGTAAAAGAAAAAAAAAACCCTCCTACTATATGAAGAAAATTATTTGGTTTTATCAGTGCAAAATTTCTTTTCAGAGGCTGTAAGTCTTGCAAGACTGTGTGAAGTGAAATGTATGTAGCATAAAAGAATCTTTGACTGAAGCTTCAAGGGGAATTTTTCATATAGCATATATTTGTCCAATACAGCAACACAAAGGCTTGGGTATTCTCATGATCTGAGGAATAATATTGCTTCTTGTTTCTAATGGAAACCTTCTGAAGTTAATGGGAGCATTGCTAGAAGCAGGCATTTGCAAATACAACCATCCAGCCCTGTGCTTATAAATACATTTTCCCTCAAATATACACTCCAAAGTAAGTGCTTCCATAAAACTAAAAGGATAGTTATCAAGAACATTTTTTTATATTTTTAATTTATTTTACTATTGAAATGCTAGCATCTGTCTGTCTTAGTTCACTCTGTAAACAAAGCTTCATTTGCCTAGCTTATGTAAGCCAGTCCTTTGGAACCAGAAGAATATCCTGCTGTACAGTCATTTTGGTATTTTCCCTCTTACTACCACCTCAGTTCTTTCCTTTAGAATATAAAGTTTTCAGTAGAAAAGTTTCTATCTTGAACCAATCTTGTGCTGAAAATGCACAACACCATGTCTAAATACTATGATTTCTGAAAAAGTCAACAAAAGATTACAATCAAAATATTATTAGATGAGTAGGATAAGGGTACTGAGGTTTTGATAAATCTAATAGGGTTCTTAAAACAATAGTCAGCTGCTTTCAGGGGGCTCAGATAGCAAACTCCCTGCTGATCACACTACAGCATTTAACACAGCTGGTAGTAAAGGATCAACTAATTATATTGCCAGGGAAAGATTTTCAAAAGACTTGACTTTGTTTGATGTTTGATTATCAGTTTATTATAACAGCACTCAGCAGTGCCTCTAAAGTTAACATCAGATGATTTTCCCTTTATGAAGTTCTTGGAGAAGAGTTGATAAGGGAATTTGTTTACTTAGTATCCTTGGGTAAGATCTCATTTCATAAAAAGAGAACACAGATGGAGTTCATTTTCATAAATGGGAATATTTAGTGGGAAACAGATAAAGAGATAAGCAAACCTGGGATCAGAGGTATTTCAGATCCTAGATTTTTTTTTTCTCCTTTAATATCATACTTGTGAAGAAGATAATCTCTGGATACTATTCTTGAATTCTTCCCCCCCCCATTTTTTTTTTTTTCATTAAAAAAGGAAAAATATTTTCTTGGCAAGGAGTAATATACATCAATTGTCTGCCACTACACAAAGAGTTGACTTTGGAATTAGTATATCTGTGGCTGATGGAGCTCTGAAGTCAATAAAAATTTTTCTGTCAGCTGCAGTGAGAGCAGAACAAGGCCAGGACTGAGTGCTGTTCTGAAACTACTGCAAATATATATCACATCTGCTTACATTTAAGGGTTAAAGGTATCTGCTATATGGATGACAGAAAATGGTTTCCTTACCAAAACTCTTCCGTGTAATGATTCAGATTAATTACATGTATTTTATGTAAAAATGTGTGCTAAAAGAAAAATGCAGGCGTTTCAAAAT
This sequence comes from Lepidothrix coronata, assembly GCF_001604755.1. Lineage (NCBI taxonomy): Eukaryota > Metazoa > Chordata > Aves > Passeriformes > Pipridae > Lepidothrix > Lepidothrix coronata. The sequence continues at coordinate 904,222 of NW_016690184.1, forward strand.
CATACATACTCAAAATTTAGGAAATGTCAGAATTGATGAATCATTCATTAGATTTATCTCTTCTTCAGCTAAATATCATAAAAGAGTCTTTACCTACCATCACTTCATTCAATGCATAAGTGAGCATGAGGAAACTGGTCTGCTCTAGAGGTGCAGTAAAGGGAAATATGTATAAAATAAAGAAGGAAACCAGAAAAGAAGAGTTAGTTTTATGGTGTCATTTAAATGTTGCGCTCAAGAAATGTATAATACTTAGAGCATACAGGAGTATACCCAACGACTGTTTTCAGTCTTTGTACTGCTAGCTCTATAGTACAAGGCAGAGGACAGAAGTATTTCGATAGATCTTCTTAAAAAAACTTCTAGTGAAGGACTATGAAGACACTGTTCCTTTTTTTTAAGTTAAATATAAGTGGAAGATGAAATATTTCAAGGATGCAAGTCAAATCTTCAGAGCAGCACGGTGAGTTGTATTAGCAGTAACACTTTGTAGAAGTACTGCTGCAGTTGCTAGTTTTTTTAGGTGAAGTCCAGCTGCTGTATAGCTGTTTTCTGGGATGTGTAATTGGCAATCTGAAACTTATTTGTCCAATTCACAATTTCATCACATGGATTCTCTCAACAAAGTTAATGCACAAGTTTAAGTCACATACAAGTCAATTTGAATTTATGTGACCTGGGAACCATTAACAGCTTATCATTTGGTACGTTGACTGTATGCCATTCCTGGTATGTAGTCTGACCTTCAGTTAAACTGAGTACTGTTTCAGACCAACTTCAATGGCAGACCTTGTTTGCTTTATTGAGTTTAGAGAATTTCCGCTCCCACAGATATCTGAAAACTTTTCATTGTTGCAGGCGTATCCATCTTTTTATCTCATTTCAAGTGTCAGACCACCTGCATCATCAGCTGGGAGGAAGATTGTCCTGAAGCTCACTACTTCATATCTTGAGTGTCTCTGGATGTTTTAAAATAAATTATAGTTTTGGAGATCTTTTTTTTTCTTTTCTCTATTTAGCAGAAAGTACAGAAGATTCTGTTTAACATGGAAATTAAGTGTGAATGACCAATTTAGGAAGTTATTATAGGTTAGTCCAAAGACCTAATTTCTTTTTGGGTAACATAAACTGTTAACAATTAGCTACTACTTTGTACTTTAGTTCTGAATGCCACAGTTCCTTCCAATTAATCCTCTTTTCACAATTTATTCAATGAGCTAACCTACTTGTGGGTTATGTCCTTGAAACGTGATTCATGGAATAGATCTCCTGTCTGTGAACTATGCATATTTTGTCTGTTAAACAAAAATAATAATAGCCTCTCTCTATCCTTCACATAAGCTTTCCCTACCACTTAAAATATAAGTTCCTAAAACATCTGAATTACTGAATTTCTATTTCTTATGAGTCTTCTTTTTTCTGCCAGTTTGAAAACAGAAGCCAAAAAAAAAAATATTTCTTCTTTAGGTTTGAATCAACAGTATTGTGTATTATTGTATTTGAGAGCTCATTTCTGTAACATTAAATTTTGTTGAAAGGGAAATAATTATGTTCTAAATCAAGTAGTGATAGAGAGTTGACCAGAGGGAGGATATGGGATTACAATAAAAGCACTATTATACAACTGTAACTTTACGTACAGTTTATATTTTTTATTTTACTATGTGGTAAGTACAGAGAAATAATAACTTCCAGAAACAAAGCTCTGAAGGAAACATCTACTGCAATTTTCTGCATGGATATACACATACACTAAAGTGACAGCGTTCGCATTATATTTTCACATACAGAACAGCACAAGGAAAAACTGAAGTTAGTGCTACTGTGAAGCTGCTATTACTTTTTTTTTTTAATGCAAAAATAATGTTTTATGTAATATAGACTAAATGTGCAATCTGATCTCATAAAAAATTATTATGGATAACACCTCTTTGTGTGTTGTCTCTCAACAATACCTTGAATTAATCATTTTAATTTTTTTAAGAATTTGAAAATTACTCTATGTAAACTCTGCCTTACCATAAGCACAGCCAGAGGATAATATTACTTTTTTTCATTACTCTTTACTAGCTTTTTTTAATAAAATATGTTACTGTTCATAACTTTCAGGTTTATTCTATTTTTAGTCATATATTGAATGCAGGAAGGTTTCATCCCTTTTCTTTTCTTCAGTTACTGATGACTGCACCTTTTTCTTTTGCAGTGAAAACATTACAGCCTTTCAAACAGTCTCATACTTCTATCATTCTATTATTTCATCTATCTGTTTGATTGAACAATTGCAAGTAATTCTGAGAGTTTGCATTGTTTTACATATTGTTTTTTACTACAGTGAAAATCAAATCACTTAGACAGGTCATAATCAGAAGGTTTTCATAGCTTACTAAAAAAATTAATTCATGAAGAGAAACATATGAGACTAACCTTCAATCTCCATTTGCAGAATCTTAAGTCTTTTGTAGTTAGGCTACAAAAAAAATGACAATTCTGATTGAGCAGACTGATGATTAAGAATATATAGGATAGGCATCTGTGCTAATAGTACTAAAAGTTTTAGCAGCTTTTACTTTTTGCTGGCCACGGTGACCTAACGAAGAAAGTATCTATTCCAATTAGTTCCTTTTATCTCAGATTAGTTACAGGGGGTAAAATTACTTCTTCTTCCATAATGCTTCTATAGAAAAACACTTTATAGTTTGTTACATATTGTTTAAGTTGATATTTTTCTAAGATGACTTTTCTGGTTTTTAAAAATCTTCTGTTAATTCTATGTTTGCTTATCACTACGTAACACTCTATTTCCTTAACACTGCATGTGGCTAATATTTGGGAACTGAATAAAGAATAGATGTTTCAAATTTTATCTGAGGAACTCAGACACAGTCTTCTTTGACTACTCAGTTAATAAACTTTTGCCCTTACCTTCTAGCATATAGTCTTGGAGCACTCTGCTGTTAGAATCTTGAGAATACAGTGGATGCAGGCCTGCTTCTCTCTATAGTTGGCTAAGCAAAACAATTTGTGTTTTTATCCTTCCTACTGCTGCTTACTATGTTTTACATTAGAAATGGGAATACTTTTTGAGTGGGAATTTTATAGTATTGAGAACCTTTATCATAGAAAAACCTTAAAATTCTGAATAAGGCACCTAGAAAGAAAGACTAATCCCTTACTGTATAGTGTTAGAAGCTTTGGTTGTATTAGAATGAAGGGGACCACATCTCTGGTGGGACTGGCCAATATAAACCTTTTACATAAATATTCTGCAGACAGATTTTACAAAACAGACCTTTTAAAACATCAGGAGCTGTGATTTCCCACTATGAATTTCAACCAACATCCTTTTATAGAATTCTGTTCTGTAGTAGGTCTGTCCGTTATGGAGTTAATTTTTTTCATGGCAGCACATACAGTACTACAGTACTACAGTACTACAAAACATCGTTGATAAGACAGCAATATTTTAGTCATTGCTGAACAGGACTTTTTTTTTGCCCACTCCGCCCCATAGTAAGTAGGCTGGAGACGCACAAGAAGCTAAGAGGGAAGCGCAAACAAGACAGCTGACCCAAACAGACCAAAGAGATATTCCATGATATGTAACATCACGCTTAGAAATGAGAATGAATGGGAGGTGGATTTTGGGAAGGTTGACATTATTTGAAAACTGGCTGGACATCAGTGTACACGTGGAAGGTGGTGAACCATTGCCTTTGAATCATTTGATTTTTTAGTCTTTCTTCCTTTCTTTCTTCCTCCCATTTCCTTTGTTTATTAAGGTATCTCAACCCACAAGATTTCTACCGTTTGCTCTTCCTATTCTCTTCACTATTCTATAGTGAGAATAGAGTAAGTCAGCGGCTGTGCGGTTGTTAGCTGGCAGCAGGGGTCAACCCATCATGAGTGTAATTTTTTATGCCTATAGTTTCTGATGCATTGTTAAGATAACATGGTTATCTAATTTTAAGGCTTTATATTATGAAACATTGCCAATACCAAACAGTAATAATACACATATTGCAAGTGTAATTCTGACAATGCTAATTGTCTCACTTTGACCTAGCAAAATGCATCAAAGATATTTGAGCTGTTGGATTGCAGAATGGAGCTTTTATTAGCATAAGTGTAGCTGGTTAGTTATTCCTGAGCAACCAGAGAGTCTAATGGGACTGACAGTGACTTGTGCTAGTATAAAATAATTCACTGGAATATAACTCTTGGGTGACTGGAACTCTCGGGTGCAGTAGAAAATCAGAGCCTCCTTAAGGTGATGGAGTTGTGTTTACTTCACCTATTGTGATCTCCCATCAGGTAAAGTTTAGACTGGATATTAGGAAAAATATCTTCACCAAAAGAGTTGGCAAGCACTGCAACAGACTGCCTAGGGAAGTGGTTGAGTCACCATCCCTGGAAGTATTTAAATAACGTAGATGTGGCATTTGGGGACATAGCTGAGTGGTAAGCTTGGTAGAGTCAGGTTTACTGTTAGAGTTGATGATCTTAAAGGCCTTTTTCAACGTAAACTATTCTATGATTCATCCCACAGTCCAATTACTTAATGCCACCTACTGTCTGGAGAGCCAAAGTAAAGTCTGTGAAGAATATGTTGTAATTAGAGTGCATATTGGATTTCTTTCTCACATTCAGATCTTTGGTCCTTAACTTGTACAATAAGGCTACTGTAATATGTCTTTGGAAGGAAATGGTATTTGATGGAGAAATTATTAAACTCCTGAGATCTCCATCTGTTTTTAAATCTTCCTTGATTATGCTTCTGTTGCTCCCTAACCTCTAGTTTTTTGCCTTTCAGAGGAGGAGGAAGAGACCCTTTAAATGCTAAAAATTCATTTTCTAGGGGATTATTAATTCAATATCTGTTCTTTTACAGCTGCTCTGGATGAAGAGGAAAAAGAAGAAATGGATCTTCTTCCATTTTTATGAATATATGTTGTGGTGGTTTGAAAAAAACCTTTCCCCCTGGGGCTTGTGATAGTCTGCCCAGGGGTGGTGTTTTTGATACTGGACCGATTAAAAACTTTGTGTGCCCTTGCGGAAATTACATGCTCACAGAAGCGGAAAAGAGGTTAATTTCTAACTGCATAGCTAGAAGAAGAAGGAGCCATGCTTTGAACGGTCCCTACCCCCTGGCTCCTGGCCGGGGGGGCCGGGAGCAGCACAGCTACTGACAGAAGCCCCCTGAAGCTGGCGACTGAGGGGGACCCTGGAAGATAGGGGAGACCCCGAGGTTGGAGCGGGCCAGGCTCCATGACCCTTTGGAGAGACGGCTGCAGCATACAGTCATGTAAGTGCCGAGGGGAGTCTCCCCCCATGGGTTTGGGGGAGCCCCTGGGCCCTCGCTGCCGTGGCCCAGCCAAGACTGCGGGAGTTAAACTCCCCAGGAGTTTTCCAGCTGACCTCATCGCCTTTTTCCCACCGTGGGTGGAAGGAGTGGTGAGAAGCTGGCTGGAGCCTGAAGCAGCAGCGAGTAGGACCAGTGAATCCGAGAACAGAGCAGGCGGAAAGAGAGAGAGAGAGGGAGAGAGTCAGCTGGACTCAGTTCTACGGTAAGAACTTGAACTAAACTAAAAGCCCAGAACTTCTTAACCGCGGGAAGGAGGGGTGGAAATTCCCGAGAATTCATTCCCCAGGGGTCAGGATCTCCATGAAACAAGAATAGGGGATAAAGACTTTAACCCCTTGTATTTTGTGCTGCAGAAGAAAGAACTCTAGCTGTGACAAACCAAAACTGCTGCCTTAAAAATAAGAGACACCAGGGCCACAGAAAATTAATTTGGAAGACCTGTGGCCTGAAAGCGAAAAGAGGACTTATTCTCTTTTCTTTCTGGACTGTTTTTGAAGGAAAGGAGAGATGATCTATGTATATATATTGTTTCACCATAAAAGAGATAGTTAAATTGTTACACGTATATATATATATATGTATATATGTTAATAATAAATTGTAATATATTCCCCTCCCCCATACTAAGTTGTGTATGTGTGTCTGAAAACTTCTTCTCTCTCACATCAGAACAAATTGTAACAAAAACCTTTTAAAATTAGCTTTCTAAAGTTCCTGTTTTTCAAACCACCATATTGTTAACTCATTAATTCTCTTTGTATGCATCACTGTGGAATCTTGGTGTATAAAACAGCACAATTAGAGGTGGGAAAAAATTCAGTACTCTTTGATACTGAATACAATAAAAAGGATACAGAATATGGAATACTATAGTAGCATATAAACTGAATAATCACTTAGTGAGCAAGTTTTTACATCCCTTTCTGGATACAACTTAATATATTATACACATGAAAGCTATTTCAGAAATTTATACAATAAATTTTAGTTTAAGTAAATACACCACAAAGAAGAATACAAAAGGAGAAATATAAATATTGAATAGCAGTGCATTATTATTGCTTTAGCAAAACAAGGTTAGCAGTCCCTATTTCTTGTCAGTAATATGCTGATACTAACTTTTCAGTTTAGCAGAACCCATTCTGTATTTGTTGTCTTTAGCACAAAATTATATTACTCTCAAAAATGCCAAAGAACAGTCTTCTAATGAAAAAAACATACTGAAGATTTTTTGTCTGTGCATTAGCCAACATCAAAATGAACACTTTAGTATAAATTTAGCCAATATCAAAATGAACACTTTTGTATAAATGGTTACTGTAATGTCGACAATGTTGAAAGAACCATTGTAGTCCAAAAAGGATCAAATACAGAGTCTAAGATGACATCTTGCTATTAAATTTCTACAGTATTTATTTTCCGTAGATACTAACTGAATCCACAGATGTCAACTTTTTTTGATGTCACGCTTTCTCTGAAACAGTGAGTTTGTATGAATGTCACTGATTTGCTGTGTCACATACAATTTAAAACAAAATAGCAAAGGTCTGTGACAATGAAGAGAAATATACAGGAACTGCAGGAAAAAAAATAAACACAAATAAATCAAGTAAAGAAAAAGGGGGACAGGCATATGAAGAAAAATCTAAAATAGTGTTAAAAGTTGCAGTGAGCTATCATTCTTTGTCAGGTTAAGTTTTGCCCAAATGATTAAATCTTACTGGACTGATTTCGCAACTCATTTGATGAGGCCTAGTGGGTATTCTTGGGGGAACGATATGTTTACTTCATAAAAAAATCCATAACTTTGTCGACTTCTGATATCCTATTTTTTGGGAAGGATGTTGTTTAAACTTTTACATATACAACTCCATTTTATCAGCCTCAGTTATAGCATCAGCTGCAGTTAGGAATAATACCTGCAATGTTGACATATACAATCTCATGGAGAATAGGACAGCACATGCCTTGCAAGCATAATATTTATTTCTGGAATGGTTTCTAACCTAAGATGGCAGTATGTGTCCAGCATGAGAGCTTGAAATATTAATTGCAGTCTACTGGTAGAAAAATTCTCATTACAACAGCATCCAAAGACAATAACAAAAGTGTCAAGTTCTGTGATCTCCATATCAAGCATTTGATTTTGTCCAAGGTGTTTACTAGTTCTTGAAAAAAACCCACTATTATCCAATACATTAAGTGTCCTAACTGTGAAAAGAAGAAAAAACTCTGGAAATCAGAGTAGAGGATTTGAGAAAATTCTTTTGAAGCACATAAATTTGGTTCAAGTTTAGGAAACGATAGTTGCAGGCTACCAACAGGACTTGTCAGAAAGAAGTACAATTTCTTTATGCATGTACTAAAACAAAGAAGCAAGCAAACAAACAAACAAAAAAGGCAAAAAAAAACCCCAAACAAAACAAAATCCCAAAAGCCCACACAACCCTCACGCACTTCAGGGCTTCTGGGATGGGATTCAGGTGAAATGCAAACAACTTCAGCAATAATGCAGCAGTCAGTGGTACCTCCAGGGTTGTTCCGTTCATCCAAAGAGGAGATTTAAAAGATGGAGAACCGAATTGTGGATTGTGCCAGCAAGGATTCTACAATCTTTGGTTGGTGCTTAGATGTTTAGCTTACACCATTTTGTAGTGGGTTGACCCTGGCCGGATACCAGGTACCCACTAAAGCCTCTCTCTCACTCTCCCTCTGCAACTGGACAGAGGAGAGAGAAAAAAAACAGCTAAGGGTTCATGAGTTGAGATAACAGCTGGGAGAGGTCACTTACTGATTACCTTCAAGAGCAAGACAGACTTCAGCTACCAAAACCAGCCACAGAAACCCACTACACATGTACAGAAACCTACATTTAGACATCTTAATATTAATCTGAATTATACATTTATCAGTTTAATATTCCCACAAGCATGCTGGGAGAAACTAGAATAAGAAAGAAAAAGCTGATCTTTCTTCCACTTTTTTTTTTTTTAACCACACACAATTTCCCTGACAGTCTGAATGTTTCTTAAGGGGAATATTTATACTGTATGGTCTTTGTGTCTCTGTTGAGTACATTGAAAACAAATTGGTTCCTGACAGACTCCTGGAAGAAGTGGCACAGAACATGGGCCACCTCCGGTGCCCAAGTTTATACAATGTGAATGTCTCTTTTCTTTCCTCTCATAGAGGGATCAGTTGATAGAATACTTTTATTTCTTAGATGAAAGAAGTATTTTGTATTTCAGGAACTAATATAGCTGAAGAATTTTGAAAATAAATGCTGAAGTACTTAAAATAAAGCCCTTTTTTAGGGTAAGATACTTTTTAAGTCCCTTTGAAGCCAATGTCATTGGTGTAAATGAGTATTCCTGTCACTTATAACGAGGCCCTAAAATGCGCATAGTTGAAAATTTTCCACTCCTTTTGAAGTCCCTGTATAACCACATTGACTCAATAGCTGCTTTTAAATGCTAAAGCACTCCTCTTTTCTACTGCCTATATAATTACAAACAAACAAAAAACAGTGGTTGGAAAGCATGATTATAAAGTCCTTGATAAGTTTAGAACTCCCAAAATTATTGCTTTAGATTTCAGAAAGAAAACTTAATAAATTTAATTTAAAAATATTCTCTACTGACCAGATGTAGATCAACACATGTAGAATTGTGTTCACAAGCATTGACTATGCAGTCATCAATGTCTTGGTCACATTTCAGTCCTGCATATCCTGGGTTGCACAAACAATAAAAGCCATTGACAACTGCAACAGAGATAGTATGTTAGTACTAATAGTCTTTTAGCACAACAACTGAATGTAGTAAAATTAGTAAGTTACAGTTATGGCTACTGTCTGGAAAAGATTTGGACTGGCTTTACCTAAAAGATGTGGACATGTTAAAAAAATTGAAATAATTTAATTGTGGCATATCAAAAAATGTTTTCAATATGAAAGCAGATTCATTTACTGCATTTTACCTTAACAACTGAAATATTTTGACATAAGAGTTATAAATAAATGACCCATTACTAGCTTCTGAAAAAGTTATGGTATCTTATAAGTAATTTTCTATCACAAAACTGTCACAAAGTACATAAGATTCTGTCTTTGATACTATGCCTAAATGAGATGTGGCAGTTGAACGATAATTGGCTTGCTCGTAGTTTTTAATATTTTGTGTGTGTGTGTAAGGAATGCCTCATATTGTACTACTATATTAAAGGAAAACTTGCTTGAGTTGAATTTTTCTATAATATATTTCTTAACAAGCGAATGATAAGAATCCTGTCTTTTTTTCATCATTCATGATCCAAATGGAGAGGAATCTTTAGAGTGTTACATCCGTATAAGAAGCTCATGGCAACAATAATTGCACTTCTTGCAGGTCTACATTTATTCTAACTTCAAAGACACCCCTGGATTCTTCATTATCACTGTGATTTACTGTAGAATCTATTCTGCCATTGTGTCTGTACACACAGCTGCTATTATATTCATTAAAAGTTTTAAGTTGTTCACCACAGGAGCATTATTCATCTGCTAAAAGCTTCCTAGCTTCCTTAGGATTCTGCTTTCTGCAGTCAATGCACATAGGGTAGAGGAACTCCAACATCCACATGATACAACTCAAGCCAGAGGCACCATAAAGACAAGCTGTTCCCAAAATATTTGACGCTTTGTCAGCATGAAGAACTTTAATGAATCTCATCTAAATTCCAGTTCAAAAATATCTCTAAAACAATGTAGAGTACAGAGAAAACATCTGTAAACTAACTAGGAAGTAGTCTTTACTAGGTAAAAGATTAAGTCACTTGCCTTATTTCCATGTATGGAAAGGCAGACTTCTTAAGATATTTATTGAATTATTTTTTTTTTTTAACTAGGAGAGTTTTAGGCAATGATATATTTAGTAATTTGGAGTCGGTTCTTTAATATCATATCTGAAACCAGTAAGTTCATTAGACCTTGTATGAATTTTTCTAAAAAAAAAAATAAAAAATGCTGTTCTAGCACTGTTAATAGCCCAGATTCATGCAGGGTTGACTACATGACCTCCAGATGCCTTTCTGCTTTCCAGTCAACGTTTTAAGATTCTCTGAAAATTACTACTTCTACCTTTTTTTTTTAACAAGCATAGAAATTTTCTGATAGGTTGTAATAGCCCCATAAAACTTTCAAGTAAGTACTCCATACCTAGTGATTGCTACTAAATTTAGCCTGCCAATCCAGATAGAATATAGCAGGGAAATCAAGTTGCTTCTAAAACCTTTAAGTATATATTTCAATGAAAGAGTGAGTTACACAGTTACATGATAGAAGGTGCTTTATAGTAAACAGATACTCCATTTTGCGTCAGTTTTAAATTAAATTGAATTTTTTGACTTTTAAAATTATGACATATACTTCCTAACTGCTCCATGAGCTCCTTTTCAGCACTTAAATATTCTCTCATCAAATGCACGATGTAAGATGTGTTTGACTAATTTAGGTATCAAAGGAGACAGCACAAATCTCATTAAAATTTCTTACTAGTTACAATTCTGACCTCCTGAACACACAAACCTCAGTGCCAGGAGCTGAGGCATTTTGGCAAAAATAATCCTTCTGGTGCAGGCTGTGGAGCTTCAGACAAGCTAAATTTCATTAAATTATCCACTGTTCTCCCCAGAGCAGCTCAGCAGCTACAGACACTTCAACAGAAAGACTGCTCTACATTAAAGAGAGTAACCAGACTGAACTCACTGTCATAGCAGTATCCGTGGAGGCAAGGGTTAGAACTGCACTCATTGACATTGATCTCACAACGTGGACCTGCAAAGCCCTTCACACACTGGCAGTGGAATCCAAGGGGAAAAACGTCCAAATTCATTTCTTCTATGCACACAGCTCCGTTCTCACAGGGATTGCTGGCCTCACAAGGCCTAAACTCACAGTTCAAACCTGAAAAGGAAAACAGCAAAGCTGTCAGTGTTTAACTAACGAATATGTCCCTGCAGCCACTGCCTACTACGAGCCGTATTTTCTTTACAACCCTGGTTTAAATCACGTTGGAGGGTCTCAGAGATACACATATGTATATTATCATGAAGAAACAGTTATTTACTTTGTAGAATTGTAAAAAAAAGATATCTGCTTTATCTGTTTTGTTTATATAATGAAAATGCATTTTAAAATCTTAAGAGCTATCTCATAGCTAGAGATAGATAGGTATATCTTATGGTTTTTCTACTTACCCTTGTGCTCTAAAATGGCTCAAAAAGTGTATTTAAAAATAATTAATTAATTTTGATTGAAGCTTCCTGTTATTGACTCCTGATAATCTGTTGTCACAACTACCACGTGAACTGTTCATACATTAACCCATAATACTGAACATAATTAAATGTGTGTAATCTTCTATAACTTTTTTGCCTGCAGTCCATGACTGACACTAATTATTTTACTGAAATTATGTATTTATTTAATAATGAGTGACTGCCTTCATCATTTATAAAAATTCCATACAATAGAACATCTTACACAGTCCCATTGTACTCTTTCCTCTATTGTACTCTCGTGTATAGCAAATTATGGATGTTTATCTGGGTAATCCATGGAACTGTGTGATGCTGGATCTTACTGCGGAGGGTGTGGATGTCAATTAAATCTTTAATTTAAAACAAATAGACCAAAAGAGATTAAAAGGCCCTATAAAATGAGCCTTAGTTTGTTAAGAGGTAAACAAGACTGACTGATTTTTTCCAGTACTGAAACTGGAAATGAGGAGGGCAGAGATAGCAGAGATCAAATGGGTTTTGGTTTGTAAAGCTGCTTTCCTTTTCACTCAATACTGCTGAAGGCAAGTCTGTTCTTTCAGGCTTAATTTCAAACAGAGCTCAGTGGCTCTCAGGACTGCAACAAACTGTGCACAAGGCCCTCTGAGCCCCTTTGAAGCCCATCTGCCTTTCTATGACTGCTGAGGCTGGGCTGTCTCTTCCTTAGACAGGCTGTAACCTTAAACCAGTGATGGGCAATGTGACACTACAACATAAAACACCTGGGTAGTCATGTGGAAAATCAAATCCATACAGTTATGCTGTGGTTGATCTTGGCTGGCTGACAGATGTCCATCCAGCCACTCCCTCACTCCCCCTCAACAGGGCAGGTGGAGAAAATAAGATAGAAAACCTTGTAGAACAAGACAAAGTTAGGGACATAATTTACCAATTACTGTCGTGGACAAAACAGACTCAACTTGAGGAAAACTGATTGAATTAATTTCCAATTAAAAATAGCATATGATGGTGAAAAACAAGCACAAAACTAAAACCCCCTTCCCTCTCCTTCCCAGACTCAACTTCACTCCTTCACTCCAGACTGCTTCCTCCCCATCCCTTAATAGCACAGGCAGATGGGAAATGGGTGTTGCAGTCAGTCCATAACAGCTCCCCTCTGACCCTTCCTCCTCACAATTTTGCCCTGCTTCAGTGCAGACCCCCCACAGGCACCAGATCCTGCCAGCAGCCTTCTTCATAATAATGAAACAAACACTGTCCAAGATGTCAGCAGGATCTTAGGTGAACTTACTGTAAGATAGAGTGGCCTAAGAGCTGAATTCTTAAGGCTTTTAATGACAAGAACAACAACTGAGAACAGAATTGAGGTAAAAAAAATTCAACAACCCTTTGGCCCCAGTAATGATGCTGAGAGAAGAGGAAAAAGACAACACAAGTTGTTGCCTGTTTTTATGCACCAGTGATCTCTCCAATGCAGGATTATCCTGCCAAAGACAGCCAATACTCAGATCTGGAATTCATGAAATTGCATAGAAAGAAGAGCCATATGGCACACTGAGATTTTGCCCTGAAGTTTTCATATTTATATCACAACAGCTTGACATGGGTGAAAACCCTGCTGATTTCTAAAGTGGAGTTCACACACACACACACAAATAACATATGACTCACAATCCTAAATGGAATGATCCGATGATCCAGTATCTCACTACTTGATTTTCTTTACCTGGAGAGGTAGCTGCTAGCATTGCATCTACCTTCCGTGCCCTTCCTTTTCTCTTTACACACAGTCAAGAGTGCCCCATTTATCTGTTGTTCTACCACACTTGCTTGAGTTCCTGCACAGTGAAAAGAACTGTGCTTTGAGGAAACATTCCTTCAAGATAAATCAGTGGGCCCAAGAGAAATGCGCTTTCTCTTCAGTGTAATCTCTAATGGGAGCTTTCTATACAGATCTCTGAGTGAATGAACACCGAAGTCCGGAATCATTATTCTGCTACTTGATTTTCTCATTTCTCTTAAGACTATGAACTCCATGATCTCACTGCCATTATTGCCAAAACTGTTTTTCGCCTTTATATCCCAAACCTCCTCTTGCTTATTCACAAGCATAGAATACAGACAAATATCTTCCTCAGTTATTTCACTCCACAATTGTTTAAAAAAACTTGTCAGCATGGTCAAAAAATCTCCTTAATTCTTTGTGTCTTTCCATGTTGTCTTTCCAGAAAAGTGAGTGTGGT